>NC_043717.1:107645415-107763760 GCF_006229205.1 Suricata suricatta
CGACCCCCGAGGGCCCTGCGCGCGGCGCCGGGGTGGGACGGGCGCCCCTCGGTGCCCTGCCGCGACCCCCGTCCCCTCGACGGGACCCCGGACCCTGCCCCCACCTTCCGGGGCCGCGCACCTGGCTCACTTCCGCCTCGCGGGCTGGGGCTTCCCGAACCCGTGAGGGGCTTCGCAGGTGTCAGACCTTCTCCGCGCCCCTTCCCGCCGCACCTTGGAGACGCGGCCACCGGGCCCTTGGGAGGAAACGTCACCTGGGCTCTCCCCTTTTAGCGTGGCCTTCCCTCCTGGGGTTGGAACACCAAAATCCCGCGGCGCTGCTTGGGAGTCTTTGATGGTGGGGTTGAGAGTGGGGACTGGAGGACTCAACTCCGGGCCGTTGGAGCTGGTGCAGATGGAGGCCGAGTTACTCTGATTTGAAAATCTGGGATGGAAAACTTTCAAATTGCTTCTGATGTGAGAATACACGGTCGTTCACTTTAAGTCCTTCACATTTTGAAGGAACCCGGTTGATTGTTTTCAGGAACACATAAGCCTGCCACTCGTTCTAGGGCAGTTGCAGAGCCAGTATACATCAGAAGTATAAATTGACCACGTCCAGCCGCTAGGGCCACCCTAAGGCTCCGAGGACCAGCGACGGGTTATCCCGTAGCCCAGAATATCCAGTTCTCCCGCATCTTGGCCATTTCGCTGACAGGGGAGTGCTGTTAGGCAAGAGATTGTGTTGTAAGGCAGCTGGGTCAGTGTCAGATGCTCGTTCTTGCCTGTGTTAGTCATGACAGTGAGCTGAACTTTGGGGAGTTTCCTGAAGCATAGAACAACAAGAAACCCTCCCTTTGTTTCTCCCTCAGTGTCAATCAGCCGAGTGTTCAGCCTCACTGCGAACTAATCATAGCCAAGATAGAACTTGGCGTGGTCAGGATCCCCCTCGGTTGCAGACATTCTACAGTGTCTGAGGACTTGGCAAGTTAGAGAGTGATACAAGATGGGGTTTGTTCTCTGGATTGCCATTTAGTGAAGAATCCAAACCAACCAGCAACTTAAATCAGATGTGGTGAGTGTTCGGGTCGAGGTCAGCACTCAGGTACTCCGGGTGGGGTGTCTGTGCATGGGAATTCACTGCGAAGCTTCCTGAGAGCTCCACGGGAGCGGGCCCCACACCAAATGCTCTAAGATTCAGGAGGTTCAGGGTGAGGTCCAGGAATTACTATTTTCAAAAAACTTGTGCAGACTCCATGGTGATGCACCGCCCTGTGGGCACACAGGTGAGGTGCTTGATTTATTATTAAGTAAGGCTGGGGGGTGGGGGGTCATGGGCGGTTAAGGGAAGGAGGCCTTCGGAGGAAGCTGACATTTGAACTGAATGGTGAGGAATGAGAAGTTAGCCAGGGGACAGGGTGGGGAGGACTTTCTGGCCACGGGAGTGGAATGTGCAGTCATGCCGGCGACGCTGGATATGCGGAACTGGGAAGACAGAAGACATGTGGGAAGGCGGGGGCCAGATCTTGAAGGGGCTTGAGTGCCCTTCTAGGGAATTGTGCCATGATCTTCTGCGCCATGCATTTCAGGGCCTGGTTCTGTGTACCCTGTGTAGGAATCACCTCCAGTGCTTGATCCAAATGCAGAGTCTTGGGTCCCACCCTAAGTCTACTCAGTGCGTGTCTCGGGTAGAGCCTAAAATTCTGTACCTGTAGCTGTGAGTAGGTTGGGTCACGTGGTCTCTCTTGCCAGGATGGTATGGGTTTACTGGTTGGGCAGGTGTGATTAATAATAGCGTCCTCCTTCAACTCACCGTAGTGCCTTGGTTTGGAAAGGAAATTATATGGTGACCCTGGCTATGGGGACCACAAAAGGATTTCCGCCAGGTCAGCTACAGGATGGGATTGATGTTTGAGAACATTTGCTCTGCTGTGGTGAATTTTCCAGAGGTGGGGAGTCTTTTTGAGTAGGTTATGGAAATGCTAATCACGCACTCAGTTATCCTGTGAATATGAGTGCCTGTCTGTGTCAGGCACTGTGTGGGGCCCGAAGATTTGGCAGATGACACACACAAATCACTGCCCTGGTGGCGAGTATGTTTGGCGAGAGAGACAAAACACAAGTAAACTGTATTTTCTGTTAGATGGTGACAGGTGCTAAGGGAGAAATAAGTTGGGAGGGGCCTAGGAGGTGTTGGGGGGTCTGCAGGTTGAGGCGGCTAATTGGAATTTGATGTAGGATGCTCAGGGAAAGCCTGCCTGAGAAAGGTGACATTTGAATAACGCCCCTAAAGAAGGAAGGGGTCCAGTCATACAGATATTAGGGGCCATGGCATTTCAGGCAGAGGCCTGTGCACCCTGGGGTAGGAGTGTGAGTGAAGTGTGCCAGGATCGGCAAGGAGACCAGCGTCAGAAGTGGGGAGGGAGGTACGGAGAGAGCAGTATGGGTGGAGGTCAGAGAGGTCACAGGAGCCACTGGTGCCTTGAAGCAGAGGAGTGACATACTCGGGTATAGATTTCAGTAAGCTCTCTGGCTGCTGTGTGGCCGACCGACTGCAAGGGGAAGGCGTTGAAGCCGGGGGACTAGCTGGTAGGAGACTACTGTAGTTTTCCAAGGGAGAGAGCATGGTGGCTGAGAGCAGTCCGGTGGAGGACGGGACACCTGGTCAGATTGTAGATATCCTTTGAAGAAAACCCACAGGGTAGAGCCAGTACGGTTTGCTGAAGATCGGTTGTTGGATAGGAGGAAACAGTCCAGATTCCAAGATTCGTGGCTTGTAGGAATTCCGGTGTGGCTGAGATGGAGAAGCCTGTGAATGGAACAGAGTTAGGAAATTAGCAGGCTCTCAGCTCTGGACATCAGTTATGAAATGCTAGCTGTATATCCCAGAGCCGAAGTCAAAGAAGTGGTTGGTGTATATGGGCCTGGAGCTCAGGGGTATTGTCTGAGGTAGAGATTTGGGAGTCATTGGCCTAGAGATAGGACCTAAATTCAGGAGGCAGGAGGAGAACAGAATGCTGGGTGGGTGGAAGAGGGAATTGCAGTAGGAATTGAGCAAGGTGCATTGTTCATGATACCAGCCCATGGGAGTGACATGGCTTGGTGAGTGCATGTGATGAAGTGGGGTGAGGGGTGGGCTCCAAGGTAGATTTCAGCTCTTGGGTGTGGGGGACCCAAGTGACTGGCTGTGCCTTTCCCTGACTTAGGAAACACAGGGCTGGGGGAGTGGGTTGTAGGCTGAGCCACCCGTGCTGGCTTCGACAGGTCGAGTTGGCAGGCTCTCAGGACCGACTAGGACAGATGTCTCCTTGGATCATGGGCATCCAAATCCGGGTAATCCAGGTTGGAGAAACAAAGCTGGGCTGTCCCAGGCTGCGAGCGGTTCTTAATACCAGGAGTGAGGGGGGAGTGAGGTCCTGGCCTGCCTTCTTTGACCTGTCGTCGTGACAGACTGTGATTCCTACTCGTCTTTGAAGAGTGACTCCCAACGTGGAACCCGGCTCTGCACACCAGATTCAGCCTGGCCTCTGGGGACTGGAGAGCCCTCCGCGCTGTCCTCAGTACTTCATGACGACCGAGCTGCAGTCCTGCAAGAGGATGTGGCTTCCTTGAGGTCACAGAGCTAGCTGGTAACAGGAACAGGGCTCAGAGCAAACCTCCTGTCTACCAGCCCACTGTGCCATGCTGTTCGTGACTGTGTTGGCCAGGACATTTCTGGTTGCAAGTGACAAAAAACGAATCATTCTAGCTTGAGCTAAAAGGACAGACCTCGGCGCACATCACTGTTGCACACGAGGGAAGACGGCAGCAGCACACTCGAAGCTGGAGCTGCACACAGCATTGTCGGCGCTCCTCCTGTCTTGTCTCTTCTTGTCATGCTCTTTATCTCTGTGCGGTCCTCAAGGTGCTGTGGGTGACAAGTAACCTCCAGCAGTGCTGGCGGTGGACCTGTGCAGCTTGGGATCCGAGAGGAAAGCCTGGGACTGGCCTGGGTCAGCCCCCCCTGCCCCTCCAGCAGCATCCTGTGAAGTGGGGTGGGTGGACACCCACTGTAGAAAAGTGGCCTTATCAGAAGGAGGGGCGGATGTTGGGCGGATGGCAGCAACGGGTCGCTCACACTGGGTGACAAGGCAGGTTCCTGCTATTAGATTTGCAGTCAGGGGTGGGTGCTGGCGGCATGACAACAGAGGGGACTTACTCTTTCAAAACAAAACTAACGGGGCGCCTGGATGGCTCAGGCAGTTAAGCATCTCCCTCTGGAGTTTGGCTCAGGTCACAATCTTACGGTCATGGGATCAAGCTCCACACTGCCACTGGGGAGGCTGCTTGAGATTCTCTCTCTCTGTCCTTCCTCTGCTCATGCTCTCTTTCTCTCATAATAAATCAATAAACTTTTTTAAAAATGCAAAAAAAAAAACCTGAAAAAGAAACTAAAATCCCTCCTCTCCCCCTCCTTTCCTCTTACAAATTGTACTAAATAGATTCTCGACACATAATAGGAATGTCTGCCCATCAGCGCATGTTATGTTTTCACACCCACAGCTGACCAGAGGCTGTGATTTACATCACTGTCGCTAGTAGAGAACATCGGATGTCTTCATTTCACGATTTAGGTCATTTTAGCTAACCTAGGGATTCCAGTTTTTTCTGTCTTTCCAATATACGAATGTGGGTTTAATTAGGGTTGAGATTTTTGCAGGTCTGGAACATTCTTTACAGTGAAAGCTACCTGCAGGGTAAACTTTCCTAAGTGTCTTTTGGCTTTCCTTCAGTGCGTTGATTAGGAGCCTAGCCCCTTGGGGACGGTTTTCGATTCCCTCAGGCTCCTAGTCTGCTTATATGTTCCTTTAAGTCAGGTGGACACATCCTGCCCACTTACCAGTACTGGGACCTTGGTCAGATGCTGGAGCCTCACGTTTGTCATCTGTAAGATGGGTCACCGTGAGGCCCAGGTTACACTACAGAGCACCGTGTAAGTGGGAGATGCATTTTCCTTGCGTCCTTGAGTTCTCATATGGGGCGGTGACTGGCATCTGTTGTGCTGGGCTCTGTTTTCCCTTCCAGCTCATTGAGTTGGGCACTGTTGGTTGCGCCGTGTCCTGGAAGGTTCCGTGGAGCTGGAGCCAGACCCGCTGCTTCCTGATTGGGCACGTCACCTCTGTGCCTCAGTTGTCTCCCCTCAGAAACGCAGCTCCCTGCGTTCGTGTCACACTGTCGTTGTGAAGCTCTCGTATTCCGACAGAGCGGAAGATGTGTGTCTGCTCTGTTCCTTTTAGAGTAATGTCATCAACTCTGTCCCATGAAAAGTCTATTCAAAAAACACATGCTGTGAGATAAATATTCCGCTTTAGAATTAATATTCTGTATATGTTACATTAAGAATACACTATACAATTGTAATATAATAAAATTCCATTAAGTGACAGACAATAGCATGCTTAACCATCTAATGCCTAGACTCTTAAACTTAGAAAAATTGGTTGATTCATTTAAAGTCAACCTGGAAGCTAATCTTAACTTCCCGGTTGTCAGTATTTCGGGTCTTGTATTAAGTGTAAAGATAATCAAGTAGTCTGTTTGTTTTCTAAAATAAAAAGAAAAGTACATATATCCCCAGTCAGTACTCATTTTTTTTCATGGAGAGCTGACGTCTTAAAGTATTTTAACCACACTGTTTCTTTTAGTCCTACAGGATCACATGTTGAATGGTGTAAACAGCTTATAGCGGCTACAATTTCTAGTCAGATTTCAGGTTCAGTGACATCAGAAAACGTATCCAGAGACTACAAGGTAAGCAGCATTGAGTCCTGAATTCATTTTCAATGTACCAAGAAGCTTTGCATTTTTTAATTTGAGTGAGACTTGGACCCCTTGATGTTCAACAAACATTCGTTTGGGAACAAGGGTGAAAGGTTCTCTGCTGTTATAGGTCTGAACTTTAGATTATTGCATATTGTATTTTTACCTTTTATTATTTTAAATGCCTCTGTTTTCTTTGATGGTATTCTGAATTTCAGAAAACGTCTGATAGACCATATTTCCCAACTTCACTGTTTGTTTCTGTGTTTAGGTGTTACCTGTGGGTATTTAGCACTGACATGTGGTACTACAATGTAAAAACACTTGCCGAACTCCAGAATGTTGTATGGGCAGCTTTGGTGTTTAGTCCTTAATTTGGATTCTCTGTTTATTCTAAAGTTAAGGGCAATAAGCTGCTTGTCAGCAGAGACAGGGGCTGTTTTATTCACCACTGCTTCCCCAGCACGATCCTGGAATATACCAGGTGCTCAGTAAATACGTGTTGAATCAATTAACAAATAAAAAAATGTATGTGCTCCATCTTCGTTAACGGTAAGACTACCCTTGTTTTAATGCTAGTCGACGATTAAGCCACGCTTACATTGCAGTAGTGGCGTTTGCTTGAATTGACATTTCAGTTTCTTCTAGTTCTTTTTGCCTGGTAGTGAGAGAGCATTGATTTTACAAGTATAGGCGAGCTGCATCTAGTATCCCAGACTGCCCTCAGTCAACAGTCTTTCAAAATCATGGTCCTTGCCAGGTGCCAAGGCTTCCAAGCAGTTCAAGAACTACAATAAAGACCATAATTAATTCTTAGTACGTGCTTCTTGCTTAAGGGATCTGGCCTCTGTTCCTCTCCTCTCTCCCTCTCATAATGCATCACGTGCAGAAACTGACCCAAAGGCCATGTGATTGAAGTCTGGCTATCCTGCTACACTCGCTTCATCCACCCCATCCGGTGCTGTTGATTAGGTGTACCAAAGGAAAGCCAGGCTGTGGATTAGTAGAAATTGGATAATCTGCTCAGCCAGAAGAGTGACAGTATGTTACTCTCCCTAGGTTTCCCTGTTGTCTGGTTTTCATATTTGCCATGTAAGAGCAGCTGGGGTTCTTGGGGTTCCAAACGCAGCGGGGGCAGCGGGGGAAACATGTCGACCCTGGGTGGGAGGAGCCTACGAGGCAGCTCACCAGCAGCTGCTATCCCCGCCCACCCTGGTGGCCCTGGTGCGCCCATCTTAGCCGAGAAACTGCCCCCTCCCCAGTGGAGACGCTCAAGAACCTGTATTCAAAGAGAATAGCTCTCAGGCCTTGGAATGATTTTCTTTACTGAGAACTGCGAGTTAACTAATGTTTTCATTGTGGTTGAATATTTGTTAGTGCTGCGTGGGTTCTATAAGAGACTGCATAGCTCTCTAACCTCTACATGAGTAGATCAGACTGAATCTGTACTTTAACACGAAGCAACTAAGTTTTGTTAATTTTAGTCTGTTTACAAATTTTGTGTAGCAGAATTAGCTCATATTAGAATGGCTTCACAGATGGCGTTCAGAAAAAATGTATAAGGCTTCTCTATATTTAGTAAGTTGAATTTTAGGTATCTGCATCAGGTCACAGCTAAAGCTTTGGATGAATTATTATAAGAGAACATGTTTTATAATGGTCTTTGTTATATTTGCCCTGTAGCCAAGTCTACAAAGTCAGTGTTCAATTAATAATTCAGGAGTTGTTTTAAGAAGAGCGTTTTTTAAAATAATAAAAGTGTGAACTGTTTCTAAACCACAAGGATAATTTTATGTGCTACTTATAAAGTAGTTCTTAAAATCCGAGTAACCCAAGACAGGCCTCTGGGGTACCCCTGGCATGGGAGCCATTACATGGGGTTTTTTCCTGATGGTCCAGATACAATTCTTTGAGGACCTAATTTGCAGTCATCAGTCAGTAATATTTCAAATTACCTACTGTGCAAATATCTTATTTGAAATACACACTCAGTATGGCGGTCAGTTTATTATAGGTTAAGGTCAGTGTGAGCACTGCAGGAGGAGCAGATGTTTATATGAGCACGTGCATCTTGACTTGAAATGCTAATCATCTTCTGTGCTGTGGGTGCTGAGGGCGGGTCTCCGTCGTCCGCCTTGTCAACCCCTGACACGGATAGGGCTCTGTGGTTTTGTAATACTTATGGACATATAATCCACTGCAGCCTTAAAGCAGCCAAATAAGGTAGCTTTTATTATAATCATCATTTAAAAGATGAGGAAACCAAGGCTCGGAGACATTAAATGACTTGCTTAATATCACATAGTTAGTCTGGGGATTTTTCAGTAGGATTATTATCCCCTTGAAAGGCTAGAGTGGGTTTAAAAAAATTTCCCCCTACCCTGTCCACTGGTTTTCAAATTGTGGTCTTTGGGTTTTCCCACAGCAGCACTCCGCAGGGTGCCTACAGAACAGCAGCTTCCGAGGTTCCCATCCCACACACTGAGTCAGCGTCTCTGCACGTGTGGAACCAAGAGCCTCAAATATTTATATTTCTTGTGTATAATAAAATCTGAAACTCTAGACGTCCTAGGTTTATACCTCTTGAAATTGGTGAAAGGACCAGACATTTCTGGTAAATCCCTACATACCTAAATAATTAGCAACTCATGTTAGGTATGGAGAGCAATTGTTTTATTATGTCATAAATTGACAGTAGGCTCAGGGTCAGATCACCCAGACTGTGGTAAGAATATCACTTTTATCACGAGACAAGTTTAGATGGCATGTCCATATGGACATGTTTTCACAGTTATGTAATTATTTTAAATATGTAGTAGAAAAGATAGCACATTAAACTCGTGATTTAATGGATGTTATATAGGCAAAGTGTGAAAACAGAGTGCACTTAAAGTCACTAAATGTACATAATAATATTAGTATGGGCAGTGTGTCACCCTGAAGACTTGCCTGGCTGTGAGGACTACTAGAAATTTAATAAAATGTGGTGGTTTTTTGGGGGGTTTTTTTTGGTTTTTTTTGAGAGAGAGTGCGCGTGTGCGCAGTAGAGGGGCAGAGAGAGGGGGAGACACAGAATCCAAAGCAGGCTCCAGACTTTGAGCTAGCAGTCAGCATAGAGCCCGACGTGGGGATGCGGGGCTTGAACCCACAAACTGTGAGATCATGACCTGAGCTGAAGTCGGGCGCTTAACCAACTGAGACACCCAGGCACCCCTAAAATGTTTTCTTTTGTTTGATCCTCCCTCAGCCCCCTCTCTGCACCCCACTATCAACTCAACTCAATTGCTTTTCACCTTTACTGAGCTAACAGAGAGTCTCTCTCTCTCAAATATGTCCAAGATTTTAAGAACATTCAGAAATGTCATGTTCCATAGATTAGATGAACTAATACTGCTACAAATTGGAACAAAATTTAATAGGAGCCATTAGTAGAAGTGACATCATCATCACCATCACCACCTCTCTCTGCCTCTCCTCTTGGTTCTCCTCGTCTTGTCCATGCACACACAGTAGCTCGATTTCTTCTGTAAACTTTCTGAAGTAAAAGGAGAAAATAGAGAGGATCCTGTACGTACTTTAATCATTTAACAAGTTAGTACAGTGATTAAATTCTGGATCCTAAACAAAAATTACCAGAAGGGCTTTGGAGGGAAGTAAGATGCAGTGCATGGGAAAGGCTTCATTAACTAGGTTTTAGTTAATGTTTCTTGAGTACGAATGTATGAAAAGGGAGGCTCGAGCATGATCTTTCAGAATCCATGGTCTCATGATCTGTTTATTAAATCAGAGTTTGCAAATGTCTGCAAGCTAGGCAGACAGGGACGGGGGCAGTGGAGAACTGGAGAGAACAGCATGTCCCCTTGAAAACAATTTAAGAAAAGCTTGCTACTGCCTCTTTGAGCGGGAGGCCTCCATTTTATAAGCACTGCACTGGAAAAGTGCTACCTTCTCTCCCAGGGTTACTTGAGGGAACAAATGATTTCTTAAACATGTGAAGATTTTTGAGTTGGAGAAAGACAAATACCATATGATTTCGCTCATATGTGGAATTTAGGAAACAAAACAGATGAACATAGGGGTGACAAAAGAGAGGCAAACCATAGAACACTCCTAACCATAGAGAACAAACTGGTAGTTGCCAGAAGGGAGGTCGGGGGTATGGGTTAAATCAGTGATGGGGATTATGCAGCACTTGTGTGAGCACCAGGTGTTTATGGAGGTGTTGAATCACTGTTGTTATACACCTGACGTGAATGTTACACTGTTACCTAACTGGGATTTAAGTAAACACTTGGAAAAAAAACCCCAAGATTTCAGCTTCTGCTTCTGGAAAGATGGAGCAAATGTGCTTTTTCTTATTCTTCACGCTAAGTACAACCAAAAGCCATGGACATTAGCTATAAAATAAACATAAGAGTGCCCTGAAAGGTAGAAGAAGGCAGACTGGTTAGGGACCTCAGGACCCAGGGAATGACACGGTGGCAAGTCCCTGGGTTCTGTTTCTGCCACGTATGTCCCAGACTTGTTGCTGAAGAACCCAGCAACCAGAAATGCCAGTGGGCACAGACAACAAAAGACTACTCTCTCAAGCCAAAGGACCAGGAAGGAGACAGCCTAGCAAAATGAAAACTTTAAACACTAACCACTGTACTCCAGCCAAACACTACAGAAGAAGTGGTGGCCCCACACCCAGCCTGCCATCAAGGCCACGTCGGGAGCCTAGAATCCCCACCATTGTCCGGCTGTATTGAGGTGCACCAGACCCCTGTGGGGGTAATGTCAGAAGCAGCCCAATGGAGAGTCCGACTTTCACCACTGCCCATCGGCAAAGAGGCGGTGCTTCCGCTCTGCGGTTAGTGCCACGTTGGGGCAAGTAACAAGGCATCCCTGCCACTCCCAGCCTGGTATCCGTGGGAGCCTGGCAAGGGGCTGGAACTCTCGGTAACCAGGAATCCCCTATCTGGTGTCAGCGGAGACTGAGTGGGGCACCTGTACTTCTACCCCTACCTGGTTCTAATGATGTGGTACCCCTGCTTCTGCTGGGGCAGTGTCACAGAAGGTGAGCTAAAATAGACGGCTTTAAAAAGGTCCAAACTATTGAAAAACAGTATCAATAGGTGACAAAACTGAGAGAGACAGAGAGAGACAGATCATGAGCAGGAGAGGGACAGAGAGAGAGGGAGATACAGAATCCACATACAGGCTCCAGGCTCTGAGCTGTCAGCACAGAGCCTGACGTGGGGCTGGAACCCACAGACTGTGAGATCTGACCTGAGCCGAAGTCGGATGCCTAACTGACTTAGCCACCCAGGTGCCCCAAAAGTGATCTTTTTAAATGAGAGAGAGCTGAGCAGGGGAGGTGAAGAAAAAGAGGGAGACTGAGAATCCCAAGCGGGATTCTGTGCTGTCAGCATAGAGCCCGATGTGGAACTCAAACCCATGAACCGTGAGATATGACCTGAGCTGAAATCGAGTCAGATGTTTAATTGACTGAGCCACTCAGGTGCCCCTGAAAATTATTTTAAAGAAGCCATCATAAAATTGCTTCAATAAATAATTAGAAATATGCTTGAAACAATGGAAACATAGTGAAAGAAAAGAAATAGTTTCAGCAAAAGAAGAGGAGATAAAAGAAGAACCAAATGGGAATTTTAAAACTGAGAACTATAATAACCAAAATAAAAAAAAAAAACCCTCAATAAATGGGTTTAATAGAAGACAGAGGACAGAGAAAAGAATTGGATGGGTCTTAAGGGAATTAACACTGAGCCAAAAATGCTAGTCACTAAAGGTCATGTACTATATAATTCCATTTATGTAACAATATTCAAATAACAAAATTATGGCCATGAACAGATTAGTGGTTGCTAGGGGGTAAGAAGGGGAGGAGTGGTGAGAGAAGTGGGCGTGGCCATAAAAGGGCAACAGGAGGGGTCCTCCTGGGGATGAAACTGTTCTACATCTTAATTGTATCCATGTCCGTTTCTTGGTTCTGCTATTGTTCTATAGTTTTATGATATGCCGCCATTGGGATGTGAGCACCTACTATATGCAGGGAGCTTGGCTGCGTGGAATTCGTGACGGAAAAAACACACCAAAAAACAGTTCCAGTTGGACTGTGGTGAGGATTGAACTAGAGGTGGAAACAAGATGTGGTGAGAGGATTGAGGAGGGCAGAGCAGGACATTCCGGGCGTTACGCCGTGAGGGCCTTTGTCGCTTCCTTTATAAGGGGAACAGTCTAGCTGGGGCCACACTGAGACTAAGAACATGGGAGGTCAAATCAGCCAGCCTGGCTTTGAATTCCTCCTCTGGCGTTGCAGGTCCTGTGACATTGGTAAGTTACTTCACCTCTTGCTGCCTCCCTTTCTTCATCTGTCATGGGGGGATAAGAGTAGTGTCTCCTCAGTGGCTGGGAGGGTTGCGAGGGTTGAGGTAACACTTGTCAAGCATTTAGCACAGCACCTGGCATATGGTGGACCCTCAGCACAACCACTTGGAGGTATTGATATCACTGGCACTGACTGTGAAATACGGCCACACTGTTGGAAATTTAGGGGCATCACCTTATGAAGAATTAAGATGGGAGCCAAGCAGTTAGACACAGCAATTGATCACAGCTGGCTTGGAGGGCCTGCTTAGGGGTGAGGCGCGCCCCAAGTTAAACACACTCCCCCAGAGGCAGCTGCGGACACCCATGGCCCATTCCTCAGGGCAGGGCTCACACGGGCAGACTCGCCACCAGCCAGGGAGACCAGGCGGTACCCTCCTGGTAGACTGGAGCGCAGAGCCCAGGGGGCCACAGGGGAGCACACCAGCCCCCTTACCAAGACTGGGTGGCCAGTGGGACCCCTTACCTCTCTGGTGGGGAGTGTCCTAAAGGATGACTTGGAAACCTGAGGGCAGAGGGAGTTTAAGCCCCAGTGCAAATGTTTCAACAAATTTAAGTCTTGGTGCTTGTCCGGGGGAAAATTCACTGTTTTCCTCTCTGCTACTCATTCTGTACACATAGAGCCCTTCTGATGCCAGATGTCCCCACACTGGCCAGTTCTCCAACACCGATCGGGTGTCCGACAGTTCAGTTCACTTCTAACGTAACCTGGAGTAAGTACAGACCCCACAGCTTAAGGCCTCAGTCCCACTAGACTGTCCCTCACTTCAGACACCAAATGAAAGTACTGGGCCACCAGGTACCTCACGACTTTTGCCCAGCTCGGCTACAGAGTGGGGGTTCCCAGGACTCCCTCCTTGATTTTGCTTGTTTGCTAGAACAGCTCCCAGAGCTCAGGGAAACAGTAACTTAGGTTTACCACCTTATTGCAGGACGCGATCAAGGAGGCGGATGGACAGCCAGATGAAGAGCTACATAGGGCAGGGTCTGGGACGGTTTCAAGTGCAGGAGCTTCTGTCCCCGTGGACTTGGGATTCACCGCTCTCCCGGGCTGTGGCTGTGTTCAACGCAGGAGCTCTCAGCTCCCCATACTAGTGGAATTTTATGGACACCTCATCACATGCACACAGTCGATTAGCTCCTCCGGGCCCTTTCCCTTCCAGAGGGTGGGGGCTGTGGAGCCAAAAGTTTGAAGCTTCTAATCCTGCCGTGCTCTTTCTGGTGGGAAGCCCCCATCCAAGAGCCACAGAGAGTTGCCCCATTACCAGATTTCTTACCTGTGCCTTGGTTTTCTCATCAAAAAAACGAGGCCAGTGATGGTTTTTATATCGTAAGGTGGTTTTGAGGATAAAGTGAGTTAGTATGGACAAAGTGCTTAGAAGAACACCTCCTAAAATCATTCCATGAGTATTTGTTTATGATGTAGCTTCTGGTGATGGAAAATCATAAAAGAACTAAAAAAGTGTCCAACAGCAGAGATGGGGAGGGGAGGTAGGAGTCTGAGAACGTGTATTTTGTCACCTTTTAGAATATGACGTTGATACAAACTGTTTAAAGTCGACATGAAGAATTATAGGTATCACCATATTTCCAGTTATGGAGGCATTTCTCGGAATGAAAAATTGGTCCAGTTAAATGTGCTTATCACTAGGGCATGAACATACTGAGAGAGAGGAGACTTTCTTCTATTTTGAGTTTTTATAGTCACCTATGCCCTATTTTGAGTTGTTTACTAACATAAGCATGTACTTTCTTGAGATGTAACTCACATTCTTAAGTATATGATTTGATGTTTTGATAAGTACAAACTTATGAAATTCGCTGCAAGAGGATAAACATATCTATCACCCCTCCTCCAAAAAAAAAAAAGCAAGCCAGATTTAGGTTTTTTAACATAGTCTATATTTAGGAATTTATGAGCTTTACTTCTCTTTGGGCTACAGCATCACTTATTCAGAGCCTTTTTTACTTCCAAGGGTATGCTAATGATGATACAGTGATGTATTTTGAAGTCTATAGCCTTGTTTTCATGTGATCTTCTTATCTATCCTGAGTAAAATCTATACAACTAATAAGAACCTCTGGTGACTTTTTTTTTTTTAATGATCTGTTTTCCCATAGAATGTCTGGTGGTTAGATAGTAGGATTTCAGACTTTGGATTGGGGAACAGACACTCAAGTCTTCCTCACTTTCCGAAGGTTCATCCGTTCCTGGAGGTGTTTTCTCTCGCCAGAGCTTCCCAAAGGCATATGTTGCACGTTCGAGTAGGAGGCACAGGCTAGGGTGTAGGAATAACATGTCTCCCTTTAATGAAGCTTCGCTTCTCCTCCCCTCCCCGCCTCCCCCAGTGCCCTCATAGCAGAGTCAGCTACTTCCTCCCACCTGCAGCTGGCCCATCCCCATGCAGTAGGAGTTAGGGTGAGGGGGGGCCGCATCAGGGAGCTTAATTTTGGAGTCTCAAGTGCGAGTTGGAAACAATTTCTATAGAAACCAGCTTAATATTTATGGCTAACTAGGTTTCATGATACCATTAGCACCAACAGCTGAGCTGTGCTCTGGGTCAAATGTGGGGGCTTTTGTGGTTTTTGGGTTCCCTTTTGTTTCTGTGGGCTGGTCTGGGAGCAGAACCGCTGTTTTGTATCATTGTTTCTATGGGGGAAAATGCCTTTAGCGTTCCAAACAGACACACAAGTGAACTTTTCAAACACAGCCTGTTCGCAGTGGCTTATAATGGTGATTGCCAGAAGCGGGTTGTGTATAAAATAATGTAGTTTGTCTTTGCCTAAGGACATTACGTTTCTCCAAATCAGAGACTTGCCTGAGAATTCTGGGACAAATGTGTTAGGATTGATTTGATATTGAATGAAACTTGGAAGGCAAATGTGTTAGGATTGATCTGCTTGGTTTAGTTAGAAAATTATCATATTCCATCGGGATGGGCTGCTGAATTTAACAGCATCTTTCACAGGTCAGTGGGAATGTGCCTGTGATGATGATGTTCTGTATTTTAACTAACAGGTTTTCAGGAGGCCTGATATAAGGGTAAGAATATGTGGCTTTCAGCACATGGGCCTCCTACTTGTGTGTCTCTGTGCTTGATCAAACACTTAGCCTATTTAGTGCTCCTTACCTTCTCACTGGGTTTATGAGTTACTCAGATCATCTTGCTCTGCTGTGGCATAGCTTTAAGTGTTCACTAGAAGCGCTTTATTCGTTACAGTGTTTAATGTGCAATAAACGCCAGTGTGTGTGAGGGCAGGGTGCTAAAAGTTGTTGCCACCGTGCAGCACTGACTTTCGTTGGGTTACATGAAATCTGACCGAATGGATATTCATGGCAGGGGTTCTGTGGCCAGGCCTACAGAGTCCTCTCCTTACTGTGTTTGCCATGTAACTCATGCTAAAGAAGTTAACAACAGCAACAACAACAAAGTGCTCATTTGCTATCCATCCTAAGTCAGATTTCACGTCCCCTTTCTCTGTGCATGCTGAATCTCGGCAGTGCGAGTGCCAGTGCCGTGAAGAAATGTAGCGGAATCGGTGCCAACGAGTCCTTCTTAAAATACAGATGTAGCTACTACGGGGAGTGGATTATAGCTTATATTTTCCTCATTACTTTCCTTCCGTTTATTTCAGAATATTCATAAAGCAAGACAAAGATTGGTAATGTGCATGCGTTTGAAACTGAGTATCAGATGTTGAAAACTAACAGATTTCCATTCAATGAAAGTTATGTGGATTTTAACACTAATTTAATGACTTGAGTTTAAAACTGTTAATCTTAGAGAAGCCAATGAAGCCGTACAAACACAAACAGGTTAAGTCAAATTCTTATTATCCCTTTGTTTAATTTTGTTTTCACCATGTTTTCCTTTGATCGTGGGAGTCATTTTCTTTCACTGATGTTGTTAAATATTACTGTTTGGCTTTCCATGTGCATGGACTTTGAACTACTCTGTGGTTTTTTGTTGTTCAGTCGTTTGTTTTTCTGTTTTTAAAAATTTTATCAAAGAATGATTCCTTTTTCTTTGCATTTAAAAAGATGGAAGTTTCAAAAAAACATTGCGTTTTAAAAATGACCCTGCTTTCAAGGGTAGCAGTAACAATGGTGTACTAAATTCAGTCTGGTGGTAAAGTATCCCAATGTAGTAAGTAGCTATTTTTGATAAAAATGAAAGGCGAGAAACAGTAATTCTTTTAAAGCTTTGCTGCTTCTTCACTGATTGCCTTTTAAAGAAATACAGTCGTGGGAGCCAAAGTTTCATGAAGAAAAAAGTATATCTATGCTTAAATGTTAACATTTTCAGTCTCAGAGAATAGATAAAACTTTTAAGAGGGGTTGTAATCTTGTCGTCGCGGCGTTTCCCGGCTTCTGTACCGCCTGCTGAACCAGCAGTCCAACCTTTAAAGTTTCCAAAGTGAATCGCTTCTGTGAAGAAGTTAAATTAAACACAGTATACCTTTAAAGGGATTGAAAAACATTGAAATAAAGATATGTGACCTTTTAGCTGTTTCTTGGAAGCACATTGATACTATAATTAGAAATATTTAATAATGTATGATTCATAAGGCACAATATTTATTTAGCAGTAATTAACAGATCACATGTGTATGTATGTCTCCAGCATGTAATATGTGCATGTGCATGCGTGTGGAAAGCTCGTTAATACTCGTGCAGTGGAGCCCTGAACAGTAGTTCTTTAGCGCATATGAATACTTACTGTGTTTAAAATACATGTGTATGAACTGCGTCTATATTTTGGCTTCGTTTTGCCCTCTCCTTGGTTACAATGGTATGCTTTATTTTCTATGAGCATATTATATGTCTGATATTTTGTTTCCTTGCCATATGCTGTAGTATTGCTTGATTTTAAAAAGACAGTGCATTCTTTGAAATCCATGATGTTTGTTTGCTTTTCATTTTTCTGCCCCAACACACACACAGAATAGATACTGCATTTTAGGCTGAGGACACTATTTCCTTAACTCCAAGGGGGAACATGTGATTTGCAAAGCCGTGAAAGGTGTGTCAATTTTTACATGCTTACTGTCTCTTTAAAAAAGAACTTCTGTCCTTTCACCTGTCTGTTTGCACGTGTTTCTCTTTCTCCTCTTTGCCTTTTCTTGTCCATGCCCCTGGTGCTGTGCAGGAGATTCAGGACGAACACAATGGCTACCCTTCTGAAGCTGAAGCTGATCAGGTGGCAAGTTCTACGTGTTCATCTGTTTGTAGCTCCAGATCGTGTACTTAGAAGCCATTTCATACTAGATTTCTAGATGATAAGCAAATGCTTTTTACCACTATAGCAGTGCCCTCCTGTCCAAGTTTGGTAGATTCTGTTATGACATTATTTGCAAAAATTGGTTTATCCAACATTTCGTTAACCAGAAATCTGTTCATCTGTGCTTCTCGGTTTTCCTAGGTAGGGTTAGCCATGAGGTAATGAGCCTTGGTCACAACAGGGTTCAGAAGTGCCTTTACAAAGGTTGAGAGAGGACAGATGCGTATGCTCAGGGTGCTCCCTGAAGGTGTAGACTTTGCTTTATTCAAATTCGCAGGGTCTGTGCCCAACATGATGCCTGGCACCTTACAGGTCTTTGTGGAATGAGCCCATATGGTTTGTATTTATTAATCAGAAGAAGAAATCACACCTCAAGTATTCTTGAGTGCTTACTCTTTGCTCAGAACCTTTAGACCCTCCAGAGCCTTTGAAAACAACACAACTTTCTCCAAAGCTTTGGTAGCATCTCGATATGTGAAAGTGCGAGAAGTGTGGTTCCAGGGAGGCCTGGCCACACCCCCAGTCCTGTGCCCAGCTGTGCCTTTGCCCAGCCCACCCTTCTTCGGTGACCCTGGAAGCACCTCGAGGAGCCCGATTTGAAAACCACTGCTTTTGGTGTGCGGCTACCGCAGACACTGCCTGCTCAGCAGCCTAGACTCACAATGAGAAAGGTGGTGGAGCACCCAGACCATCAGGGGGCTGGGGTCCTTGGGGACGACCTCAGGGAGCTGGTGGGCCTTCTGCTGCACTCTCAGGGTCACTGGAGCAGGGTTTGGATGAGATCGCCACAGAGAATTCCTCAGCTAGGCAAAACTTGGAGCAAAGACACCAAGAGGACTGGATGTGGGCGCAAGATCAAATTTTGTGCACAAGAATGTTCCATTCTCTGTTTATACTGTACACGGGTTGGATAAATCAAGGGTCAAATCATGTCTTGTGCAACTTCATAGTTGCAATCAAAGCTTAATATAGCACACGTGTGAGTCCCATCTCCTAACACCAGCTTTATAAAGGGAATCTACTGTACTCACAAAATACTGAGCCTTTAAAAAGCATTCTTCTCTTGAATTCCTATGCTGAAGCTAAATATGTTTCTTGTACAAAATAAACCCTTCATGGGAAAGTCAGAAGCGGTGGGATCTTCTGTTTTGTTCTGATAGGTGGTTTCCCATCGTTACAAAGCGTGTGTCAGCTTTAATTCCTGTGAGAGGTCCGTCACACTCTGTCTCAGCAGCACATTCGTGCCTCACAGAGATGCACAGGTATTTCAAGCCAAATCTAACACGACTGTCAGAAGAGAGGAGACGTGCCTGGTCCTCAGCCTCATTCTCAAAATGGTCCCGTCACTGGGGTCTCCCATCTGCAACATTTTAGCAGCTAGTCCTGGGTTGAGGACTTTAAAGTATTTGATGCGGCCTGTGATAAACCGTAATGTGAATCCTGTCCCACCTCCCGCCCCCTGGACTGCACCCTCCCCAGCCTCCTTCCTGGGTCATTTGATTAGAACGTCTTGCTTTAGTACATATACTTCAAAATAACCTATCCTCACTTATTAATATAAGTTAAGGAATTTAGGTATGTAGATGAAAATATTTAGCCTTTAAGCTTTAAAAATGTGATATTTGAAGTAACTTTAAACTTCGATATTGATTGAACGAGTTTTCTCACTTTGTAACTATGTCATAAAATTAGTCCCTGGTTCACGCAAAAGAAAGCACGCTTTAAAGTTAAGGCTTCTATTAAGATTGATGATGCTCTTAGTATTTCCAAAACTGGACATTTAAAAGTATAAATATTGGCGAATGTTCTATTGCATAAAAGATATTTCCAAATTGGGTGTGAGTATAAAAATGAATCCATTAACAATTATCATTTAACCTTTAATGGTTCTCTATGTCCCTAAAAATTTTGGCTGAAAACTTTTAAAAACCAATCTGGACTAAAAAAAAATCACACTGGATAAAGTCGTTTGGAGGTGCCAGTGAACCCTAATTTGTATTTTTTAACTGTGTGCCCTACCTATAGGACGGTCATACCCTGACCAACATTTAGCATTGAATTTATGTTTTGAGTTTTTCCTTTGCTTTATAAAAAATGATAAAACTATGATGTATAGGGTTTTTAAATTGACCTTTAAGTGCCATTAATAAAACATATTAAAACATTCTTATAACTATGCAAATAATTAGTTGTTTTGAATTTTCAATAGTTTAGAATCATAAAATATCTCCATTTAAAAAAATTTTGCTTCACAAAATTATGATGAATATTTAGCATTGTCTGACCTGTTTTCTCTCAAACACTAGTGGCCTCCCAATGTTAGCAGTATTTTTTGGAGAAAAATCCCGCCCCTGATCACATAGGTACTGGAAATGCGGCATACTGTAGCGCCCTCTTGCTGATTCGGTGTGCATTAACATGCTGATGACTTGTCTCACTAAAATAAAAAACAACAACAAAAACACAGTTTAGCTTTTCTTTACCAGAGCATTACCCAAACTTAAAAAAAAAAAAAAGACCACATCCCCTGGGAATTTAATGCCCTGTGAAACACAGCTTGGGAATTGCTGAGGTTTTGAACACCTTATTCTTATTCGTGACACATTATGTCGGAGATGCCAAGGAGAAAGTAACCAGTTTCCTTGGCAGCATCTCATGGGGTGACAGTAACTTGGAATAGGCCCCGAGTTCAGGCTCTGGTCCATAGTTTTGTAGTTCGAACACCATTTTCTCAGCTCCCCTGAGCTATCCAGCTCCACCCTGAGCACGTCCAACCCCACTCACAAGAAACTGGCTGGTAGGCAGCAGGGCCAGTCTGGACATTTGGGAATACGAGCGTGGTTCTCTGCAGTTATCCAAGACAGCATTTTGCTAGTATCCTTGTAGCCAGGAAACCTAATGAGTCCTTAGCAATTTGCTTGGTGAGTGTGGAATCCCCGCAGAGTGAATTGGTTGCAGAGAAGGCCGGTGGACACACCCTGCTCCACAGTAGGGACAGGCATACTCTTGTCTGCCAGATGGGAGCAGACTTTCATGGCCTGGATGGGACGCACACTGACAAGTCCACTCACCACCCCCCCCCACCGCCCCGTGCTTTGCGCATACACAGGTAGCTGGGCCGCAGCACCAAAAACTAGGGCTTTTCTTAATGTTACTGCCATGAGACCCCTCCCTGATTACTTTAATTAGACTTAAGGGTTTCCCCCACTAGATAGTACTCACAGGCTGGGGAATTTCTATAGCTAGCTAAACATCTAATGTTGATTTCATTTGTGTTAGTTTCATGCTCAGAAGGTAACCTTTTTCTGACTTTATTTCCAAATTCTAGAGGCACCTTATAATAGTTGTCTGTGTAGTGATTACAGTATCTATGTGTCATGTCAAGCCATTTCTGTATTAATGCTTTCTAACTGTGAATTAAATATGTGTAACGATTTGCTAGAATATGCAGCATGGTGTCCTGTGATGCTGAGCTTTGAAATTGGCTTGTAAGGGGAGGGGGCATACGTTTTGCACGCTTCTATAGCCATGTAGCAAGAGCACAGAACGCCGCCCTTCCAGGTATACAGAAGGAAGTGAGATTTACTCCGGTTTGGTTTTTTACCAGGCGCTAAGAGATGGAAATAAACTGGCCCAGATGGAAGAAGCGCCACTTTTTCCAGGAGAATCAATCAAGGCTACTGGTAAGTTTAATGAGTACACTAGGCTTCTAGGGAGCCAGAAAGCGAAATGGCACTTTCCTTGTGAGTGTGGGTGATGGATGTGCTGGAGATCAGCCAAACCAATTTAATTAGGGGACAAATGGACTAGGACTGTTCATTCTTATTAATGTCTTCATGACCGTAAGAGATAGAAAACTATATAGGACCATTCTAAGTTCCAACTGAGTCTTTGGTGGCATCACCAACAGAAGAGGGACCTGACTTTCCCCAATGAACCAAAGGGTGATAAGACACCAACTGTAATGTAATGTTTCATTGCAATCCTTCTCTGTAAGGAAAATATATTGACAGAAGATCCATATCATATTTTAATAACACTTTTGAGAAGCCGGCAAAGCAATGTCAGTGGCTTATGAGATTCCACAAAGTACAGTTTGAGCACAAGAAAAAGAGTGTGTGGTGCCGCCCTGCGTGGCACGGCCAGTGGCGACGGCAGCGCCTGACATCTCAGCAGTCAGCGCACCAAGCCGTGGCTGCGCCCGAGGGCAGCTGGCCGTGACCTTGTCTTCTCGTAACAGCCAGGGTGGGTCGTGTAGTCTAGTTCCTAGCCGAGTGTGGCCTGGTCCCTCGTCGTGCCCTCCCAGAGATGTATGTGCTCAGTCTCAGACCTTAATCAGCTTGTGTCAAGAAAGTCTGCGTAGCTGGGCTCTCCTACCAGGGCGTCCAGACAGTACTGCTGCTGAGTATGCTGGTCGGGGGCTCCAGACCCTGCTTATCTCATCCATGGCTTTGAAACGCTTTCGTTAGCTTCTGGAACTCCTGGCCTCTCTGACTGTTCCTTCCATGGGAGTCCTCTAGCCTCGCCTGCACGCTGCTTTTGTAATGATCTGATTAAAATGCGCCTCTCCTCCTGCTCCGGACAGCAAAGGACACAGATTTCAAGTTTACAACATGAAGAGTTTTGACACATTATGCACCTGGGAAACCATCATCACAGTCAAGATCAGGAACATATCCACCACCCCCAGAAGTTCCCTCGGGCCCTTTATAATCCCTGCCTCTCACTCCACCTCCCCCACCCCAACCACTGTAGACTGTATTTTCTGCAGTTTTACAGAAATGTGATCATTAAGTATTTTCTTCTTTGGTTGAACTTCTTCCACTCAGCATACTTAGTTTGACATCCATTCACATTGTGGCATGGGTCAACACGCACTCCTTTCTATTGCTGAACAATGTCCTACTGTGTGGCCCCACGACACTTTGCTTCTCCAGTCATCTGTTGGTACATACGTGGGCTGTTTCTACTTGGCGGCCATTATGCATAATGCTGTGGTGAACCTTCACGAAGAAGTCTTCTCTGGCCTCCTGCGCTGTCATCCTTGCTGTGCCCTTTGACCTGGCCATGCTAACCTCCAGCAACTCTGTGCTCTTTTCTTCCTCCCTCCCTTCACCTCATTGCTCCTCACCTCCCTTCCCTACTGAGCTAAGTGGATCCTTTTCTGAGCTCTTACTGTGTCCACAGGGTTATGATAGCATTTGCGAGGCTATAGTAAAATGGTGATTTTTCTGTGTAGTGCCTCTCCTAGCGCTTGGCTGCCTGTGAGCAGGAGCTGTGCCTGCTATGCTCTAGACCCCCCACAACAGAAGCTGCTTCTTAGATACCGAGCTACAGAAAACTCTAATGGAAGTGTTTTGAGAATCTGTCTGGATGACACCCTTAGTGTCTTTAAATGTCCCACTCCAACTCCTCTGTAGCCGTGTCCACCCCTGTTATTCCTGTGGAGTGGCACTTAGAGAAGGTGGTGAGGGCGTGCTATCTTTGGGACAGGCGTGAGCTTCTGAACACCCTCGTAAATCCAGTATGTTGTTGAGACTGATGCTAAATATCAACAATAAGAAAAGAGAACTTAACATGGAAATTGATCAGGAATTTGAGGCAAAGAATCCATTTTCCAAAGCTCCACAGATGCAGTTCTAGTTTTTGTCATCTGTAAAACAGCTTCAGGATGCCTAGGTGGCTCAGTCGGTTAAGGGTCCGACTTGGGTTCAGGTCATGATCTCATGGTTCATGGGTTCGAGCCCCACATCAGGCTCTGTGCTGACAGCTCAGAGCCTGGAGCCTGCTTTGGGTTCTGTGTCTCCCTGTCTCTCTGCCCCTCCCCAACTCACACTCTGTCTCTCTCTCTCTCTCTCTCTCTCTCTCTCTCTCTCTCCCCCCCTCTCGCTCAAAATAAACATTAAAAATTTTTTTGAGAAATAAAAAAAACAGTTTCCTTTGCAGGTGCATTTATGAAACAGCAGCCTAAGGTCTTCAGTTTAATTAATGTGTTTTTGAATATGATGGATTTATCACTCAGGGAAAAAGTTAACGACCTGGAGTACAGTGACAAAATGTAACTTATTTTGAGGCTCTTTACATGAAACCTCACTAAGAAGCAAATCAGAATTTTGTTTTACAAAATGAAATTTTCTTAGGAAGACTAGCTATGCTTATATTTAATGTAATAAAAATGTGAAATTCCTAGAAAACAGGGCATCACACATATATACACTTGGAAACTCAAGATTTGTTGAAGTCCAAGTGTATGGTAGAAGTTGCTACTTGGCTTTTTTTTCTTTCAGTGAAAGACGTCATGTACATTTGTCCATTTGTGGGCGCAGTGACTGGAACCCTAACAGTGACGGACTTTAAGATGTACTTCAAAAGTGTTGAGAGGGTAAGTTTTTAAAAGGGTATTTTATTTTTAAAAACACTTCAGAACAAATTAAACAATCATGAAGAAAGTAAAAAGAACCTTGAAATCCCATCATCCTGAGGGGACCGGGCATGTGCACATTTGCAAACAGATTTTGCATGTCGAAAAAAATACAATTAAAGTAGCATTTACAACCTGTCGGGAGGAGTTCAGTTGTAGTCTTGAACATCTACTTCCTAAAGCAGTCAGACTTTGGTTTGTAGTTGGGACAGAGAGGAAATGTGACATAAATAAACGTGTGTTTCAACCTAGTGAAGACTTCAAGTGTGAAAGCGCTGCTGACTGACATTGATAGGCCTTCCTCTTAATTTGTCAACCCAGGACCCGAATTTTGTTCTTGATGTTCCCCTTGGCGTGATCAGCAGAGTTGAGAAGATCGGAGCGCAGAGCCATGGGGACAATTCCTGTGGTATAGAGATTGTGTGCAAGGTATGGTACCAACAAGGCTGAAACGGAGGGCGGCGGGCAGCTTGGAGCTTTTTCCAGCGCAGTCTTCACAGTCTTGGGGCAGTGAGGCTAACCGGTACTGATGGTAACTCCAACGTTTTCTAGACAGGGGCCTCTTCAAATCTTGTATTGACTAATTCATGCCACTATGTAAGCGGTCCAAGTAAACCTCTTCTTTTCTATTGAAGCGTTTTGATAAACATGGACCTATAACCTAAGTGCATGTGTGGTTACATTTTGGAGACACCAAGTGAAAAGCACAAATCAGTAGTTTTTTTTTTCCCAGCTTGTCGTTTTAACCACTACCCATCAGAAGCTAGGATGGTCAAAGACTTCCTAAAGGGACAGCTGTGTTCCATAAATTCTGTGATTAAACATGTGGTGTCAGCACTTGCACCTGAGCCGTGCTTCTGTTTGGGTTCCTACCCTTCCTCCATTGGGTTAAGTAGTAGAAACGTGTGTGACATCTTTAATGATGACTGGTCGTTTAAGAAACACTTTAACTGGTATGTTTTATTCCCTAAGACTTCACCTCATGGGGCACACGTTATTAGTGATCCTACCTAACGTACTGCGAAAGAGCCTGTGCAGAATCGCCAGGGTCCCCTCCAGCAGTCCGCGTTCACGTTCTTGCCCATCTCTTTGCTGTGATCACATCTCTGAAGACAGCTCCCTCTAGTTGCGCCAGGCTATAGTTGAACCCGCTTTTTCAAAGAATCCTTTACCCTTGCAGATCATAAATCTGTTGGGGTACGAGACTCCCTATGGGCCCTACATGGCATTGCTGTCCTGTGACAAATTGCAGTTGCCCTTCTAGAACAGGCTGGGGTTCCACATGCAGAGGTGTGTGAAGCAGTTGTGCATCTTAAAGTAGAGTGGTGATTTCATCCTGCAGTTGGGAACATAACATTTCTCTTCTTGGAACTCTCCAGCAGTTTCCAATCATCCTTAGGCTAGAGGGAAAATGTACCCAAAGCCCGAGTGTCAGAGCTGGTTGACTGCCCTCTGCAGCGTCCCCTCTAGCCACCCTCCTCTCCTCGCCATCCCGGATCCTTTAGCTGTTCACATCCAGCTTGTGCCCCGCACCCCCGCTTCGGAGTCTTCGCCCTTGCCCTTCCTTTGCCGAGAACGCTGTTCTCTCTCAGCGATCCTAAATAGTGAGTGCGCTTAATGAGCCTCCAAGGGGTGTGTGTGTAGCCGAGGAGCTTGGAGGGAGGGCGCACAGGGAAGTTACATTGCTTAGGCAGGTGCCCTGTGGCTCTTTAGTGAAGACGTTTTCATGGCTGGAGTGAGCATTTGCTAATAGGTGCTTTAACATGTTTTTCAGCCTAGCATTACTAGTGCCAGGCTCCCAGCCCTCTCAGCTCATGCCTGGGAGCCTTGCAAGATGTAAGGTTTGTTTGTAGCAGGTGGTACACCATTCAAAAGGCACCAAAGCTGTGTGTAGGAAAGACTCTTGCTCCAGGCAATCCCCAGCCACCTGCTTCCACTCCCTGTAGACACCCGCTGTTCCCAATCTCCGTGCACACCCTGGGTGCGCGAGCGTGTCTGCATGGTCTTTGGAAATGTAGATGGTTGTGTATTACATGGACCGTTCTGTCCCTTTACTTTCCCCCTTACCAGTCTACCTTAAACCCCTCGATATCCGTACAGAAAGCGGTGCGTCTTGGTTCTCCAAGCTCTTCAGGATTCCCTTAGTAGTACTGTAGTTTATTTAGCCAGGCCCTGTTGTTGGACATTTCAGTTCTTTCCCTTCTTGTCTGTTACAAGTAATATTGCAACAGGAACCTCGTCACTTCTGAAATTGCTCCTGCTCATAATTTCTTTGCGGCCGTATTTACCTTCAAATTTCATATTTATCTCCAAATGTTAAAGAAGAATGAGATTTTTGTGTTTAATCAGTGACATAGGTTTAAAAAGGTCAGGGGGGCTTGGTCAAAGCAGTCTTGGGGAGAAATCAGAGCCATGTCACGAGGAGGACTCCTGCGGGCTTGCCTGTGGCCTTGACCGCGGCCAGCAACTTGCATGGTGGGGCATGTAAGAAACTGTGATTTTGAGAAACAGCATTATAACTTCTGTGAGGAGTGAGGGCCATGGTCTTTACGTGACGCAGAGTCCTTGCTGATTCTGAAGCACAGCTTTAGCGGGAAGTGCACGGGACCCGATGGCACCTCTTACAGGCACGAAGCACCTTCTTGGTTCCAGCTGATGAGTTCTTTCCCCAACATGTCCCGTTTACTCCAGTTTCCGCAGCTGCTTTTATCTCGTGGGACGTGGCTTTGTTCTTTGGCTGTTGTGAGTAGAAGCAATATCTAACATGAGGAATGAATATAAATATTTCATTAATCTCTTTATAGCGCAGTGGCTGTCTCCTAGGTACTCAATAAATGTTGAATAAATGAGCTTTACTAACTGTTTAATAGGATATGAGGAACTTGCGACTTGCTTACAAACAGGAAGAACAGTGTAAACTTGGGATATTTGAGAACCTCAGCAAATATGCATTTCCTCTTTCCAATGGGCAGGTCAGTACACCCAAATAACCCGTTTTTGCATGTGTTGGTGACTGGGTGTGTGTGTGTCCAAAACTCATGTTTATTCTTTTTTCCAAGAGGTTTCTTTCCTCTCCTTTCTCTGTTTATAACTAATACTAGAATTTGTAAAACTTGTCAGTTCTATGTAAAGATTAAGAAAACTGCCAATTTGTTGCTTCAAAATTTATAGATTAAGATAGAAATCTTAGTACATTCAGCCATGAGCTGAATGAGAAGCTTTATATTGGGTATATGTTACAGCAACGAGACATTGACATGCGTATTTTCTGTTTTTCGTATGCAGACTCTCTTTGCATTCAACTACAAAGAAAAATTTCCGATAAACGGATGGAAGGTTTATGATCCTGTATCTGAATATAAGAGACAGGTACCGTATGTTGCTTATCAAGCTGGAAATAGTGGGTTGAGCTTTTTTTTTTTTTTTTCCCTTTTCTCAGAGGTTAGGAATGTAGTGGAGAAGCAGCCTTAGGTATAACTCACTTAGCTTGTAGGCTCTTCATATCTGGGATGCCCCATTCTCTCCATGCCAGACCTTTCATTATGGTGTTTTTCATACTTTTTCCAGAGGCCAAGTGGAGTACAAACAGGGATTTACAAAGCAAATGGGCTGGGCTGGGTTTTATTAGATATTCTGGTAACGAGCTGATGAGTAAGCATCCAACAAATAGCTACATTAGACCATGTGTGTGGCGTGACTACACCAGTGTGTACTGGTGGTGTTCCTATACCCGTGTAGTCTTCAGTGAGCTGTCACTTTCAAGATATTCCTGTAAGAGACTGTTTTCGTGACATTTAATTTTTGCCCCCACTGTATATTTGGTCTGGTGGTTTCCGTTACTTATAGATGTTTGTAAAAAGTTTCTGTGTCTCTAAACATCTTTCATGGGTTTTTCAAAAACAACACCATCGTCACTCTATATAGAAAACAGAACAAGAGGGGGCAGCTGCATGGTTCACTTGGTTGAATGTCCAACCCTTGCTTTCATTTCAGGTCATGATCTCATGGTTTCATGAGATCGAGCCCCACATTGGGGATTCTTTCCCTCCCTCTTTTCCTGTCCCCTGCTCATGCTGTCTCTCTCTCTCTCTCAAAATAAATAAATACACTTTAAAAAAAAGAACACACAACAAGAAGTATACAGGATTGGGATTCTAGTATATAAGTTCCATTTTAAAATATGTTTATAAATTCTTCTGTTTCATTTCATTTTTTAACATGGCTAACAAATGAATTATGTTAGATAAATATGTATTTAAACTTTTGAAGTAGCAATGAACAACAAATTAGAAATGAATTTTAGGGGAAAGTAAGAAATGGATGTGGTTCATGCCAAGTGCTTTTTGAAAGTGTAACAGTTTGCTCCCCCTCCTTCTCTGACACGCTGCAGGGCTTGCCAAATGAGAGCTGGAAAATATCCAGAGTGAACAGTAGCTATGAGCTCTGTGACACCTACCCCGCTGTCATTGTCGTGCCAACCAGTGTAAAAGATGATGACCTTTCAAAAGTGGCAGCCTTTCGAGCAAAAGGCAGAGTCCCTGTAAGTAAGAAACGTCATCACTCAGGCATGAACGCATACTGTATGAGACCTACCATGGGAAGAACAAGAGTGAAGGACTATGGTGAACAAAACAGAAAGTGGAAGAGTAAGCTGAGAAACCTCAAAAGGCAGCTGGAGAGGAGGACAGAGGAGCAAGGCAGCGCGCTGAGGCATTACCAGCGTCTATGTCTCTGGTTTTCGCGAGTCCTCTTAGAGCAAATATACTTTCTTCGAAGCTACAGCTGCATGCCAGGGACGTCATTACAGAAGCAAACATAGCAGCCAGCAGGGGGCAAATTGTTTGAACCAGCTTTATTGAGATATAATTGATATATAAAAACCTACACATGTACAGCTTGATGAGGTCGACCATATGTATCCAACCCGTGACTCTCTCCCCATAATCAAGGAGAGAGTGAACGTTTGTGGGCTCAGAGTCTCTAGTCGGGTATAATCCCAAGTCTCTTGGCCACTTTAGGAAAACGGGAGGTGTGGGGGCATAGCTTCAGATCCTCATCCTGCCACATATGTGACGGGTAAGATACAAAGATGTTTTTAAATTAGGAGACAAACTTACCATTCAAATAGGAGTGGGGCTTGACATGAGTCATAGTTTGACTTAGTTTCTGTTTTTTTAGAATGCAGTTTTAGTGGTGTAATGGGGTTTTTGGAGCTTATCTAGTCAGACTCCTTCTGACCTGACTCAAACAGTGAGTTCCGTGGCCAGTATCATGCTGTGCTTGGTTTTATGCCACACATTTGAGAAAAATATGCAGAAGAAGCTGTGCTTGAAAAGAGAACTTATTTTTAAGGCATGGTGATCAGGGGACAGAGGAATCAGGGTGATCACGGGAATCATACTAATGATTATTGCTTATAAACACTAGGTGTTGTCATGGATTCATCCAGAAAGTCAGGCAACGATTACCCGTTGCAGCCAGCCACTTGTGGGTCCCAATGATAAACGCTGCAAAGAAGATGAAAAATACTTGCAAACAATAATGGATGCTAACGCCCAGTCTCACAAGCTTATCATCTTCGATGCCCGACAAAACAGTGTCGCTGATACCAACAAGGTACACTCTCAACAACGTTGCAGAAAAGGCAGATCTTACGTGGTGGCCGTAGATTGTTTTGTGGTTCCGTTATACTGCTGAGTTCCTCCTGACCTGAAGGTGGGCTCTTGGAGGGCAGTCCAGAACTGACTGGCCCTGGCATATGGCCTGTGGGGCTACGGGTGGGGTCTCTCTCATCGCTCTTCCACAGTCCTGTCTGCTCCACTAGTTCAGCAAAGACCCAGAAAGAGAATTATCACCTAAAGAATCAAATCAGAGTTTTAATGAAATGATGATGAGGCCATTGGAAGTCCCTTTGACCTGTGAAATATGGTGACTACTTGATTAATTCATCTGTGGTCTGAAGCTCTTAGAGCAGGGCCCCCTATGTGCAACCGGGCAAATACACGAAGTTTCCACAAATCACATGAAGGAGTAGCATCTGCACACAGCTTCCATTTGATTCCCACTAGCCGCAGGGGACAGTATCCTTCATATCCAGCCACAGCTGTGAGGCCTCCAGCACCTGCCCTTCAAGTAGGCTTTCAACTGTGTCATTTCTAGTGCCCGTAAATGACTTTCCGACAGTGTGTTACTGCAGGTGTGCATCTGGCAGGCAGAGGACTAGGCCCTGTCTGTAAGTAATTTCAGGGATCAGGACGGTGGCGACAGCCCGTACCGTCTCATGCTTGCTTGTGAGGTGACCCTTGGGTGACAGACTTGTAATGAGTACCTACTGTGGGCAGGCACTGGGGAATACGAAGATGGGCCAGGCGAGGTGTCAGCTCAGCATGCACGAGGAGCCAGGAGAGGGCCTGGCTCGCCCTGCTTGTGAACTTGGGCAAGGCTTCATGGAGGAGGAGGCATTCGAGTGGCCTTGGATGCTTAGTGAGAAGAGACGGGTAGAGGACATGGCATTTTCCCTCAGCCCTTGGGTACCTGCTATGTGTCAGGGCTTGCTGGGCACTGGGGAGAGACACGCTGAGCAAGCAGTCATGCAGTCTGCCAAGCGGCCACCCAGTGTGGCATGGAGGAACATAAAGCATGCTCTGAGAGAGGATAGAAGGACCTGGTTATCTGCTCCATGACCCTGGGCAGCAACGTCATCCCTCTAGACTACAGTTGCCTCGTCTCTAAAATGAGACTGATGGCATGCCTGCTTCTTGGAGTCCATGTGAAGGCGGTACTGTAAAGGGCCCAGCACAGGGCCTGTCCCACAGAAGGCAGGTGGTGCATGTTAGCTGTCACTGTTCCTGACCTCAGAGTGAAAATGCTCTGTCTGCTTGGCTTTCATGACATCTCAGCCCCTGGACCCCAATCCGGCTCCATCTCCTTCACTGGCTCCTCTCCCTTTCCCCAACCTCCAAATGGTGGTGCTTCTTGAACTCCGTCCTGGCTCCTCTTTTCTGCTCTGAACCGTCTCCCTCGGCCGTCTCCTCCAGTGCCGTGATTCCAGACACCCTCCGTATCTTGAATTTAACACCTGAGTTTCCATCTCACCCTGATGCCTCCTGAAGTCGAGACAGCATTTCCCTCCCATTGTCCCTCCCGTCTTCACTCAGCCATCTCCCAGGTAACAACGTCAGTGTGTCCGGGTTGGACTGAGATGTGGGGCCATGAGAGCCCTCGGCTTCCCAATCTGTTCTGCTAGGCTTTTCCTCCAGGCTCTGCCCTTTGGTGCCCTTTTACCTCAGCCAGGTTACTGACCTCTCCATAAGCCCCAGACATCTCTTCTGCAAGATAGGAGATGTCAGCGTGTGGCCCAAGGTGTGTAAGCATGAAAACTGAGCAGGACCTACGTAGTGGCTGCATCACATGATGCCTGTGAGCTCGTTGCCCCAGTTGTCTGGCTGGCGGGGGGTGGGGGATGGTGACTGGTGGTCTCAGTTACAGAGATGGGCAAGACTGGCAGAGAAATGGGGTGGGGAAGGAAATGGGTAGGAGAGGAGTTGCCTGTGGCACTGTACAAATTAGCACAAACGCCTACGTGGCTTACAACAACACGTATTTCTCCTCTGACAGTCTGAGAGGCCAGAAGTCCGAAATCTGCAGGGGCTGTGCTCCCTCTGAAGGCTTCAGGAGAGAGTCTGTTCCTTGCCCCTTCCAACCCCTGGAGGCTGCTCTGTGCATGTAGCCACAGCGCGCCCATCTCTCCCTCAGCCCTCACACGGGCATCTCATGCATGTCTCTGTGTCTTAACTCCTCTCTTCTGAGGCTACCTGTGATGGTGTTTAGGGTTCACCCAAGATAATCCAGGATGGTCTTTTCATCTCAAGATCCTTGACTTGATGACCTTTGCAAAGACCCTTTTTCTAAAAGAGGTCACGTTCACAGCCACCCAGGATTTGATGTAGGTATCCAGGGGTGGACGGGGGAGTGTCTTTCAGCCTTCCACAGGGGGTTATTCTTAATTAGGTCCCCGTGGTCCCGCAGCTGGTGGGTCATTAAGCCCATCCATCCTTCCACTTGTCTGCAATGTCGCAGAACTATCCCAGGGAAACGAGAAGGCCGAGAGACTCTGCACTTACAGAGGTGCTTTTCTAAACACCCAACAGAGCGAGGGTGGCCCGCTGTGTGTGATGTCATCTGTAGTGCTGTGGTGTCTAGGAACCAAGCAAGGACATTTATCTGTCCAAGTCCCTGTTAACTCTTGTGCATGTAATATCATGTCACGTGCAAGTAGAGATACCTTTACTTCTTCCTTTCCGACCTGGATGCCTTTTATTTCTTCTTCATGCCTAATGTCCCAGCAAGAACCTCTATCTAGTACCATGTTACATAGCAGTGGGTGCAAGCAGTCAGCCTTGTCTTGTTCCTGATCTTTGGGGGGAAGCTTTCAGTCTTTCACCATTGAGTATATCAGCTGTGGGTTTTCCTTTTTATTGTTAGTTGTTTGAGTGGTTTTACCATGAAAGGTAGTCGATTTTCAGAGGCCTTTATTGGATAGAGATGATCAAGTGTTTCTTTTTTTCTTCATTTTAGTAATCTTGTGTATTACACCGACTGGCTTTTGTATACTGACTACTGTAGTGGGTTGAATCGTGTCTCCCAAAAATTCACGCTCATCTGGAACCCCAGAATATGACCTTGTTTGGAAATAGAGTCTTTGCATATGTAACCAGTGAAGGTGAGGTCATACTGGAGGAGGCTAGGCCCTACATGTAGGGACTGGCATCCTTGTAAGAAGGCCACATAGAGACACAGACACAGAGGGAAGGTGGCGATGTGATGATAGAGCAGAGACGGGAGCACCACTGCTGGATGCCAAGCAGCCCCAAGCATTGCTGCCAGCCTCGAGGAGCGAGGCATGCGACAGAGTCTCCCTCAGAGCCTCCAGAGGGACACAAGCCGGCCACACCCATCAGTCTTGGACTTCTAGCCTCCAGAAGTGTGCGGGCATGTCTGTGTTGTTTTGTGCCTCTTAGTTTGTGGCACTTTGTTGGTAGCCCTAGGGAATTCATACAACCCCCTTAAATTCCTGGAGTAAATCCCCTTCGGTCATGGTGTCTAATCTCCTTAACATGCAGCGAGATGCAGTTTCCAAGTGTTGGGTAGGGGTTCCCTGCAGTGTGGTATCCACAGCATAGCAAGAGTGATCTTCTCAGTGTTTGGCTTCGTGCACACCGTCACTACTTTGAGACAACGATGTCTAGTTTCTGAACACTCGAAAGTCTTCCCCCAGCTCGGCCCTTCCTTCCTGTCTCCACGGCTCCTGGGGCCACGTCCCTTCTGTGGGCCACTGCTTTTAGGTCCCCTAGTGGTTCCCGCTGTTCAGTCAGAGCCTTCGTCCCCCACAGCTAAGCATTCCTCCATCCTTGAGATGACACTTCAAGTGTCACTTCCTTGAGGAGGTCTTTCCAGATGAGCAGAGGTCCCCCTGCTCTGCGGTGCCTGGCACGTTTTGTGGCCCTGAGCGTGGTAGCGGTTCCTCACCCAGTGCATGGCTAACAGTCAGGCTGTTGGCTCCGTGGTGGCAGGGACTGCTGTGCGGACCCCCAGAACCCAGCTAGGACATAATAGCTGCTCCATGGCTGGAACGAGGGGCTGGCTGGTGGGTCTGGTGGGTTGGATTCATCTCTCACTGGATAGTTGCCATGTAGGGGACCTGATGGCAGGTGGCGTTGTATGTTAATGCAAAAGTCCAGACTCCATTGTGGAACCACTATGATGTACCAAAGGGTTTTCAAGTCTGATTGTTTCTTGAGAGACTGAAAATGGGGGAAGGAATTTAGTTTTAACTTGCATTTATGGAGCCTGTGTGGGGAAGAGAAGGCGCTGGAGATCAGAGAAAGGTCAGGTTGGCAGTTGCCCACCCTCTAGGAGGCTTCCATCCTCTCGCAAGGGAGCCCTCCCTGCTGAGGAGGATTGGCAGACTGATGGACTGACGGCCTGCTAGGCCTTCACCTAGTGAGCCAGCTGGTCTGAGATCAGAGAAACTTGAGTCCGTCCTTCAGCTGGCTGCTCCCCAGGCGTGTTTGGGTTTCTTTTTCCCACGAGGGCCGGGGATGGCCCTGTTGCCACTGCCATCACGGTAACACCAGAAAGAATGGAACCGTGAACTCAGATGAAGTGATGTATGTCTTTTGTTTTTCACAGGCCAAGAGTGGGGGGTACGAAAGTGAAAGTGCTTACCCCAACGCGGAGCTTGTGTTCCTGGACATCCACAACATTCACGTGATGAGAGAGTCCCTGCGTAAACTCAAAGAGGTCGTGTACCCCTCGATCGACGAGGCGCGGTGGCTCTCCAATGTGGATGGGACACACTGGCTGGAGTATATACGGGTAAGGCGGGCTGGTCCTTCACATGCTTTCTAGTTCACATTTCTCTCTCTACCTGCCATAAATCTGGTCACCCACAATGGTTTCTCAACACTGGAAATAAGCGTATGTTTGCTGTCGCAGTTTCCATGGGCTGTATCCAGACGGCAGTCTTTGTTGGAGAGCTTCTGTGACCCAATTAAAAGGGATAATGCGTGCTTCAGATCGGGTTGTTCGGGACCTCTATGGCCCTTTAATAAAGGACTCTATTTACTGCCGCCCGTTTTCTTTGTGTAAGGTGTTTGGGAAACCCCCCAGTGTTACTGTTTCCCAGTGATCCTCAGCTGATTGCGTTGTTTGGTTTATTGACCTGAACTTGCAACATTTTCCACAGTCCTAGAAGTTAAATGTAGCCTGTTCCACTGTGCTTTCCTTTCTGAAGATGCTTCTTGCCGGGGCGGTAAGGATTGCTGACAAGATAGAGTCTGGGAAGACTTCAGTGGTGGTGCATTGCAGCGACGGCTGGGACCGCACGGCTCAGCTGACGTCTCTGGCAATGCTCATGCTGGACAGTTACTACCGCACCGTTAAAGGCTTCGAGACCCTCATAGAAAAGGAGTGGATAAGCTTCGGACATAGGTTTGCACTGGTAAGCTGAGACCGGGAGGTACGTGCTTGGCTGTTCTTTCCTACGCATGTGTGTGTCACACACACCACACGCATGTACACACGCGCGTGTGGGCTCTTTGTGTCCCACCTGAGTCACCATCATGGAAGACTGTGGACCCTCAGCATTGTATGTTTTCGGTAGGGCACTCTGTTTTTTAAAAAAAAAATTTTTCTTAGTGTAGGTATTTGTTTTAAATCAATGAAGTAAAATTCACATAACAGAATCAACCGTCTTCAGGCATACAGTTCAGTGGCCTCTGGTACATTCACAGTGTTGTGTGACCACTACTTCTGACCAGTTCCAGAGCGTTTCTTCACACCCAGAAGGAAATTCTGCTCCCATCAGGTAGTCACTCCTCCTCTCGCCCAGGCCCTGACACCACTAACCTGCTTTCTATCTTTCTGAATTGGCCCGTTCTGGGTACCTCATATAAGTGGGGTCCTATACTATTTGTTTTTCTGTGAGTGGCTTATTTCATCAAACACACTGATTTTAAGGCTTATCCATATTCTAGCCTATGTAAAAATTTAATTCCTTTTCAGAGCTGAGTAGCATTACTTTGTGTGGACCACATTTTATCCATTTATGTTGATGGATACTTGTATTTCCGGCGAGTACCTGTTGTGAATAATGCTGCTATGAACATTGGCGTACGAGCTTTTGCCATACATAGTACCACATGCTGAGTAGCTTAGACAACAGAAATGTATTGTCTCACAGTTCTGGAGGCCAGAAGTCCCTCCCCCAAGGCCAAGGTTCTGGCAGGGTTGGTTTCACCTGAGCCCTCTCTTCTTGGCTTGTACATGGCTGCCTGCTCACCGGGTCTTCACGTGGCCTTTCCTCTCTGGGCCCCTCCCTGGTGTCCCTCTCTGTGTCCAACTTTCCTCCCCTTAAAAGGACACCAGTCAGACTGGATTAGAGTCTACCCTCCCGTCGTCCCTTTAACCTCCTCTGTACAGACCATGCCTCCACACATAGTCACATTCTGAGGGCCTGGGCATTCGGGCTTCAGGATAGGAATTGGGGCAGTACAAAATTCAGCCCATGCCAGCCTGCTTTCACACTTGGTTCCATCCCTGTGAGTGGAATTGCTGGGTCTTCTGGCAGGTATTCCTTTTTTTTTTAAATTTAACGTTTATTTATGTTAAGAGTGAAGAGTGCAAGTGGGAGAGGGGCAGAGAGAAAGGGGGACAGAGGACCTGAAGCAGGCTCTGAACTGTCAGCATGGACCCCAGTGCATGGCTTGGTCCCATGAAGTGTAAGGTGCTGACCTGAGCCGAAGTCAGATGCTTACCTGACTGAGACACCCAGGCACCCCTGGCATCTGGTAGGTATTTTTGTGCTTTAGTCCAAGTGGTTATTCCTGGTCTTTCTTGGTCATTGAGCTACTGGGGATTCATTTTAACTGTGCATTAGAATACTCCTGAAGCCTCATTCAGATCCCCTTCTAGAAAGCAGGATGGGCAGTGGGGGGGCTTCACTGACTCCCGCCGTGGGGTACCAGGTGCACTGTCCATGAGGTGAGGAAAAGGAAGTTCCACAGGCTTTGAGCCACATGTCCTTCGGGGGCTCTTGTCCGGTCTTCAGCTACATGCCTTCCCTCTCTGTGCTTCGGTTCTCTTCTCAGAAGTGGAGTGTTGTACAGAGAAGGGGTGTGTGTGTACGTCAGGTGCTTGGGACAGGGCCTGGCCTGTGCTGGGTACCTTTTAGATCCTTGCTTATTTTAAACATCATCGTGAACTCCTTTGTTCCTTCTTCCTGGGAGAGGAGAGTGTGGAGTTTACCCCAATGTTTGTATCTGACCATCTCTGAAGGCTTCCAGCGCATTCTGTTCCACCTTTCCTCCTCGCACCGTGTGTCCTGGGACACAGGAAGCCAGCAGGGGCCCTTGACTGCGTGGGCAGCACTAACAGCCATCTATGAGACGCCAGCAGCAGCCCGCACAGCACGCGTCAGGGCGTGTGCACACGTCCGCCCATCCCTGCTTCGTGACGCCGGGGGTTCGCCGTGGTAGTAAGATCCTAAGATGCTTAATGGCTTCGCTTTACTGAGTAGCACTGTGTCCAGCACTGTGGCACTAATGCTCAGCTTCAATCCTGTAATGACCCTGAGCAGCAGCTGTCGCAACTGGCAGTTGGGGGGAAACTGAGATTTCAGGAGTAGGAATTATCTGACCGAGGTCACCGAGCTATTGAGGGTGGAGCTGGCATCCACCTGGCAGTTTCCAGCCAGCAGCAACCTCCTTGCTGCCTTCCTCTACCCTCCCTTCCTTTGAGTTTCTGGCGGTGAGCCATGTAAGCTCCTGTCTGAAGCCAGCTTCCGTTCTTGCCCCCCCTGGACCACTCTCTAACCTGCCAGCGACCTGCCTCCGTCTCCACTCTTGCCTGGAGGGGTGCCACTGGTCTAGAACCCTGCCATTATTTATCCTACTCTGGAAACCAGGCCTCTTGACCTCCCCCCCCTCCATCTGGCACAGCAGATCCCTGCCCCTCTACAGCAAAGCCCCGCAGAGCTGTAATCTGTACCCACAACTGCTCTTTCCTTCCAGGCTGTCTTGAACTCCCTTCGCCAGTCTTCCTCCTCAAACACCTGCTCCAGCCCAAAGCTCTTGTCACCACCACCGTTCACCAATCACTGCCACTTTGCCAAGCCCTTCTCTTATTTGGCCTGTGCACTGGAGGCTGTTGATTCTTCCCTTCTGGAAGCTGTGTCTTCCCTTGGCTTCTGGATCTCCACAGCCTTATGAATTTCCTCTGGTCTTCTGGTCTCCCTCTCTCCCCAGCCTCGTGGTGTTGGGGTGCCCTGGGGCTCAGTTCTCAGATCGCTTCTCTTTTTTCTCTGTGTGTTTAATACCTTAGTGGTCCAACTGGTTCCTCTTCTTTAAATAGGTGTGTTTCCAATCTGTCATCTCCTCAGGACCACTGATGCCCCCTTCCTTCTAGCTTGCCCATCTCCCTTGGGCTAGTATGGCAGTCTAACTAGTTTCCCTGTCCCCTGTGTCCCCCTCCAATCTTTGTTCTTGCTACAGCCAGATGGAGCGTTCCAAGAAGCATATCTCCTTCTACCACCCACTGCGAATCCCTCCGAGCCCTCGCATGCCTGTGGGGTTGTGGGCAGACTCCTCAGCTCGACATCTGAGGCCCTTGGTGATCTGGCCAAGTCTACCTTTCCAGTCTTGTCTCACCTCTTCCCTCTCCCACTGCTGGCCTTATGTCCAGCTACTTATGGTGCCCTTGGCATACCCCCTCAGGTTCCCAGTGCTTCTACTATAATGCACCCTTGGCCAGCCTGAAAGCAGGCACCTCCCTCTGTTTTTCAAGGTTTATCTCAAATGACCCCTCTTCCATGACTGTGACCTCTGACTTTCCTTCCCTCCTCTACCCCATCCTAGTTTGGCTGCTTGTTCCTTTGTGGCTCCCCCCCCCCACCCGTATCCATCCCAGACTTGGAAACCCTTGGAAAATTTTATTGCCCTTGTCATTTACAGGTCTTTCAACTAGACCGCAAATGAATTATTCATTTAGCCTAAATACTGTGTCTCATTTGTCTTGCTGCCTCAGGTGTGTAGCCAAGAGCTTGGCCTCTACTGGATACTGTAAAACTTTCTGAAATTCCAAGGGCCGGACGAGATTCCTTGCATCTACCATAGGAATTCAGTGAATGCCTATTAGAGGAATGAATGTTAAATTGCAAGCTGTCTCACAAAACCGTTCCCAAGGTGCCTTAAATATTAAAGAGCAGGCTCTACAAGCTATTTCTGTAAAGGGGGAGTGCAGAAGTAAGGCAATCGATGCAGCTGCTATGGAAAACAGTACGGCGCTTCCTCAGAAAATGAAAAATAGAATTACCATATGATCCAGCAAATTCTGCTTCAGGGTATAGACCCCAAAGAAATGAAAACAGAGACTCGGTATTTACACACCCATGTTTATAGCAGCATGAGTCACGGTAGTGCACATTTAGAAGCAACCCAAGTGTCTGCCAACAGACGACTGCATGAACGAATGTGCTCTGTCCATATGATGGGAGTAGTGTTCAGCTTTAAACTGCTTCTACAGCTCAGATGAACCTTGAGGACCTTCTGCTGAGTGAAAGAAGCCAGTCACAACATGACATCTGGTTGTATGATTCCACTCCTAAGAGGTCACTGAGTCTCATCCATAGGGACAGAAAGTAGAGTGGTAGGAGCCGGGAGGGAGGAGTTGGTGTTAATGGGGAAGAGTTTCAGATTGGGAAGACAGAGGCGTCCTGGAGATTGATGGCGGGGATGGCTGCACGGCAATGTGAATGGCCTTCAGGGCTCACGGAGTTGCATGCTACACGTGGTTGAGATGGTCAATATGACGTTCTGCGTGTTTCACCACAATTGAAAACCAGTAGAAAAGGCAGACCATAGGCTATAACTGCGAGGCATGGACCTCCTCGTTTATATGTCTTTCCTGCTGGCGGTTTCAGAGACCCAGTGTTTCTTGCACTTTCTTGATGCTGATTGCACTGTGTCTTCATGATGGTTTTTTTTTCCCTTTCTTAACCTTTTGCTTAGTTATCAGATTGAGTGTTCTCTTAGAATGCTCACTCTGGTGCTGATTTTTAACTGACATTTTCATTGTTTTGTCCTGCTTATGTTTGAAACTTTTACCTTTTACTATGAATTTATTAATATGTTCAAAAAACACCAAAAGGTGTGAAATTGGATATAAAGTATATCTCAAAACTGCAAACAATACAATACTGGACTTCTTGGGCAAAGACTCCCCACCACCATTTCAGGTGTGAGATTTGGGAGTTCTCTGAGTCCTGTAGAATTAGTTAAAGCTTGTAGATTTTTATATTGATTCTCATACTTCTTGACATTTCTGAAAAATGGAAAAACCTGCTTTTATGCTTGGGGAGAAAATGGCAGTCATGCTGTGCTTCGTGAGCTGCTAATGGGTAGTCCCGCAGTGACACTGTGCCCTTTTGCTGGTGGCTGGCCTGGACCCCATCATTTGGACTAAAAAGTTTACTGGCCTTTTGCTTATAATTTCTTGATCTCAACTATAGTAAAGTTAAATTATAAAACCATCAACATGGAAAAGTACAGTACAGTGAAATTTTGTTTCCTACGAGTAATAGAAGTCAGTTCAATTCAGTGAACATTGTTGAGTGCTTATTATGTGCCAAGTAACTTTATGGAGGAGCGTGGCATGCATTAGCATGCTTAACCTCTCACCTCTTTTCAGAGAGTGGGCCATGGCGATGACAACCATGCGGACGCCGACCGGTCCCCTATATTTCTTCAGTTTATTGATTGTGTTTGGCAAATGACAAGACAGGTGAGTGATTTCAAGTGTATTTCTGACCTTAAAGTTGAAGATTATATAAAACTTCATGTTTATTCAAAATGAAGACCTGTGTATGTATGTAAAAACAGGACCCCTTCTATTACTGAACTCGGTTTGATTCTGATTCTCCTAGAAGTATAAACAGAACATTCGAAATGATCAACTTCACACCAAAAGTTCCTTTTCTTGTGCAGATGGCTCTTGTGGGTCATCTGTGCTCCTGTGCTCCGGTCCTCTTGCTGCTCTTACTCCCTGTCAGCCGGGGTGAGGGTTCCCTGCCTGCTGGGGAAAGGAGGATCCAGCCAGGTGGGAGAGACGGGGATATGAGCGAACCGCCCACAGGGTCGGGGAGGAAAAGCAGTGTCCAGGAGGCAGTGACAGATAGGGGCTTGCTGGTGCTTAGTTAATGAGTGCCTGGTTTCCAAACCCCAGTGCGCGGAGCCCTGGTGAGCGAGCTGGAAGCACGGGGGTCCTGCGGGGGGGGGCTGAGCTGGGGGGGGGCCTGATGGCTTCGGCTCAAAGCATGTATGTGCTCTTTATTCACTAGTCTCCAACATCCGGGCCCAAGTTTGGGGTCTTCTCCTCATGATAGAAGATCAAGCCAGAGAGAGCACGGAGACAGAATGACACAGAGAGGAGTGACGAGTGAGACAGAGACACACACAGAGATACATGCAGAGACACATGCAGAAACAAAAAGACAGACACACAGAGCAAGAGACCAAGAGACACACAAAGAGACCAACATGGAAGAATAGGAGATCAGGAGTCCCCCCTACCTCGTGGCTGTGTGGGGAAAGAGTCCAAGGCTAGAGACCCATGGCTTGGGTGCTCTCCTTCCTGTTGGCCCAGAAGTCTGGCCTTCGCTGCTTTAGTCACATGAAGGGGACCAGCCAGAAAGACTGCTGGCAAAATCCCTCACCGTGAGCCTCTGTACTGATGTAGGGGTGGGTGGTGGAGACAGGAGGGAGCTTGAGAGCCACCTCAGCCTGGACTGCTTGCGGCAGCAATCCCTTGAGGGCCATCAGGGGGGACCCTAACATTGCTCTCCACCTGAGCGCATACTGTCAGCACCTGGAAACCCATTAAGATGCAAGTGCTTTGGCCTTGCCCCTGCAGAGCCTTCCTCCTGTGGGCCTAGGGAGAAGACCGTGTGTGTGTGTGGTTCTGGAAAGTTCCCCAAGGTGGTTCTGTGGTGCCCCTGAGGTAGAAGAGAGTTCCATCCTCCTGCAGTCCTGCGGCCAGTAGCCTCAGTGTCCCCTGGAGACTTGGAGATGAAAACTCTCAGGCCCACCCCAGGCCTGCTGGCACAGGAGGGAGGGGGGCACTGGATATGGTGGTTTTCTTAAAATGCAGATTCTGATTTATCAGCCTGGGCCCCAAAGTCTGCATTTCCCACAGATCTTCATCAGTAGCAAAGATCTACAGAGAGAAGGGGTACTTTCAGAAACCAGAAAAAAAGGGGTGCTGCTTGGGTGGCTCAGTTGCTTAAGTGTCTGACTTCAGCTCAGGTCATCATCTCATGGTTTGTGAGTTCGAGCCCCACATCGGTCAGTGCAGAGCCTGCTTGGGATTCTTTCTTTCCCTCTGTCTCTCTGCTCCTTCCCCCATTTGCATGTGCGTGCATGTGTGCGTTGCTCTTTTGTGGAAAAAAAAAACTTAAGAAAGAAAGAAGGATGTGGGCAGGTTCTGATCAGCGAGAGGAGACCTCACAGTGGGCCCACATTTAGCGTTTCCGCTTACTTTTAGGCCCTGCTTCCCTGAGCTGATGGGGGTCTAGCATTAGCTGAGTGCCAGGTCACAGCTGATTCAGAGCAGCCAATTGGAGGGAAGGCACGGGATTTGGGTAGGGGTCTCAGAAAGAGGTAGGCACCGATGGGATGAGTGACAGGTGACAGTGAACACATACTTTTTTATCTTTGGTTAGGTTTATTCCTAGGTATTTTATGGTTTTTCATGTAATTGTGAATGGGATCAGTTTCTTGATTTCTCTTTCTGTTGCTTCATTATTGGTGTATAAAGATGTAACTGATTTCTGTACATTGATTTTGTAGCCTGTGACTTTATTGAACTCATGGGGTCGATCGAGTTTTCCATGTAGAGTATCATGTCATCTGCAAAAAGTGAAAGTCTGACTTCGTCCTTGCCAATTCTGATGCCATTTATTTCCTTTTGTTGTCTGATTGCTGATGCTAGGACTTCCAGCACTATGTTAAACAACAGTGGAGAGAGTGGACACCCCTGTCATGTTCCTGATCTCAGGGGAAAAGCTCTCAGTTTTTCCCCATTGAGGATAACATTAACTGTGCTTTTCATAAATGGCTTTTATGATGTTTAAGGAACTTCCTTCTATCCCGAATTTCCCGAGGGTTTTTTATTAAGAAGGGATGCTGTATTTTGTCAAATATTTTTCTGCCATCTATCGACAGGATTATATGGTTTTTATCTTTTCTTTTGTTATCGTTATGTATCACATTAATGGATTTGCGAATACGGAACCAGCCCTGTAACCCAGGAATGAATCCCACTTGATCATGATGTATAATTCTTTTTATATGCTGTTGAATTCGATTTGCTAGTATCTTGTTGCGTATTTTTGCACCTGTATTCCTTAAGGATATTGGCCTGCAGTTCTCTTTTTTGGCTGAGTCTCTGTCTGGTTTGGGTATCAAGGTGATGCTGGCCTCGTAGAATGAGTTTGGAAGTTTTCCTTCTATTTCTATTTTTTGGAATATTTTGAGAAGAATGGGTATTGACTCTGCTTTAAATGTCTGGTAGAATTCCCCAAGGAAGCCATCTGGCCCTGTGCTCTTATTTTTGGGAGATTTTTGATAACTGATTTGATTTCTTCACTGGTTATGAGTCTGTTCAGATTTTCTATCTTTTCTTTGAATTTTGGTAGTGCATGTGTGTTTAGGAATTTGTCCACTTTTTCTAGATTTTCCAGTTTGTTGGCATATAATTTTTCATAGTAATCTCTGATAATTGCTTGTATTTCTGAGGGATTGGTTGTAATAGATCCATTTTTCATTCATGATTTTGTCTATCTCTTCATTTTGAGGAACCTGGCTAGAGGTTTATCAATTTTGTTTATTTTTTCAAAAAACCAACTCTTGATTTCATTCATCTGTTCAGCTGGTTTTTTTGGATTCTATATTATTTATTTCTGTCCTGATCTTTATTATTTCTCTTCTTCTGCTGGGTTTGGGGTGCTCTTGCTGCTTCCCTTCTAGTTCCAGTAGGTGCTCTGTTAAATTTTGAATTTGCACTTTTTCTAGTTTGTTGAGATTGACCTGGAACGTCATATACCTTCCTCTTTGGACTGCCTTTGCTGCGTCCCAGAGATTTTGGATTGTTGTATTTTCATTTTCATTGGTTTCCATATATTTTTTAATTTCTTCTCTAGTTGCCTGATTAACCCAATTATCCTTTAGTAGGGTGGTTTTTAACCTCCACACTTTGGGAGGTTTTCCAGACTTTTTCCTGTGGTTAATTTCAAGTTTCATAGCATTGTGATCTGAAAGTGTGCATGGTATGATCTCTATTCGTTTATACTTATGGAGGGCTGCTTTATGCCCCAGTATGTGGTCCATCTTGGAGAATGTGCCGTATGCACTCGAGAAGAAGGTGAATTCCTTTAGCCTCAGGATGTAGAGTTCTAAATATATCTATCAGTTTCATCTGTTCCAATGTGTGATTCAGGTCCATTGTGTCTTTAATGATTTTCTGTCTGGTTGATCTATCCATTGCTGTAAATGGAATATTAAAATTCCCAGCACTTAGCACATTCTTATCAATAAGATTGCTTCTCTTTGTGATTAGTTGTTCTATGTATTTGGGTGTTCCCGAATTCGTTGCATAGCTGTTTATAATTGTTAGCTCTTCCTGATGGAGAGACCTTGTAATTATTATATAATGTCCTTCTTCATCTTTTGTTGCTGACTTTACATTAAAGTCCAGTTTGTCCAATATAAGTAAGGCTATTCCGGCTTTATTTTGACTTCCAGTCGCATGATAGATATTTCTCTATCCCCTTATTTTAAATCTGAAGGTGTCTTCAGGTCTAAAATGAGTCTCTTGTAGACATTAAATAGATGGATTTTGTTTTTTTATCCATTCTGATAGCCTATGTCATTTGGTTGGAGCATTTAGTCCATTTACATTCAGTGTTATTATTGAAAAGTATGGGTTTAGAGTTATTGTGTTCTCTGTAGGGTTCATGCTTGTAGTGGTGTCTCTGTTACTTCATATTCCTTGCAACATTTCCCTCATAGAGTCCCTCTTAGGATTTCTTGTAGGCTTGGATTGGTGGTGATAATTCTCTCAATTTTTGTTTATTTGGGAACACCTTTATTTCTCCTATTTTGAATGACAGGCTCACTGGATAAAGAATTCTTGGTTGCATATTTTTCCTGTTCATCACATTGAAGATTTCCTGCCATTCCTTTCTGGCCTTCCAAGTTTCAGTAGATAGGTCTATAATCACTCTGATAGATTTCCCTTTGTATGTTAGGGCCCTTTTCTCCCTAGCTGCTTTCAGAATTCTCTCTTTATCCTTACGTTTTGTCAGTTTCATTATGATATGTCGTGCTGAAGGTTGATTCAAGTTACGTCTGAGGGGAGTTCTCTGTGCCTCTTGGATTTCAATGTCTATTTCCTTCCCCAGATTGGGGGAATTCTTGGCTATAATTTGATCAAACACCCTTTCAAGACCTTTTTATCTTTCTTCTTCAGGAATTCCTATGATATGGATATTGTCCTGTTTGATTGGATCACTTAGTTCTTGAATTCTCCTTTTGTGCTCCTGGATCAATTTTTCTCCTTTTTTCTCAGCTTTCTCTTTTTTTTCCCTATAATTGTGTCTTCTAATTCACATATTCTCCTCTCTTCCTCTTCAATCCGTGCAGTGGTTGCCTCCATTTTATTATGTACCTCATTTATAGCAATTTTTAACTTGTCACAGCTATTTTGATGGTCCCTAGTCTTTGTATCAATAGCTTCTCTGATGACTTCCATGCCTTTTTCAAGCCCAGCGATTAATTTTATGACAATTGTTCTAAATTCTTGCTCTGTTATGTTGCTTATATCTGTTTTGATCAGTTCTGTGGCTGTGACTTCTTCCTGGAATTTCTTTAGAGGAGAGTTATTCCATTTCATCATTTTAGCTAGCTTTCTGTCTGTTGTCAGTTTTAAAAGGACCTAGAAGGAGTCATGCTAAGCAATATAAGGCTGGCACAGAAGGACAGATACCGTATATTTTCACTCATAGGTCTAACAGGAGTCCATGGGAAGGGGAAAGTGGGGGGGAAGAGTTAGGGAGAGGGAGTGAGGCTAATTATGAGAGACTCTTGAATGCTGAACACAAACTGAGGGCTGAATGGGGGGGGAAGGGAGGGGGGGTCGTGGTCATGGAGAGGGCACTTGTGAAGAAGAGCACTGGGTGTTATATGGAAACCAACTTGGTAATAAACTATTTAATTAAAAAAAATAAACTGAGGAATTGCTTTAAAAAAAAAAAAAAGCTTGTTATGCACTCTGCACCTGTGAGTACTGCTATATTAAGGGAGGCCCATTGACTGTCCAGGCCCTGTCCATTCAGGAAGTGTTCTTTTAATGGTGTCTCTCGGTTTCTCTTGTTGTGCTTTTGGTTATTTTATTTCCTTGCTCAGTGATATTTGGGACTCTCCACTGTCCTTTGGCTTGTTTCTTGAGGTAGCACTGAAAAGGAAAACAGACAAACACACAGGGAACAAAAAACGCAAACACACAGACAAAACAAACAAACAAGCAAACCAAAAAGGGAATGGAAAAAAGAAATAAAAGAAAAAAAAGAAAAAGGTGGGGGGACAAAAACAACAAAATACAAAGGACAGTCTAAAATCGTAAACCCAGGGAAGAGGGAAAACATATCTGAAGGGCAAGAATTGATCTAATCATGGCAGTGCATCACTGTTGGTCTTTCCCAGGCTCATGGGCAGGGAAGGGGGTGGGAAAGAGAAAAAGAGAAGAAAAAAAAAATCAGCTCTCTAGAGCGGATGGGCATGGTTTGGTGTATGTAGGTCTTGTGGGCTGCTCTCCGAGGCTTTGCGTTGGTGGTTGTGGGGAGAAGAATGGCAGCACCCCAATCCCTCCTGAACTGAGCTTTGCATCCCACTCTTTTGGGTCTGATCTCCCTGTGCTGCAGGTGGGCCAAGTTGTTTTTTCCACGCCCCGCTTTGTTTCCAAATCCTAGTCCACGTGCTTTAATGATACCGCCTGAGATGAGATGTCCTTCTGCAGGCCAGACGGCTTCTAGCGGGGGATCAAATAGGGGGAGTAGGGAGCAGTTTCTCCTGGTGCCACCTGGGATCAGGGCGCCGAGTCCAAGGAAAACGTGCCAGCTAGAGAAAGGATCTCTGTCCCCCCGCCCTGCCGTTCTAGATGGGATGATAGGATCCCTCTCTGTCCTGGGCCGAGGTTTTCTCTTTTCTAGAGACAGCTCTATGAGCGTTTTCAGCCGCTTTCTCTTCCCCTTGTCTCTCTGCAGTTTTGCGCACTCCCCAGTGCTCTGCTCGGAAGGGGGCTCCCTCCCCTTCAAGCCTCCGGTCCTAGCCAGTTTTTATCGTCCGGTTTGCACTGTTTGCACTCATGCCGCCAGCACGAGGCTGTCTTCTTTGTGGATTAGATTTCAGATGCCTCTCAGTTCTAAGGTTCTGTCAATGAAATGTATATAATTAATGTCTCTCAAAACAACGTTGTGAATGCAATAGAAGAAGAAATACCACTGCTCAATGTATCAGTTAAGTCACAGTGGATGAAACATGTAGCTGTTATGAAAGATGCATTAATGTAATAAGATTAATTGGTTTGGAGGTTGCCTACTGCTAAATCAAGTAAGCTAAATCATCATGAAATTGTTAGAAATATCAAGATAAAATGAACTAGCCTGTGTGCACAAATTGATAGAGAAGAATCTAAGGGAAAAGTATTTGAGGGGATGCTTCAGAAAAGAGTCTCAAACCTTCTACACAAGCCATAGTTTAATGGCCTCTCGACCCTCTTGAATAGGTTTAATAGTGGTCCGTGTTTTTGTTTCTCAAGAGGTGTAGAATTTCATTATGGATTTATATGGAATTTTTGAGACCATACTTCTTAGGTATATGGTATAGGCTCCACAAGAACATACAAAACAAAATCTGAGTCATGATTTCATCTTTTATTTTTATTACTCTAGCTATTGATACTTCTTCTAAAAGAAATATTTTTGGAGCTGAGCATAAGGCCACAATGCCATTTGAAGGTGAATAGCAGTCCCGATGGAACATGAGGAGAGCTCGTGTTCTGATTTTGTGGGGGCCGACAGGTGTAGGCCGAGTCCCACCCATCCTGACCTCCCACTGGTACCCACTTGGCTAAAATAAGGCTGTGTGTAGTGAGTGGTACTAGAATACAGCCAACCAAGCTCCCGGATTCAGAATGAGTGCTCAGGGTTAGGGATAAAGACTCCTTTGACTTAATAAAAAATGTGTCCATAAAAGCTTTGATGTCCTGCTAATAAACATATAATTTAAGTGTTTGAAACATATAATTTAAATGCTTAAAAATCTAGATGTTCCATTTCTATCGATTTAATAAAGCTCCAGTGTACATAAATGTTAAATATTTGCTTAAAATTCATAAATTTTGTGGTGCCAATACTTTATGAATACAGCCTAACTAAACTGCATAGGAAAATGCTGGAAAAAGTGGACAAGATGTACTTGGCCTTTTAAAAGATAACCATTTATGGGGTGCGAGGTTGGCTCAGTTGAGCGTCCAACTTCAGCTCAGGTTATGATCTTCTGGTTCATGAGTTTGAGCCTCATGTCAGGCTTGCTGCTGTCAGAGCAGAGCCTGCTTTGGATCCTCTGTCACCCTCTCTCTCTGTGCCTCTCTCACACATACTCTCTCTCAACAATAAGTAAAACATTTTTAAAAAATTATTTAAAGATAGCTATTTGGAATGTGAGGCCATCATTGAAGTTGCAAGTTAAAGGCTCAGAGGTTAATCAGTAGCTTTCTTCAGCATTTTGATCAGATTTAGTTGATTTTGTTCTTCTAAGAACAAGAATGCTGTTAGGAACCAGCACCACAGCTAGTTTCCAGAGGTTTCTGAAGAAGTGGTATTCTGATGGGGCTCCTCAGAAGACAGTTGTATATTTCTATGGGAACAATCCTTAGGCTGGAGAGAGAGGCACGTCTGAATCCAAAATATAGCTGAACAGAATTCCACAAGTTGGCTTGTGTAATAAATAGCCTGGTGAAGAAAACAATTTCAAGCAGAGTCTGGACAGTCTTGGATTGACCATTATTTCTAATTCGGAAGCTTCTCCCTTTCCTAGTAAAGTAATAGGGCTATCAGTGACCCTGGAGATGACAGGGTTAGTCATGATCCTGTGCAAATGTCATTCTGATTGGGGAATAGTTACATATTGCAACCGGACTTAAATAAAAACATGCTGGGTAGTTCTGTTTTGTTCTAATTGGCTTTGCCTCATTCAGTATATAATGACTATTTCACTGTGTTTACTGGCACTTGGGAGGCACCCAGTACTTGCTGCTAGGATCATCATTAGTATTATTAATCATTACTGTAATTTCCAGACTGTCTCCTTATGGCTCCTAATTGCCAGCTACAGGCTAGACTGTCCCAGCAATCGTAAAGGCTTTCTTGGAATTTGGCAAAAAGCCATTAAGAATGACCTAAAACGATCATTGACCTGAATTACAGTAATGATTGTTTTGAACCTTGATCTTCAAATGTCACGCCAGCCTTGCATTCCTGAGACAAATGCTGGCAGGTCGTGTTGTGTTACCCTTTGTGTGTGTTGCCAGCGTCATTTTGTACGTTAGGGAACGTTTTGAGGATGTATGTTCCTGGAGTTGTCTTTGTGGGAAAGTTATTAATGATGAGTAGTTTTTTCACTAGAGAATAGATTTTGTTCTTCGTGAATTACTTTTGGTATGTGCAGTGACTGGGAACCTGTCTCCCTTCTCTGTGAGCCCAAATGTACCCCAGGTAGAAAGCTGGCACAGGGGTTGCGCTTGCCTCATTCACCTTCAGTGCTGCGGGTGGGGTCACGGCCTGCTGCTGCCTGCTGCCAGTGTGTGGAAACAGCCATTTTGTGTAGTTTGTCTGGCTTTCTAATGCTTTCTGGCAGAAGGGAGCCTGTGGGCTGTGGGCTGTGTCCTGCCAGCATGAGAAGAGGTGGAAGCTGCCTTGGAAAGTACAAGTTTTCTTTCTTCGAGCTGTTTCTCAGCCAGATCTGTAAGCTGGCACTCGAAACTACAGGAAGTTAAATTCCACGTGGGCTCCTTTTCATCTTTGACTGTATTCTGAGTTGCACGGGAGTGGTCTTTCACAGAAAACTCATACCGCGATGTTTTAGGGATTGAAGTTTAAACCTTCTTTCTCCATTTAAGTTTCCTTCAGCATTCGAGTTCAATGAACTGTTCTTGATCACGATTTTGGATCACCTCTACAGCTGTCTCTTTGGGACTTTTTTGTGCAACTGTGAACAGCAGCGACTCAAGGAGGTAAGTGTCTGTTGCTTTCCCGGTTACTCACCGCCTGACCCGCGAAGTGCCGCTGCGGAAGCGGACTGGGCGGACAGGGGACTTGGATCTAGCCGTGCTGCTGTGTGTAAATGGGGGAACTGCACCCGAGGCCCTGGCAGACCTCAGCAGCCCCAGCACATGTGTCTAATCTTGCAGGTGGCCTGACACGTGCCCCTTACTGTGTGGGTGCTAGGGCCTAGCAAGTCCACCGCTCTGATGTCTCTACGTTCTTGTAGGTTCAGCTCTAAACTCCGGACCCCCTAAACCCCAAGCTCATGTACAAAACCATGTGATTCTGCCCCTCGTTGTCCATGCCGTTGGGCAGAAGGGTCGTTGGAGGCCCAGGAAAGTGCAGTCTGTGGATGAGCCCCGAACTTCCCTTGCTGTCAGGCTCAGAATGAAGCAGGTGCCGAGCTCTTCAGAGTTCTAGTTCTCCTCTTTCCTTTTTGGGATAAAACAAATAAATGATCAAAAGTGAGGGAGCTTTGGGGAAAGGCAGCTTAGAGTGTCCTCTGGTTAATAGAAAAGGGTCCCTGCCTGAGGGCTCAGCACACGAGAGCATTGAAACCTGTCAGAGAGAATAGTGGGGCACCAGCACCCACCTCCATCTGCAGCCTCCCCACAGCTGTCACCCCTCATTCTGTGCCTGTACCCCACTCACTCTCCTCCCTGTAATCCCCCTCTCAGCTGGGAGCCTGCCTGGGCCCAGTCCCTGGTCCTCTCCCCCAAACTCTGCTCTGTCTCTAGGTCACTGTGTGTCTCCTTTCAGGATGTAAATGCCACTGTTCTCCCTCCTCCTCTGCCCTTATGCCTCTCCCTAAGAGGCACCGCTGCCCATTGAGATTGGCTAAGGCCACATGCACAGGAGCCACCTTTGCCTCCTCCCTCGCCATGCCCCAGCTGCCACAGCTGGTCCCCAGAAGAGATTCGTAAAGTGGCCACTTCTCACTGCCCCACAGCCTAGTTCAAGCCCCCATGGTCTCGTGGCACCATGTTAAGAAAGAATCTCGTTCATTTCTGCCCGCCAGCAACCAGGGCAGTGTTACCCAACTCCAGTCCCATCCTGCCCCTCTCCCCTGCTTGGAACCTTGCGGCGGCTTCTGTCGTGATAGCGAGAAGATCCACCTTCCTGTTTGGACAAAATAGCCTCTTTAAAAACTCAGCTTTCTTGTGATAGAATGTACGTACTATACACTTCCCCCTTTTACAGTGTGTAATTCAGTCGTCTTCAGTGTATTCAGAGCGTGCAGTCGTCCCCACCGTCCAATTTCCTAAACCGCACGAGCTCTTCATCACCCCATACCCATTAGCAGTCACTCCCCGTTCCTCCCTCCCCCGGCCCCTGGCAGCCACTGGGCTGCTTTCAATCTGTATGGATTCGCTCGTTCGGGACATTCCGTATGAATGGAACCAAACAGTATTTCTCCTCCTGTGACGGGCCTCTTTCACTAAGCATCCTGTCATCAGGGCTCATCTGTGTCTCAGCAGGTGTTGGCATTTTGTTCCTTTCTTACAGCTGAATAATGTCCGCGGCGTGGAGAGCCCACACTGTATCTAGTCATCGGCAGATGGACTTCTGGGTTGTTTCCACTTTGAGTTCTTATGAATAATGCTGCTGAGAACATTCAAATGTGCAAGGTTTCATGTAGACGCGTGCTTTCGTTTCTCTGGTGCACACCTAGGAGTAAAATTGCCCAGTCCTATGGCAAGCATATGTTTAAGGTTTTGAGGAACCACAGACTCTTCTCCAAAGCAGCTGCAGTGTTTTACATTCTCCCCACCAGTGTCTGAGGCAAGCGGCTTCCTCGCATCCTTGTAGCCGCTTGTCTGTCTTTTTTATTCTAGTCCTCGCAGCGGGGCTGAAGGAGGAGCTCATCGTGTGTTCTGATCGACAGTCCCGCTTACCTAACGGTGCTGTGGGCATACTGTCAGGCGCTCATTGGCCGTCTGCTTATCTTCTGTGAACAGATGTTTATTTAGATCCTTTGCCCAGTTTGGGTGCCGTTGTCTTTATTAGGGAATTGTAAGAGTTCTCGGTGAATTCTTGATATATACGAGTCCCTTATTAGATACATGATTTTCAAAGATTGTCTCCCACTCTGTGCATTTTCTTTTCCCCTTTTGAAGGTCTCATTTGAAACACAAGTCTTTACTTTTCATAAGGTCCACTTTATGTTCTTTTGTTGCTTGTGCTTTTGGGGTCATGTGCAAAAGCCATAGCCTAACCCAAGGTCGTGAAGATTTGAGCCTGGATTTTCCTCTAAGAGTTTGATAGTTCCAGCTCTTACATGTAGGTCTGTGATCCATTTTGTGTACAATGTGTCGTAAGGGTCCAACTTCATGTTTTTTGCCTGTGGCTAACCAGTCATTTCACGCTTTTGTTGACAAGGTTATCTGTCCCCCATCGAATGGTTTCAGTGCCCTTGTCACAAGTCAGTTGGCTGCGAGGGTTCATTTCCGTAGTCTTGTCTTTTCTCTTCCATGGATCGACTCCTCGGTTGATCCTAGGCCAGCCCAACCCTATGGCTTACTGTGGCTTTCTAGGAACTTCTGAAATTGGGAAGTATGACACCTCCACATTTGTTTTTTTTCTCAAGAATGTTATGGTCATTTGGGGTCCTTTTAATTATTGCTGGTATTTCTTTTATAAATACAAAATATAAAATCGGAAAAGGTCCTGATTGAATTTTCTATGTCTCGATAGCCTGCAAGGAATTCAGCTGGCTTTACGGGTTTCTGATTTTGACTTTGTCACTGTGTTCAGTCTGTGTTTTATGTTTACCTGCCTTCCTGTGCCTGGAGGTTTTTGTGTTTTCGTTCACACGAGCAATGCAAATCGCTCCAGCATTTCTGAACAGTGTATTCGAAGGGCGGGAGGCGGGGAGATCGAATTTGATGATATTTCTTCCTCCTCATCCTGCCGCCCTGACAGGTTTCTCCCCAGATGTCCATCCACGGTTTTCCAGTGAAGAATCTTCTCTGTGAATTCCACCTCAGCCCTCAGTATTAAGAGTCACAAAAGCAAACTGCAAACCATAAAAAAAAAATGTATTTGTTTTCGATGGGCCCCATCATCATGTTGTTGCTAGAAAGTTGTCATCATCTTGTGGTTGCTAGAAAGTTCTTGTTTTCCATCCATGCAAACACAGCCCCCAGATGTTCCCCAACTCAGCAGTCTGTTTTTCTAGGACACGTTTTTCACGCCCTCCCCTGCATGAGGAGCAGTAAGGACAGGGTGTGACTTAGGAAACGATTTGTACTTTCTCCGCATCTGACTCCTTTTATTCAGGTGTTTTTCTCTGTAATACAAATTCTTGAAGGTCTGGGGGAAAAAGTTGTATTTATTTTAATGTATTCCTTTTGTTTTGTTTTTCAGGATGTGTATACGAAGACTATATCTTTATGGTCATACGTCAATAGCCAGCTTGAAGAATTTTCTAATCCTTTCTTTGTGAATTATGAACACCACGTGTTGTACCCCGTTGCCAGTCTGAGTCATCTGGAACTGTGGGTAAACTATTATGTGCGATGGAACCCGCGGACGAGACCTCAGGTAGCTTTTGTTCTTGCTAAGCAAGGATGGCGCTGTGGAAATGAGTTCGTGCGAGGCGCTGACACGTCCTGCCTCTGCCCTTGCGTGTCGGGGTTCGCTGCTCTGCCTTCATGTTCTAGCAGCCTTCCTTTCTTTCTTTTCTATAAAGTAATTTTTTGAAGTTTATTTTAGAGCGAGCAAGCGTGCAGGGGAAGGGCAGAGAGAGACAGAATATCCCTAGCAGGCCTGGCACTGTCAGCACAGAGCCCAGTGCCAGGCTCGGACTCACGAACTGTGAGGCCATGACCTGAGCCGAGGCGGACGCTTCACCGAGCCGGCCGGGCGCCCCAGCACCTTCTTTTCTTACACCCACCCCCGTGCCGGCCGCCAGGTTCGCGTGAAAGCTCTGAGCGCCTCTGTCTTTGCTCACGGCGCGTGGATGAAGGAGTACTCGTTACTGTGGTGGACTCTTAGTCTCTCCAGTGACTTGGTGACTTTGTAGACTTCGGTAGCACAAAAGAAAGAGGCCACGTACTGAGTCGCAGATAGGCGACCCTTGAAGAAGGGGTGGTCTCCCCCTCACTGCCACACTCTCACTGCCACCCTTCCTGAGACCAAAACAAACAGCCGAATGACGCACCGAAGGACCGGGCAGCCGAGCTGCGCTTGCCCTTGGCATCCAGCGGCTGAGCCCGGGCTGCGGTTGAGCCATCACCCGTTAGGTTACCAAGGTGCTCGCCCAAGCCTGTGCCCTGCTGGTCCTGCCCTGCCCCCTCTGCTCCACGAGGGTGGCATGTGGGGGGCCAGGTGCCATCAGTGCTAGGTGTGGGCGGTTAGAGCGATGGAGGCAGCCCTCCCCCGCGGGGACGGAGGACTTTCTACTGAGGTTCTTTGTAGGTGGAGTGTCCTTTGCGTCTCCTGGCGGCCTGCCAGGAGCGGGTTTCTGGAGCCTGCTTTAACAGCAGTGCTTCTTCAGGCCCAGGCGTGCACGCCTCTCCTCTGCGCTCTCTTCCTCAGCGGTTCATGCTCGCTCAGTGCCTTCGCCATCTCCCAGGCGTGTTCCGGCTCTCACTTTGCTGGGGCTGCCACTACCAAGGGCCACACATGTGGTGCTTAGGCAGTTGAGACAAACCGTCTTCCAGTCCTGGAGACAGGAAGCCTAGAGATCAGGGTGTGGACTAGATCGGTTGCTTCTGAGCACCGTGAGCCAAGAGTCTGTTCCGACTTCTCCCTGTCTTCACATTGTCTTCGTTGCATGTGTGCATCTGCGTCCACGTTCCGCCTTTCTGTGAGGACACCAGCTGTACTGGAGGAGGGCCTGCTCTGCTGAGTGCATTATAAGCTGGTGACCAGCGTAAGGCCCTGTCTCCACATCCGGTCACGTTCCGTGGTACTGGGAGTGTGACATCAATGTAGGAATTTGGGGTGGACAGTAAACCCGTAACAATCCCCGAGCCCCACTGACCACGGAGACCCGACCCTTTGTTTCACTTTTCAGTCGCCGTTGAACTTTGGAGGGACCATCACTTCACGAAAATTCTCTCACTGTAGATGTAGCTCCAGCATGTGGCTAGTGTGCACACTGCTGCTCCTCTCCTGACCTGCTCTGCTCCCAACAGCCTCATCCTAGCAGCTGCCCGCTTGCCTCTCTCCCTGTTTCCGGTGCTTTCCGGTCCACAGAACTTCAACTGCAGAAGCCCTTTCCTCCTCCAGACCCTCGGAGCTGCCTTTGGACCATTTCCCACAACAGCGTGGTCAGGGCCTGCCCTGTCCAGTGCTTGTCTTTCTCTCGGAGCAGGCCCTGCACCCAGGCCTCAGGCTCCCCTCTTCCTACCAGTATGCCGGACTCCATGTCCCCAGAGGTGGCCTGTTAACCCCCTGACTAGGGATTTGTCTGCTTCACCCTCTCACCATGCCAGTAGCATGAGAACCTTCTTTAGGAACCCTTCCCCAACCTGAAACTTCCCTCCGGTTACTCTATGAGGGCCCACCTGCCGCCCTTGCGCACCAGGCAAACTTCTAACTGGGCATAAGGGGCCGTCGGCTGCTTCCTGTGTCATGGCACTGAGCGCTTTGCCACTGGCACACGTACATCCACGCAAGGGCACCGCCTCGCCAAGACGGCCAGAGCACATTTCTCACTGCCAAACAGATCGTTGGCTTAGTGCTAACTTTTAAGAGTTGTAGAAGATTTTCTTTATTGAAGAACATCTGAAGTGGGAGAGACCTGGTCTCTGTTCTTTTCTCCATAAAAACAAACAGTATACATACAGTCAAGTTCTTTGCTCAGTGGTTAACGTTTTAGATACAGGTTTTCAATGTTGTTTGGGGCTGGTGAGCCGTTAGTAACTCACTTCACATGTCGTGCGCTTCTGCCTATGCCGAGAGCAACCATCCTGCTAGGCCTGTGGCTGCTGCACAGAGCGCCCTGGCGCTGGCTGGCCGTCACCCGTGGCCTCCATAGAGCCTCCCCACAAGCACGGTCCCCGAATCCTTCTCTCTTCCCTCTTCTGAGAGACCCATACCCCGTGTGACTCCCTGTTCCCTAGTCACGTGGCTGAAGTTGGCCACACGATGGCCCACTGGGCACGGGGCTGGTTTCCCGTGGTCACCCCATGGCTTCGGCTCCCCGTGCCATCCACATCCCTGGCCCCCACTGTCCCATCATCTAAGCTCCCGGTTACATCCATCAGGCTGCAGTGACCGCTTATTTCTATTTGTCCCTCATAACATCCTCTTGCTATTAGATTGAATCTCCCCCAAATGAGGGTCACATGTGAGAGAGAATGGCCTCTGAAAGTGGTGTGGGCCCAGAAGCACCCGGGAGCCAGAGGTGGCCAGCCCCATCAGCGGCTTCTGCGGGGGCTCACCGCCGAGGCGGTCTGAGTGCGGGTGCACTGCCCTCCCTTCTCGGGGGCTGGCTTCCAGAACTACGCTCCTTTCCGACGGCTGCAGCTTGACTTTGGAATGCCAGACCTGGGGGCCCCGTAAGCACTTCTGTCCAGTCGCTCAGGTCCACTTCTCTTAAGGACCGAAGCCAGCACCTGCCTCCCTGCAGCCCCCTCCTCCCCGCTGTGTGCTTGCGTCCCCCACAGGCCCTTTGCTGAGTTCTTCCCCGGGCAGTTCTATGTCGTGTCCTTGTTCCTTCCCACAAGGAAGATGGCCTATATTGTAGAGTGTAGGAAAGCCACTCCCATTAAATCACGTAGGGAGGGTTACTGAATTGTATTCTTGGTGACACAAAGGACGGGGGGGGCGACAGGGGGGCCATCTTGAATCTTAGCACGGAAAGCCTGCAGAGGCACTGCTGCCGGAACAAGGGGTGCCCCCTGGGCCCCACCTCCTTGTGCGGCGACACTTGCTCTCCTTGTGGTCTCCCAAGGCCTGTGAGCCACAGGCTGCCTCCCTTCCCGACCGTGCTCAGAGCCTTACACGGGTGAGCAGTCCCCTTCATCGTGCCCATGACGATAGTCCCAGGAACCGGAGCACTCACTGCTCTAAGTCCAGACCCTCTGGCAGGCCTCTGGGCGCCCTGGGGACACTGATGACCTCCTGTCAGGCAGAGGAGCCGTGGCTTGTCACATTCTTGCCACCTGGCACGTGCAGTCATGGCAGGGCAGGGTGCCCACCAACCAGGGCCGAAGTCCCTCCCTGGCAGTGGCTCGATGTGTCTTGTGGGCCAGGTCTTATGCCTCACCGAGACCTCATGCAAGTAGGAGCACAAGTGTGATCCGGGTCCCTCCAAAGTGCTGGTCTGGGGCTCTCCATGCTCCCCTTGCACCGTGCAGTATGGAAGGGAGGACCAGAAGGTGTCCTGAACAGGCTGGCACAGAGGTGTTCTGGGGGCGTCAGAGGCCAGAAAGGTGGACAGGACAGGCCACCCAGGGTTTGTGGGACAATGTCGCGGCACTAGGCACATGGGACTTAGGGGGCAAGGAAGGCTGTGGCAAATGGGTCGGCGAGAAGGCTGGTGTTGGTGCGGTGGGCTGGGCTGGGGAGGAAGGGCAGGGGACTAGCCTACTTGGCCCCTTGTCTCTGAGGAGGAGGGGGCTAGATTGGCCGACTTGCGAGCAGCTCCCTGGGCATCCGGCAGAGGATGGCTGGGTGCGCAGGAGGGCCAAGTGGCTGTCTCGTGTCCTTTGGGGCCCTCTCGGCTCAGGGCTGACACGTGCTAGCACCCACTGACTGTGTGAGGCCCCCTAGCTGGATGTTTTCTTAAATGAGCACGCCTGGGTTTACTGTAAAGGACACGTGAGGAAAGGCTGCATGGAGATGTCCCCTGCACAGGCCACCCCTCTCGGGGGTCACGGTACTAAGGGTAGTTTGCAGAACTTGTGTGATTCCCTGAGAACTGAGTGATCCTGCAAGAGGCCCCAAGGCTAAGAGGGGTGCTGTCACCCATGTCATGGTGGCCTCTGGGATCAGTTGCAAATAAGGGACCTTTCCCTTGCTTTGGGGGGCCTTTGCCATCAGACGCACATTGTTGTCCATTCCCTTCTTCCTGGGGCCCGCTCAAGTCAGGACTTTGTTTCTTGCTGGTTCCCAAGCTCCCTGCAGTCTCTCCTTCTGCCTCTCCCCATCCTCCCCATCTGTGTCTCATCCATGCCTGCCTCCTCGTTCCGTCCAGTGGCGCTGATCACCATTGGCAGCCCGGATGGGAGAGCTCAGACTCTTCCGGGCAAGTGCCACAGGCAAAGGGAAAGCACATACTTGGCATTTGTTGAAACCTGAAAGATTCTGGAATGCAGGTGGGGAGTGGAGGTGGGACCTGGGGACAGAGGAGAGGCAGGCTGGGGTCACACTACACAGTTTTGAGGCCAAGGAAGCACTAGAGGCTGTTAGGTAGCCATTACATAGCCTGGGTGAGGCTTAGGACCCAGGTGAGTGGCTGCGGTATGCACACTGGGTCAGGGACAAGGGACATCACGGTGAGTGGGCGGAGGCAAGGAGAGCCCGCCCCCCCCCCACACACACATGGGGTCTTTTCTCCCTGGTCCACCTCACCCGCAGCCTGGGAGTCCCATGCGGGAAAGGCCAGGTCTCAGATCTCTGGGCTTGCTAGGTGAGGAAGGGAGTAGTTGCTGTGACCCAGTCAGTCACACCTGGGGTCCAATATGTCCCTGGAAAACCCTTCTCAGTGCTTTATGGCCTAGCACGCCATGGATGGGCTTGAGAGAGAGCAGGTGATCGGGGGAGGCTGCCCGGTGCCCAGAGGCGCCCCGCTTCCAGCACCATCCTGTCCAGGGGCTGCTGCCCACCCCTATTGTGACCAATGAAAACGAACACAGCATCAGGTTGTAGAAGGCGGTGATTTAATAGATTTTCAGTCAGTGGGGCGATTTGTTAAAATGCGAAACCGCAGAGGGCAGGGGGCCGGGCCCTGGTCCCCCTTACACGGTGTCCTTAGTTGAGTGCCCCTCTTCCCTGAGGGCTCGGGGGAGGGAGTCCCTGTACACTCGTAGGCGGCCCAGCAGGCTGCTCGCACAAGGCATGTTCGTGCCCCAGGAGGGGCCCGCTCACGGCGCTCTCTCTGCCCTCCCCAGATGCCCATCCACCAGAATCTCAAGGAGCTGCTGGCCATCAAGGCGGAGCTGCAGAAGCGGGTGGAGGACCTGCAGCGGGAGGCGGCCGCGCGTGCCTCGTCCTCGTCCGAGCGGGGCTCTTCGCCGTCCCACTCGGTCACCCCCGTCCACACCTCCGTCTGACAGCTTCCGGAGGGCGGCGCTTCGGACATCCTGCTCTGCAGCTCAGGCAAGGGACTGCAGCTGGTGATCTGGTCTTCTACGCTTGGGCCCATCCTCCACGTCTGGAAGGGACTTCCTACCAGTGACCCTGTGTGTGGCTAGGTGACCGCTCCCACTGTCATCAAATGCGTTTTGTTTCGTGACCCGTTTACGTCCCGCCACCTGTTTCTGGTGGCGGCCGCGTATTTCAGCAACCCCGTGAACTGCCTGCCGCCCCGGCAGCTTGGGAGGGAGGAGGAGAACGGGGCACAGGGCTGAGGTTTGAGGAGACCGCTCTCTGGTTCCTTCCAAACGCGCTCTGTTCACTTCCAGACCACATGCCAGCCACGTGGCTTCTTTCAGCTCTCTGCTACCACTTGAGAAACGTTTTGAACCTAAGTACTGGCTGGGGGCAGGCCCACCACTGCCATCGAGTCTCCGGTCCCCCTCCCGCAAGGGGCCTCCTGCACCCGTTACTGCTGTGTACATAGAAGGCATTTTTAAGCGAGAGAGGCCTGCCTTTATTTTCCTACGCCCTTTTTTACGTGTAGACTAGTCACCCGAGGAGGCGTGTGCTCACGCGGGCTGCCGGAGCGAGGCCGTGCACACAACTTGATGTGCTACATCGGGAACATGATTTGAACGGGACAAGGCATGGTGTCCAGTCCTCTCCTGCACACCCGGGGTCACCTTCCAAGCCGGTGGTGGCGGCGGCTTACCTGGGGAAGGTCCCTTGCAGGGCCACATGTGTCCAGCTGTTCCTGGGCCGTGAGGCCTGTCCACTCTTTACTGTCGCCGGCTGTGTGCGCCCACGTGAGCGTGCCTGTCAGGAGGGGTTCTCCTCTTACAGAGACCCCGAGGCTCCGTTTCTTCCCGCCACCGCCTGGCCCCAGCCACCGGCGCGTGCGGCTGCATGGCTACCCTCAGCGTCCCTGGAGCCCCCCCCCCCCCGGCCAGTTGGGGGGGGGACTGTAGCGGGTGGTGCTGTGGTCTCCCCCCCCCCAATCAAGGCGAGCCTGAGACTTGCCTGTGCGATTTAGAAGCAGCCCAACAGGCCGTGTCCTTGAGTGTACGTAGCACAGAACTCTCTAAAACAACTTGAAGAATACTGTTACCTAAACAGTTCTTTGTCTTTTATTTAAGTGTACTAGAATGTAAAACCTTTATGGTTCTGATTTTTAAAAACTGGTACAGTATCATATTTGCCTCATCTGATGCACTGTATTTTGATCTGTAATTAAAATAATATGTTTGCCCCGTGGTCTGGTTTTTTAAGCTCCAATGTTTCCTTTCCCTTGAGGAACTATGACAAAACCTTCAATACCTGTCATTTTCCGTGTCCGGCACCGTTAACAGATGTAAAGTACCTTTACCGGATTTAATTAATTTACTAAATGATAACAGTCTATCAATCACATCTTGTTTTGGCCCAAACAGGTAAGTACTCTGATTTTAACGTGTGAAACACCCCTCACACAGAAGCCTGAGAAAATATTGATGGGGGAAGGGCTGGGGCCCCCAGAGTCAGGTGCCATTCCAAGGCGGCAGGATTCCAGGCCGTCTCCCCTCACCGCAGGCGGCAGGCGCTGTAGCTCCAGCGGCGACACCTGAGCCTCGAGGCCGGCAGGGCCGCCCACTGGGCCCGCAACGGAGACCTTGAGCGAAGCGTCACGTGCTGGGTATGTGCGCAAGGACGCTGCCGCCTCCGTCGCTGGTACAGCGCAAATGTGTGAAGCCCCCGCGTCAGCCGCGTCGCGCTCAGCTCGAGTGTCCGGCTGTGCTGCTTGCAAGCCCGGCCGCAGGGTTATGAACCTTGTTCCCAAACGGCCGTCCTGCAACACAGCCACGGCGAGTGAGGACATGCGCGCCTGCTCGCGCTGCGCTGGGGCGACGGCACCCAAGTCTGCCCTGGCTCCAGCCGGCTGCGTGCTGGGCTCGGGGGCGGCCCGGCTCCGGCCTGCCCCGGACATCAGACCTGGAAAGTGCCTGTGCGGCCCGGGCCTCAGCTTCTGCTGCCAGAGGGGCTCCCTGAGGGCCCTGGCCTCCCAGCCAGACATCACCAGGGTACGGGGGGGACTCAAGGCTCCTGCAGAAATGCCCCAGGCTGGGGACGAGAGGAATAAGGTCACCCCGTATCCTGAAGAGAAAAACAGCATCCCCGGAGGAAGGAAGTGCCTTCACGCCCCCAAAATACAATGATCTCTTAGGTTACATTTTCTTTAATGCAAACGCAAGACAGTTTACAATTCACATGTACACACAAGCACATCAAAAGTATAGAGGACTCTGAGATCCGTCTCCGTTTCTTCCACACACAAGCGAGGGCTGGCCTCTGGACCCCGGCACCCTGTCCGCCAGCGGACACACCTCCTTGCTCCTGTGCTCCGTTACCCACGCTGAGCCCGTGCCCTCCGTTAAGCCGGTACAGATCACACTCTCTCAACTGGCCCTTCCACTGCACTAGGTCTTCCCATCATCTGGGACAGGCCCAGGGCGCAATGCAACTTTCAGATAGACATGGACCCAAGGGGCAAGAGCTCTGCAAACAGGTGACCCAACGACTTTCCAGGCCTGGCCCCTCACTAGGAGGCAGCTCGAGCAAAGGGATGCGCAGCCCTGACTACATCAGAGCTGCGGGGGTGCGCGGTCTCCCCACGGGCGCACACTGGGACGGCCCTGCGGGGCGGCCGGGGCCGCTCCCCACACTGGAGGCCTATCCCGTGCGCGGTTTCACAACAGGTGCCACGTGAGCACATGAGGCACATACGCCACAACCTGCTGGGCCCGCTCTGATTTCAACTGTTCCTTAGGAAGTCGGCCTTGCCTCCTCCCAGCTCAGCCGACGCAAGCAAGGGAGCGAACGCGCAGCCGGTCCGCAAAGGGGAGCCGCGAGCGCCATCAGGACCCCGCCTTCCGGCACGGCCGTGCTTCCGGAACTGCTCCGGGATGCCACAAACCGATGATCACTAAACAGTGGCCCTAAACCTCAACTCAGCCTCAGCAGGGCTCCTGGTGACGGGACCACATGTGGGCCAAATGGAACGTTCCAGGACGCTAGCCCAGACTACAGTGCTCCGGGCCAGTGATGATAATACTCCAAAGCCTCTTCGGGACAGGCCAGGCAGGTTTCACTAACCCAAGGACACATCCCTTTCCCCATCCCCCTCCCACCGCAAAGATAACGTTAAGCAAACAACATGCACACTTTGGGTTTTGCTGCTTATCCTTGATGTCTGTAGCTTTTGCTGCTAAAACAAGATCACGGAGTGGACGGGGCGCACTCACTTCAAGCATAACTGATTCCTAAACACGAATACTATCACCTGGGAGACCACACCAAGCCCCTATGGAATCAGGCCTGAGAGCCCCAGCTTCCTACTTGTCCAGAAGGTTCCTAAACCCGCACGGTACGCATGCTTGCCCTTACAGAAATGAAAAGCCACTACTTCGAGCAGCTGCCTAGGAGCCCAGCAGTATAAAAGCTGGGATGAGGAAGAAGGACCAAAAGTACACCCCGCTGTCCACGGACCCTGTCACCCGCACTCGGTGTGGTGGGTGTGCGCGCGCGCGTGCACGTGTGTGTGTGGTGGCCTGATCCTGATTGGTTCGCTCCTTGCATGGCTTCACGCGAACCAGGTTCTTGCCGGGCCCGCTGCCAGACACACGCTGGGTCAACACAGCGTGCAGGGGATCGCCCCACCCTGGGGCCAGCTCCCCTCCCTCCCCTCCCCTCCCGCCCGCTCCCTCAGGCCCGGGGTGGCGGCCCGGCGGCTCCAAGGCCGGGGCTGGCTCTGGGTTCCACACGGACGCTCTCGGGGCCTCTGCGGCGGGCGGGCACAGAAACCCGACTCACACACGTCCAGAGCTCATCGGGAAGACTTAAGACGAGAAGCCAATGACGTCAGCAAAGCAGTGCGGCAGCTGGGGGTCCGAGGGAAACGAGGAGCCGGTCACAAGTGGCACGGGCCAGGGGGCGGCGGCTCTGCAGACTGCGTTTGCAGCGTTAGGTATTTCACTAGGGAAAAGACGACAGCGGTGAGCAGGGGGTCACTTCCACCCTGCATGGAAGGTGCAGATCCCAGATCAAGCCCCTGCTGAGGCCAGAAACCTGGTTCCTGCTCTGTTGTGTCCCAAGGCTAGGGCAGCTCAGCCCCACCCGGCCAGCTTCCCCTGTGGCACCCACCCTGTCCCCAGTCAGGGAACCCTGGACCCCGGAGAGGAGGAAGCTAGGTAAACCCTGTAAACAGCTCAGCCTGCTTCCTCATCTGTAAAATGGGACTGCCCCCAACCGGGCTTGCAGGCCGGCGGCAGATGTGTACGCGGTGGGCACCGAGGGTTTTAAGAATCACTGTAGTGAGGGGGGCACCTAGGGGGTCTCCGTTTAAGTGTCTGCTTGCAGCGCTGGTCATGATCCCCATGGGTCAAACCCCGTGTTGGGCTTACACAAATAGCACGGAGCCTGCTTGGGAGTCTCTGTCTCCCTCTCTCTCTCTCTCCCTCCCTCCCCAGCTGTCTCTTTAAATAAATAAATAAACTTAAAAACAAATAAAAATTACTATAGCGAATGCCACGATAGAGTCTGTTTTCTCTTACTGCAGGACTGCTGTGTCCCTTCGGGCAGCACTTCCGGGCAGCCGTCCAGAGCGGCAGCGTGCCACACCTTCCCCGGTTCCACAGCCCCGTGGGGCGCGCACTGCTGCCCCCGGCTCCCCGGCCCCCGCCCGCATGTCGTATCCGCCTGGAGAGGCATCTGTGTGGGAGGCATCGGTTTTCGCTGATGGAACACAGTCCCAACGGCACACAGAAGTCCCTGATGTGCCACCAGACAGCCTTGGCTGTGGCCCCCATGCCCCTGGTGGCATGAAGCTGGGGACTGCTTCATCAAGGGTAGAGTGCAGTGACCCCTGGGACCCCGAAGCCCCTTGCTCCGGCTGGAAATTCTAGAAACAGATGCCTGCGTGCTTCCCTAGCAAGGTTCCACTAAGTGCGCCAGAGAGCCCTCACCTTGGGGTTCCTCGCACACAACGGCTTCCAGGTTCTCTTCCTTCACGTAGTCCGCATTCAGCTCATCTGCAGAGGGCAAAGGACAGAGCTGGTGACTGATGTAGAACCAAAGGGGCCCCCCCACGCCCAGGGGTTCTCATCTCTGTCCTCAGAGATGATACAGGGACCGAGGCCTGGACAGCCATCCCCAGAGGGCAGGCACTACCACATGTGGGACCCAGGACCAGAGAGCAGGCACCCGATGGAAGGGTCAGCACCACCCACGTGTCCACATGGCAGCCCAAGGGCCAGGGAGGTGGAGAGGGAGCCAAGCGGCACATGAGTGACTGACAGATGCAGGGCGGAGGAGACAGATGGCTGAAGGGGACCCCCGGCCTATGGCCTTTCTGGTGACACCCGTGACTCCAGGCCAACAGGCTCCTCCAGCCCCAAGCTGCTCTGGTCAGTCCTATGGCCTTTCTCCCCACTGACTTCCATGAGGGGTTTGGGGACTCTACAAGCGTCCGCCACATGCCAGCGCTCGGGTCCCTGAGTGGCACCATGTGTATGCAAGACCCCACGCTCAGGACTCAGAATGGATGCCAGCCTGCTGCTGCTTAGGGAGAGTCAGGAGTCTGTGTCGTGGCCCAGGAGAAGCCGGGGACTGGAAGCCACAGCCAAGCCCAGGGCCCGTGGGAAAATCGGGCCATGTTTCTCAGCGAGCACACAACTGAGCAGGTGCCAGTCCCCGTCCCGCTGCCACCTCGGGCCCAACCCAGGCTCAAGGTAGACACCAGATGGCCCAGGAGCAATGCGGGCACTGCTCGGTGCTGTGTGTGCTGGGCCACCACGTGGGACGAGGCAGGTGAGGGAGCCAGGGAGGCCCTGTTGGCGTGCTCCTCAGCGATGCCCATCAGTGGGCCTCTGGGTCCCCGACAGGACCCCCACCCCCCAGCTCGTGCACCCCCCCACAGGGCCCCCACCCCCACCTCGTGCACCCCCCGACAGGACCCCCACCCCCCAGCTCGTGCACCCCCGACAGGGCCCCCACCGCCCAGCCCATGCACCCCTGAAGTCAGCCCCATGTGGCCTGGGGAACTGGATGGCATCCTCCCAACAAACACCAGGGCAAGCTACAGAAGCTTGTGGCGGCAGCCAAGTCAGTGAATGCCAGGGGAGGGGTCAGGGTGGAGACTGGGGGGCAGCAAGAGCAGTGGCGTGTGGAGGGTGGACAATGAAGAAAACGAGGAAGTCAAGGCATCTCATTACCTTGACCTTCTGCTGCATCTGAAGGCAAGACACAAAGCTTAGGACCATGGAGCAAGTACTTAGCCTGCAAGATGCACTGACAGGGCAGAGACGGAAAGCAGAAGGTTCCCCAAGTTGGGGCCCCTTTGGTGGCAACTGAGGCTGGAGGCCCTTGAGCTCTCCTAGTCGCCACGCACCATCTCCCTGGGGCTCCCCAGTGACAGGGTGCAGGGTGGTTTCCGCCCCGCCTTCCCTGACCTCTGTGCAGTGGTGGCTGTGGCCACTATGGGTAGAGGGTTGGCAGAAAGGGGACTTAGTTACTCCACAAACATTCACAGCCTCCTCTCAATTCCAGCCCAGCCTAGGTGCCAGGGACACATCAGTGGATGAAGCACACAGTCCCAAGAGTGATGGGGGGGTGGGGGGGGCAGGGCAGTTACACCGGCAGGAACCCAGCCCAATTCCACCCCGCCAATGCCACGCCTGGCCGGCAGGGGGCGCTGTGGCCACACTCAGGACAGGCTGCTCAGCAAGGTTTCCAGGGACAGTGCCCCAGGCCCGAGGCCCGGAGCAGCCAGGTGAGGAGGGGGACGACAGTGAGAGCGGGGCACTCAGAGACCTGAATCTGGCTTCGGAGGACAGAGGTTGCTGGTGTGGCTGAAGCCAAACCATGAAGGGCTTTCAATGGGCAACCTCATAGGCGTGACCGTGACCTGGAGGGCCTCGGGGAACATGGAAGATCAGGGCAAGCAGGAGGCCGATGGGACCATCCAGATGGAGGACAGGGAGACCTGGCCCTGGGCAAGCAGGGGCCCTGCGCAGGGGGCACCAGCGCCGGGAGCGGGGGACCCACTGATGTGAAGAGAAAGTGGGGGCCGAGGAGGAGGACTGAGGGATGCAGTGAGGCTGCCTTCACTAACAGAGCCAATCCCAGTCCTCCTGCAGCATTGCCGCCCGGCGGCAGGGGTCCCCAGACTGGATGAGCAGTTCCCTTCGGTGCCCCTCCTGCCACAGCCCAAGACAGACACACACACAGCTTCCTGTCCCTGCTCCCAGCACCTGTGTGGGACACAGTGTCTCCCGCCTGCAGTAAGTTCCTTCAACAGTCCTCCGACGCTGTTTCTGGTTTCCTCATGGATAAAGTGAGGGTGCGCTCAGACCTACCCCGGTGAGGACCCCCATCCAGCACTCGGCAGTAACTATGGGTCCAGCTTTTAGATAGGTTCTCTGGTCGGGTCTCTGGGTGACTCAGTCAGTTGAGTGTCCAACTTCGACTCAGGTCATGATCTCACACTTTGGGACTTCAAGCCTCGCATCAGGTTCTGTGCTGACAGCCTGGAGCCTGCTTCGGATTCTGTGTCTCCCTCTCCCTTCCCCTACTTGCTCTCTCTCAAAAATAAACAAACGTGAACAAAAATGTAAATAGGTTCTCTTTTATCCAATGCGCTTCCCAACATCTTCACGCCATCTCCTGGTATCTGAGCCACCCCGCCCAGCTCTGATCAGTGCGGACTGTACGCATCTCCCTGTGAGGGTAATGATGCTGTACCAAAGACACGCGCAAGCCCTCAGCCCCGTGGAACCTGTGCAGGGGACTTTCTTTGGAAAATGACCTTTGCCAATGTGATTAACTTCAGGATCTCAAGATGAGATCATCCTGAATTTAAGGTGAATGCTACACTGGATGGCAAATGTCCCTGTAAGAGAAGAGAAGACACACAGACACAGGAAAAGGCCATGTGAAGGCCAAGGCAAAGATTGGAGGGATGTACCCACAAGCCAAGGGACACCTGGTGCCACCAGAAGCTACAGGAAGCAAGGAAGAATCCTCGCCTACAGCCTCCAGAAGGCACACATGCTGCTGATGCCTTAATCTCAGACTCCTGGCTTCCAGAACTTTGAGGGAGTACACTGTGGCCTTTAAAGCCACTTGTTTTGTTTTGTTTTGGTTTGTGTTTTTGAACTAGGACAAGGGGTAGCTCTAAGGCCAGCCCGGCTTCCAGTTCCACGCTGCTTCTTGACAAGTCCTCACTCACAGTCCTCTACAGCCAAGCTGGTGGGGCCACAGTGAGTCAACAGGATCTCAAGCAGGGTGACCACGGATAGCTGTGGAGGTTGTGCACTGAGATCTGAACGGTGCCCCTGGAGTACTGCAGTGTGCAGCCTGTGCGACTGCATGGGGTGGCCCTGGTCAAGACTACTGTACAAGAGCAAGAGAAACAAATGCGCTCGCCAGAGGAAAACACGGTAGAAACTTCCGCAGTACCCACATCTGAGCATTCTGGTGCCCACGTTCATTTGCGGGGAAGCTTGGTCCCAGGGCAGAGGCCACCTCACAGGACACACTCCTAAGCTTCAGGAAAAAGGAAAACCATGCTTGAACTGGGCTCTGTCACTTGAACTAAAAATCACCTGTTTCACAGATACACTGTCACCAAGCAGGACACATCAGAGCTGTATTGGTGAGAGCCGCCCCTCCCCCTCCCCAGCCCCCCCTCCACCCCCCCTCCGCCAGCCCTCCGGGTACAGGTGCGCCCGCAGTCTGGGCCGATGCGGCTGTGCTGGTTGCTATTCAACTTACAAGGCAGACACGCAGAGCTAGAGCACAAAAGGAACGCCTGGCATGAAAGGTTGGGGGGCAAAACCTATGCTCTACTCTGCCCCTTGCACTCCTGTTCATTCAAAGCCCTTTGACATTGCAGCAGCCTCCTGACCCTCCAGCCTCCGAGGCGGCTGCCCTGTGCTCTTGAGGAGGCCGCCAGCGCAAGCAGGTGAGTCCCCGGGCCAAATGGGAACCCTGGGCCCTCTCCTGCTCCGTGGGACATCGGCAAACGTGGGTGTCCCTGGGTGCTGCCCCACCAATCCGGCCACTTCGCACTTCGGTCCACCCTGGCCGGAAAACCCCTCGGGAGTCCGCCCCGGGGGGCGGGGGCACGGATCCGAGCACGCTGGCCCCGCCCTGTGCCCCGGAGAGGCCCCGCCCCTCGGCTCACTCACGCTGGATGCTGAAGCAGAGCCTCTTCTGCTGGTACGAGATGTAGCTGGAGAGCGCGCCGATCAGGGCCATGGCCAGGGCGCTGGCCACGCCGGCGATGGTGCCCACCTCTGTCGACCTTCCTAGGCAAAGAGGAGGGTGGGGAGGTGAGGCAGAGGAGGGGGCGGTGCGCCAGGCTCGGCTCGGGCCCTTCGCTCCCCTCCGGCCCCTGAGCTAAGCTTGTTCAGATGCCCATATCCCCCAGGCCAGCGTGACAGGGCGCAGCCGCAGGCCTCTAGGGCGTCTGTCAAGGGCTTCTCATTGTCCATAGGCTTTCCACGTCGAGAAGCCTGAAAGGTGACAGTGGCCGTGGTCTCTGGGTCTCGGGCCGACAGGCTTCGTCTGGGACCACCTCCCTGGGGATCCCAGTTTCCCCGCTTCATTCCTTTAAAGCACCGCCTCCCTCTGGGGCCGGCCTCCCAGCTCCCTGCCTGAGACACTGACGTGCAGGTTGGGACTCCAGCCGGTGGGAACACCTCGGGACGTAAACCCACCAGAGTCAGGGTCGTCACTGCCGCCATATCGACCATCACCTGGAGAAGGGACAAAAGCACTTAATGTCTGCTGTGCGCCCATGGCCCCAGGCTTGGGGCAGCCTCTTCCCAACTCACTATCTGCTTCCACCCCTGCCACAGACGCCCCACCAATAAATCCCACCGGGCTTCCGCCTGCCTGTAGCCCGCTCCGCTTCCTGCTGCTGGTCACCTGCAAGCCCAGGCTACCAGGCAGGGCTTTTCCGCTGTAAAATGACAGTGACTGTGCCTGGAGCACGTGTTGATCTCAACTCCTCACACACAGGATTCTTTGCAGTCCTGTGGGGGGAGTGCACCTAGCGCCCTGACCTCACAGGGGACGAGCTGGCTCCTGAGTGCGGGACCGCCAGCCGGCGGCAGACCCAGGCCCGCGCCGGACGAGCCTCATTGTGACGGACAGCACTGCGTCTACCCTGAATGGACTGTCTCCTGTAAGAAGTATTTATTCTTGAGCTGATTATAGAAAATGATTATATAAACCTGTTTCTTTTTTAAAAAGGATGACAGACTAGCATAAAAACAAGTCATAATTCGACGGTGCAGAGATTTACAGGTGATATTTCCCTTTCCTTGCCTCCTGTCCCTAGTGCTTTACACGCATTTTCTTCAAATCCAGCCGTTCCTGTTCATGTAATTTAGGCACACATTCAGCATCCCAGCAATAGGCTACGGGAGTATGTGATGCTCATGACCTTTTTTAAGGCCTTCCTCGTCTACACCGGCACACAAGCAAAGGAAGGCTGACAGGCCTCCAGTATTCTGAAATTCAAAAGGCTGTATGATACCACGAGAAGGGAGAACAGAGTAGCAGCTGGCAGGGATGAAGGTGGGGAGCGGGGGGGGGGGGGAAACCGTGTGATGACAGAATTGGTCTTTATCGGAACCTGGCGGTGGCCACAAGCGTCCGTACCTGGGAGCGGACTCCACACACACACTTACCTCCCCCGCCAGGCACGCGGTGCCCTTTCCAGGCAGTGCTCCTTCATGGAGGGGCGCTGCAGTCCCACGCCCGGGATTTTCACGGGAACCCGCTCGGGGATGTGGGAGGCCATGAACTGTGACATGTCCTTCACCATCAGATTCTGGGGACGAGTCCCTGCAGGGATGGTAACATGCGTGCCCTGTGGGGAGGGGGCTGGGTGCTGGTAAGGGTAGTGGGGGAAGCCCGTGGAGAGCAGGAACTCTCTCCACACTCTGCTCAATTTTGCTGTGAACCTACAACTGCTCTGGAAAATGAAGCCTATTTTGGAAAGAGTGTAGAGGAGAAAATGAGGTTACGTTCCCACTTAAGGCTGAATCCTTGGGTTAAAGAACCCTGAGTGGACATAAGTGGTTATTTACAACACAGGGGCATTGGGTTTTGGAAAAGCACAATCAGTGCCATCGGGAGAGTTCCAAGTAGAAAGAACAACATGAGGTCCTCTGCACATTAACCTGTCACCAGAGAGGTCACTTGTGACGACCTGGAGACTGAGTGTACTGACCTGCCAGCTGCACTGCAGGTGGCCAGCATCCGGGGGGGGGCAGGCCCCCCCGAGGCACCCTCTGATGTGGACACATCGCCACATTTCTACATGAAGTGGTTTCAATTGCTCAGACCTTTCTTTCACCTCCAGTCTCTTTCCTTATGTTTTTACACATGGCTGATAAACGTTAAAAAAATTTAAATGTATTTAGTTATATGAGAGACACAGAGAGAGAGTGAGCATGTGTGTGCAGGAGCTGGGAACGGGAACGGGCAGAGAGAGAGGGGGAGAGAGGGAGGGAGAGAGGGAGAGAGGGAGGGAGGGAGAGAGAGAGAGATTCCGACGCAGGCTCCATGCTCAGCACGGCATATGTAGGGCTCATACATGAACGCCGCTCTCTTTCCTTATTAATGCTTGCTCACAAGGACATACAAACTTGAACCTCATAATCTGTATGATCATGAACTATGAAAGTGTTACATGAAATGTGAATACAAGGGTGTTATTCATACAAGCCTAGGAGTGGGAGCCACCCAAAGGCCTATCACTGAATGAACTGGCAAATCAGATGTTTTTGCAATATATGAAAAGGGCTTAGTAATCCCTAATGTAAAAGGAGCCCTTACACATCAGTAAGAAAAGACGCAGACCACAGCAAAACAAGAAACAGGCACCCAATGTGAATAGGTGGATGGACACAATATGTTAAGAGCGTCTTGTAAGATCTCATGTTCAAAGAAATGCAAATGTCAACAGGATCTCGTTCTACACTGATCCCATTTACAAGATTTCAAAGCCATACTATCCAGGGGAGGTGAGGAAAGGAGCAAAGAGGCACCTGCTTCCTTCTGGGGTTGAAGGGGAGGCTGGCAGAGCCTAATGGACACCGTTTGGCAGCACGCTTGAAGAGTCACATCTTTAAAAACGTACACTTCCTGTCAGCCAGCAATTCAACAGCTAGGAATTCATCCGGCACATCATGATGGTTAGGAGGTTGTTCATCACAGCAGAAAAACCCTCTCAGCATAAGTAGTGGTTAAATAAATTCCGGTATAACATCCTGCAGTCACTAACACAGTATTTTGTAGTACTCTTTAATGAGCGACAAAGATACGCAAGGTGTTCTTGAACAGCTGGGTTTAAGAAAGTAGCATGATCCCATTTTTACAAAAACAAATATGTACCAAAGAGAGAAAGTACTACACACATATTGCTCCAAAGTATTACCAGTAATTCTTCCTACAGGCTGAGATAGTAAAGTAGTATTTTCATATATTTACAAAAAGTGTTGACGCTACTCCACAGCTCACTGGCAGGATCACCATTATCAAGGATAGGATGTTTTATTTTTTTGTTTTATTTCTGTAATGTTTGTTTATTTTTTGACATAGCCAGAAAGAGAGGAGGGGCAGCGAGAGACGGAGGAGAATCCCAAGCAGGATCCGAGCTGTCAGCACAGAGACCAACAGCGGGCTCGTACTCATGAGCCATGAGACGGTGACCTGAGCCAAAGTCAGAAACTTCAGCCCCTAAGCCACCCAGGCGCCCCAAGGACAGTGTGTTTTATACCTCCGCCTACCTTCTGAGTCCACAACTACGTACCACATGTGCATACGACAGAGACCAGAGCTGCGTGCGTGCGCGCGCGCACACGCACACACACACACACACACACACACACACCGGTTCCTCGGAGGCAGAGATGCAAGGCACGTATTTGCCCTTCTCTGACCACATCACAGCTCACAGTGGGTGCCTGATGCGTGTGATTTGCCAAGGGCATGGAGACTCACATACTGGTGGGGAGATCCAATCTAGAACTCCTGAAGGGGGGCCATTTAAATTTTTAAGGATTTTTGTGAATATTCTAGATTTCCAACCTGCACAGCCCGGACTTTCAGATTTCTAAAATATGTTCATTATAGAAAAACTGGTAGCAGAAATGGAAAATAAAAAATAAATAAGGAAAAATACTTGCTTCAATCAACCCATGGATACAAAGTCAAAAGAAACTGGAAAAAACTGGCCAAAACACAGCTGCCTAAGCTAAGCACTGGAGATACCATTCCTCAGTGTTCTGGAAAGTCTCTAAGGCCTGGATTTCTTCCATCCCCTCCCTCAGCGATGATAAGGTCACCCTTCAGCCAGAACACTGGACACCTGCTGTCTCAGGAACAGGCAGGCTATGGCCCTGGATGAGGGCCAGCCCCAGCAAGGGGCCTGTCCCTTGGGTGCCCTTCCCAGCCAGCTCTCCCCTCCCATCCCCACTGGGTTCATTGGGTCAACTTATCAAGGGGTTTTGGACAACACACCACTGCGAGTGACCTGGGGGTGCTAATGACACCCCCCTCCCGCCGCTCCGGATCCTTTACCAACTGGGGACAGATGCAAAGAACCAGAGGAAGATGGGGCAAAGCATTCACTTCACAAAGGGGCCACACAAATACACCATCACTGCCAAGGTTACCAGCTTCCACAAAAGCGTAAGACATTACAGGACACAGCCTGTGGCCAAATGGAAGCTTCCCACCCATCACCTCCTGTCTCACGAACTCGCCTTGGAGCTCACCTGGGGAAAGCTGGGTTCCCAGAGCAGATCAGAGAGTTCACGGCCTCTGAGAGCACACTTACAGCTGGCAGCACCAAGGGCCCTTCGGGGTCCAGGAGAAAGCACTTCATGCCATGAGCCCATCAAAAACGTGGCCCAGAGGGCCAGCAGCCGAAGCAGTCAAATGTGTCACTCTCCCCTCTACGGGGAGGCATGCATGAGACGGGGTGTGCCACTTACGCCCCCCTCATTGCAGCAAACATTTATTGGGGTGCTGGGGAAACATGAGAGAAACAGGCACCTGCTTTGGGAAGCCGAATCCAGCAGCGATGAAGGTGCCTGACTCAGCAGGGTACGTGCTAACCTGCACCTGCGGGCCAACAGGGGTTCCAGGCGGAGAACAAAGACGCACTAGTGGAGGGGACCCCTGAGGCCTCAGTCAATGGATGGGTAGCGTAGCACTGGATGGAAAAGGAGTGGAAATTCACATGGTGGAAGGAAAGCATTCTAGACAGAGAAACTGCACGCGAAGGCCCCGAGAGGTGCACCTACCAGTCCGTCTGCCTATTCGGAGCAGAAAGAGAGCTAGTTCTCTGCGGCAGAGAGACAGGCAGCGGGCTGAGGGCTCGAAACTATCCTGGAGGCAGTAGGGGGCCTGTTGTTTTGCTTCCTTAAAAATTTTCCCTATATTTAATGAAGAAAAAATTCATACATACCAAAAAGTTGAAAACATTATACCGTGAACGCTCCTATCCACTATCTGAATTCTAGAACTAACATTTTGCATTATGTGCTTTGTCGTACGTCCATCCACCCATCCGTCTGCCCATGTGTCAGCGTCTTTTACGTTTCTCCGGCATTTCAAAGTAAGTCACAGACATCAGTACACTCCACCCCGAGTCTATTATTTATTACCCTGGGTTGCACATTTGCTTACGATGCCTTTTCTAAAGTAAAATTTACACGTGGTAAGATACACAAATCTTCTGTATGCCACCTGGTAAGTTCTGGCACATGCATACGCCTGCAAAACTCAGACCCCCACCAAAATATACAACAGCACCGTCAGTCCAGAACCCCTGTCCACATCGCAGCCTGGGTAGCCATGGATCTCATTTGTGACATTATAGATCAGTCCTACAAGGACTGGAATTTCGGAAGGTTGGGCTCATATAGTTAGGTAGACTCTTTTCATGGACTTCTTGCACGCAGCATAATGTTTTTGACACTTACCCACATTTTGATACTGGTAATTTTGTTATATGAATATATATATATATATATATATGTATCACAGTTTGTCTATCCATTCTTCTGTGGGTACTGGGGCTGTTCCCAATGTTTTGTTTTCCTATTTTAAATGCTGCTATGAATATTCTTTAGAAGTCTTTCTCGGACAGAAGCTCTCATTTTTCATGAATAGGAGGGAAACTGCTGAGTCACTGGCTAGGTCTGTGTTCATTCACATTGATAGGAAACTTTACGTTCACACCGCCAATACAGGACACTGTCCGTTAACCCACATGCACCGACATTTGGTATTGTCAGTCTTTCTAATTTTAGCCATCCTGGTGGGTTGTTACAGTAGCTCATTGTGTATTTAACTTGCATTTCTCCAATGAATATGATTTTGAGCTGCTTCACAGAACTTCCATATAAGGTATCTGTTCGAATCTTATGCTCGTTTTTTAATTGGGCTATTTGTCTTTTCATTGTTACACACTAGTTTGAAACAGAGGACTGACCAGATCAGTTTCATGTTCCTGATGGTTCTCGCGGGCAGCTGTCTGGAGGCCACACTGGGACCCGAAGGCCAGTTAGGAGGTAAACGACTGAAGGGGAGGAGATGTGGGCCTGAGGGGAAGCAAAACGACTATTCTGAAGTCAAACGACACTCGGAGACCGGACTTCATGTCTGATGGAGTGAGGGGCTCACCAAAGCCTCTCCTCAGAAAGCAACTACAACTGCAGCCAATCCGAGGCGGCCACGTCTGGGGACAGGTTTAGGCCCAGGGAGAGAGCTGGAGGCTCTAGTTCACTCCCCCTCCCCCAGGACTTTCATTAGCTAGTTCTGCCGGAGAGGGGTGAACCGGCCACAGAACCCGCTGCCGCCGAAGGCCTCGTGTGACTCAGCGCCATCGGTGACAGGCGGCGAGCTGGTGGCAAGTGGGCGGGCAGAGCTGGTGGCTCCTCGAGCTTCAGCAAACACCAAGCAGTCAACTGGCCAGGATTTCAGTAGGAGGTGAGGAGCGAGACAGCCACAGGGAGCTTAGGACACTCTCCACGTCCCTTCCTTGCCCTGAAACTGAGCACATGCCCAACAGGGACAGTCTGGCACTGGCCGAAGGCCAGCTGTGGAGATCAATAGAGGAGACTGAATCCAGTAACAAAACTTTACATTTATGGTCAACCGATTGTCCCCAAGGGAGCCGAGACAATTCAGTGGGGAAAGGATAGTCTTATCAGCAAATTGTGCCCAGACAACTGGAGAGCCACATGCAAAGGAATGACCATACACAGATTAACTCAACATGGAATGGCAAAGACCTAAAAGCAGAAGCTAAAACTATAAAAGTTTTAGAAGATGTAAGAAAAAACTCTCTATGACCTTGTTCTTAAGCAGTACAACATAATTCCTAAAAGAATAAATCAATAAATTGGCCTTTATAAAGAAATATAAACAATCAACAAAACACTATTAAGAAAAGGAAATAGCAGCCACAGATTGGGAAAAAATATTTTCAAGATCACATACTTGATAAAGGACTTGTATTCAGATTATATAAAGAACTTGTAAAAGCAAAAAAACTTGAATTTTTTAAATGGGCAAAAAATCCAAACAGACTTCACCAAAGAAGCAGCATGTGAGAAGAGGTTCACCATCATGTGTTATTACGGAAATGCAAATTTAGAAAATGAGGAGATACCCCTCCTACTGAAATGTCCCAGATCCCAAAGAGCGCACCGCTCCAGTGGAGCAACAGGGGTCTCACCCGATGCTCCGGGGAAAGCCAGATGATGCAGCCTCTTTAGAAGAAAAGACAGCTCAGTCGTTGATCATAAAGTCAAACATGGACTCACCATATGACCCAGCAATCATACACCCAAGTACTAACCCAAATGAATTGGAAGCTTGCGTCCACACGAAAACCTATATGTAAATGTTTAGAAATGTTGACAGCAGCTTTATTCATAATCATCAAAAGCTGGATGCAAGCAAGATGTCCTTCAATATGTCAACAATAAGCAAAAGTAGTACATCTGGACAGCGGAATATTATTCAATGCTAAAAAGAAATACACCAGAGAGCTGTGAAAAGACACAGAAGAACCTCCAATGCATATCGCTAAATGAAAGACATCAGTCTGCAAAGCCTACATGCTGTAGGATTCCAATTATAGGACATTCGGGAAAAGACAAAACTATAAAGAGTAAACACACTAGTGGTTGCACTAATAGAAAATGAATTGGGGTTGACGAAGGGGAGAGTGGCTGGGTACAAAAGGGACATACGGAAGGACGTTTCTGGTGACAGAACTGTTCTGTATGGTAGCTAGGTGATGGACACAGGACTTTGCATTTGTAAGAACCCATAACTACATCGTGAAGAGTGACCTGTAATGCATGCAAGCAGAAGAACAAAACAAAGCATCAGCTAGGTGGGTGGGAGATCTCGGGACAGAGGGCAGACTGTGACAAGTGGACCTAACGCATGACGAAAGTAGGACACGATCGCTGGACGGAGGGGGAGGGATAAAGGGGCTCAAGTCACCTGGAAAAATGCTATTTTGACTGCAAACTGTAAGGTAAAGACACAAGCATTTACACATAAACCCTGTACTTGCACGAGGAAAGCTCTTTCCCACAGAGGCATGAGCTGACCATTCTGACTGTGCTACCCGTGATACTAGAATTGAGCAAATAAGCAAATGGTTGATGAACAGTAGGTTTCTCCCTGTCAGAGGGGGGAATTACAGAGAATCAAGAAAGGAAGACCAAAATAAAGCTTTTGGCACTGAATTACAGTTGGAGTTAAGTAAGAATCCATGTTGAGGTGAATGTACATGCGGACGAATAGAGAAATAATTATAGATACACATGTGTACATGGTTTGGTATACATCCATCTATTTATTGCCCACTTCTGCCAATGAAAGGGTATAGAAATAACAACACCCCACAAAGTGACGAACACACTCGACACTCAGATCTTCATTCCTAACATCAATCACTTCCGGTGAGGAAGAGAATGATGTACTGAATAGGATACCCAGAGAAACGTCCCCAGCAGGCAACGGGGTTCCAGCAGTGAACGAGACCAAGGAAGTGGGGAACCCTAGGAGAAGCCGGGAAAAGGAGCGTGACGCAGCAGATGGTCACTGGGGACCAAAGCGCAACTCAGGACTGGGAGCGGAGGCTCACACACACCCGCGTGTGGACCAAGAGGAGACAATGAGGAGCTGAAATTTACTGGCCTCAAGTTGCTCCGAGAAAACGCGACAGAGCGGAGGTGGCTGGTGGGACTGGCTGACAAGAGACTGGCAGTGTCCCCTAGGGACACAACATGGGACTCCTGAAAGGCCAACACATATTTTCGTGAGAAAAAATATGTGACAGATAAAAACTCCAAAACTACAGTTGAGTTGATGTACCTAAGACCCAAAGTTGGAAAACACATTAATTAGGACTGTTTTCATGCCGAAGATCATCATGTATTAAAATATGTTCTATCTTCCGTTGTGGCCGTAGCATGTCCGCATAGAGGCGGGTGTGCGAGAACTTCACTGTGTGCCCATCATAACCATGTTTCAGGCTCACACTTGTATTTTCTGCTGGGAGCCCCTTTATTTTCTTTTAATGATGCTTATAATGACGGATAATATAACTTAAGCTAACAAGTGATTATTCTTTGGACGAGAAATTCAAATATGAGCCTAATTAAAGACTTTCCCAACACTTCTGCCTTGCTAAAACATGTACTGTTAAAAAGGAACCCCCGACGTGCCATTCAGACTTTCATCCGTGCGCATGCTTCCACACACTATCACTGCCCGCATCTCACCATCTGGAAATTCCATTTGTCACCCAGGAGTAATTGGCCAATTTGCTGGGTTTGCCCTTTAAACATTCCATGTTCTTCTGACACCTGTGAGTTTCATTTAAAGGCTCTTAGAAATTTTTACTCAAGATGACATTGTCTGGAAAGGGGTTCTGAAGGACAGATGTGACTACAGTATCCTTTAATCAGAAGAGAACACGGTTCCAAATGAAAGGCACGAGGTCTGCACAAGAAGGGAGCACGTGCTGATGCCACAGCCAGGACCGCAGGTACGCACCTCACTCACGCGCACGTAAGCACAACAGGCATCAAGCAGAAGTAACAATCACGAGTTCCAGCCATTACTTATTTTGTCACGATAGATCTGGCTGACGGTCTCCAGGGTAGGATCGGTTCTTGATGTGTACGTAAGATAAAAGGCTTAAGTCTTTGGTGGTTTGGGGGGAGGGCGTGACTAGGAAGGGTTGGCATGAGGGGTTTCCGTGTGGTGACGGAACAGTTCCGTTGCCTGCATCCTGATTGGGCATGGTTACTGAAATCCACACACAGGGTAAAATTTCATAGACCCACACGTGTACACATGCCCGTATACACACACACACACACACACACACACACAGATGCACACTGAGCGTGAGCACATGCACACGCTGATGCAGTCTGAATGAGGTCTGTATGGGACTTAGTAACAGTCTCTACCAAGGTCAGCTTCCTGGGTTTGACAACGTACCACCGTCATGTGAGCTGTCATCATCAGGGAAAACTGGGTCAAGAGTACACAGAAATTCTCCTAAGCGATTTTTATAAGTTCCTGTGACTTTTAAAGTATTTTACACTAAAAAGATATTTTAAAAGATGCTAGACTTGCTATTGGGTCTCCTAAAAAATGCTTGTCATGATGAACTTTGCTCTTTCCATCCCAAGGATGACAAGATCCCCAGGCTGGAGGTGGGAATTGTTCCCAGTGAGTCCCCTGACCCACAGCCACCGTACCTGGTGCTGCCTTGGCTTGGGGACATCAAGGGGAACATGTGGGTTTTCTAAATTGGCTTATATGTCCCTGCTTTGAGCTGCGCAGCCCCCATTCTTCCAAGTGAGCCCCAAGTTGCCAGCAGGACATCCCCGCCTGGCTGCCATGTAATCGCGTTTATAATGAGCATTAGGCATTCAGACGAACCGGTGCGCCTAACTTTACCTTTGTCAGGTTTGTACTGCCCACCACCTAATATGTCTTCAAGATCCTTGTCTGAAAAACCTAGAGAAAACAAAATACACGTTTCAATTCCAAAACACCTTTTATTATTATTTTCTTAATGCTTATTTATTTTTGAGAGAGAGGGAGAGAGCACAAGCAGGGGAGGGCACAGAGAGAGAGGGAGATACAGAATCTGAAGCCAGCTCCAGGCTCTATGGAGCCCGACACGCGGCTCAAACTCACAAACTTGAGGTCATGACCTGAGCCGAAGTTGGATACTGAGCCACCCAGGCGCCCCCAAAACATCTTTTACAGGGACAAAAATCTTATGTAAATGTTGTCCAACATCCCCAGAAAAGGAATTCCAGTTAACAGTACCCTTAATGAACTCTCAAAGGCTCCTGATTCCCTCCCACTGGAGAACACACCTTAATACCCTGTCACTTAGAGCACGAATGGGACCAGGAATGCGGCTGCCATCACTACCCTGTGACTAGGTTAGATTACGTGCCAAAGGTGAAAAGATTTTGCAGATGGAATTAAGATTACAAATCAGTTTGGCTTTGGGTGAATCAAAGGGGAGAGTATCTTTGGTGGGCCTGACCCAATCAGGTAAAGCCCTTTAGACCAGGGTGAAGCCTGCCTGAACTCAGCCACTAGAAGCAACAGAGCTAGCCTTCCTCTCTGGGCTTTCCCCAGTCTCTTTCTCACGCTGGTCTTGAAACAGCAAGGAGCCATGAACGTGGAAGAGAACCTGACTGCAGGAGACCAGTCCCAGTGGACACCGGGACTGCAGCTATATGATAAGGCCCTGAACAGAAAACTCAGCTTAGTGGTTCCTCAATGCCTCATGAGAGAAAACTGTGAGTGATTAAACGTGTGCTGTTAGCTCACTAAGCTCGTGCTCATGTGCTGCCAGCAACAGAAAACTAACGTGAGGAAACAGAACAATTTTATTCTGGCTTCACCATTGAGGACCCAATTTTAAACGTTCTGTGAGATGAAATGGAAAGTGTGCTTAAAGCATTTCTGCCATTTTTTTTTATTCCAGTGTACTTACTCTGCGGGGCACTTGAGTGTTTGAGTTCCGAGCTGCATTACCTGCTTTGTGCTATGGAATGAATGCTTTGCCCAGAAAGAATGAACGAATGAATGGCAGACGTTTCCTTGAAAATGAACAAAATGCGTGGTCACTACAAAGACCACCACTGGCAGGATCTACTGCCAACGGGAAGATTTCAAACAAAACGTGGAATTTTGAAAAATCTATATCCACCACGCTGATCTTAGCAACTTCCCTGTACTGAAACTTTATCTACGGAGATAGAGTGATATTAGCAAATATGAACGTGGGATAGAGCACACTGCAACATGGCCGTTATCTGGAAGTTCAAAAGACCTCAGGACACCAATATTTCTAGATGACCAATGAATAATATGCAAAACCACAAACTGAAAGTGCAAGAGAGTCGTGCAGGGTTGAACAGAGTCACGTAGGAAAAGTCCGTCATGTCCCACACAGCAGTTAAATGGGAAGAAAGGGCCACTGGTCGAGTTTGGGTGTCTTACTAAGGAAAAATATCTATAGTGATCTGAAAAGTCTATGAAAATATTTCTCCCTTTCTCGACTACATATTTATTTATATGAGGCCAAATTTCCTTCATACACTTCAGCCATCACAACACATTACAACTGAATCCAGAAATGGAGGTCTAGCTTTTCTGCCTAGACATTATAGAAATTGGCCAAAAATGTACGATGATGCTACTTCTCTCACTAAATTTTGGCTTTGGGTTGCCAAAGTTATTTCTCACAAAGCCATGCTATTTCTGTTAACATGTATGGGTTTGTTAATCATTTTTAATGAATACATACGAATATATTTCATTTCAATTTCAGTTCGCAGATGATATTGTTAGATGTGGCCCACGTAAACAAAAGCCTTTGAAGTCCTCAATGATTTGGGGATTTCTGAGACCAAAACGGTTGGGAGCTACGGTTTAGGGCTCTCCTGGGCCTTGAGGTGCCCGCGGCCCTGCCATGCCCGGGCGGCTATGTGGGCTCTTCCGGCTCATGAGCGATGACGCGGCCGGGGAGCCCGAGTGCTGGCCGGTGCTTTCAGCCCACTCTGACTTACCTCCTCCTCCTGCACTCGGTTTCTTGCGGCCATCGTCTCGATCGTTTCGATCATCCAAGGCATCAGCCAAGTTAAAATCATCATCTGCAGTGGGCCCCAAAACATAAAAGAGAAAGTCAACAGGTTAAGCTATGGGAAGCTCTTTGGACACTGGCCCAAAGAGAGTTCCACAGTGTCCTCCTCTCCTGCCCTCCTCAGAGCAGCCATGTTACCTGCAGGCTTGACTGGAGCTCTGGTCGCTACTGGCCTCTTGGTTGTGGTGGTGCCACGGTCCCATCTCTCTAAAAGGGGAGGGAGGGCAGCAAGGAGAGCATGCTTAGTGACAGAATCCAGCAGCCCCTTTACGGCTCAGGTAGGTCACATCATGAGTATGGTACCACTGTCCTGGTCCTTAAGGCCCCTCTAAGGCTTCTGACAATCCCGTGGAGGAAGACAAAGAAACGTAGAAGGTTTAAATGAGAGGAGTTCTGCTCACTTTTCTCCAGAGGACTGGTGGGAAGGCGGACATGCTCCCACCACATAGGACCCGCGGACTTGTGGAGCTAGGTATTCAGCCTGGATCTGCTGGAGTTCTAGCAGATCAAGCAAGGTCCAGGGAGTTCAAGAGCTGAGCATGACCTTTGGGGTCTTCAGGCTTTGGTTTCCACCACTATCAACCTGGCACCAGAACCATAAATAATGCTGCCCAGGGATGGACTGAGGTTATGTTCCCAGGTAGGTATGGGAGTGTCTCATCAATTGCAAGTAGTAGAACGCCAACAGAATATTTTATAGAACTGGGTTGTTACTACTGTTAACTATTAAGTTTTTCAGCTCAACTGAATTCCTCTATTCCAATAGTCTCTTTTCTTGAGCTTAAAGAATGTTCCACAAACTATTCTACAACTGAAGGCAACAGAGGGAAAGGAAATTTAAGGGAGAAGAAAGGCAGACAGTACTGTATACAGCAAGCACTCAGAAAAGAAACACTAATATTTGTGGAGGGAGTGGAAATCTCACTAAGTTTTACAGATCAATAATGTAATCCTCGGGTGCCTGGGTGGCTCAGCTGATTTAGCGTCTGACTCTTGATTTCTGCTCAGGTCATGGTATCACAGGATGTGGGATGGAGCCCAGCGTTGGGCTCTGCCCTGGGTGTGCAGCCTTTTTAAGATATTTTCTCTCTCTCTCTCTCTCTCTCTCTCTCTCCATCCCTCCCTTCCTCCTACCCCCACTCAAGTGCACACACGAACATGCTCGCTCGAGCGCTCGCTCTAGATGATGATGATGATGATGATGATGATGATGATGATGGTGGTGGTGGCAGTGTAATGCTCAAACTGTCTAGGTAATTTACAATGCACTACCCGTCTTTTATAGATAGGGCCTAGGATTGTCTGTGGATCAAAGAAATGTTAAGTCTGAATCTTCTGGAAAAAGTGTAAAAACACAGTAGGACATGACCTGAAATTTCTCACCAGGTAAAAAGGGAGACATTCCATCATGATAGAGGGTCAATCCAGCAAGAACACAGGACAATCCTAAACTTGTATGCAGCAAACAACAGAGTGAAAACACATGGAGATAACTGATAGAGCTAAAAGAAAAAAAAATGCAATCATAGTTGTGACTTCAATGCTCCACCATCAGCAAGTGACAGAACCACTCGAATGAAAGTCAGCAACAACAGAGAACCGAGACACAATCAGCCAAACGTCCGCTCCTCTCAGAGCAGGATAAGGAATTTCTTAGGTACACGTGGAACATTCACCAACAGAGATTACATCCTGGACCAGAAAACCATGCTCAATAAACTTAAAAGTACCGAAATTATATAGAGTGGGGTCTCTGATGGTAATGGAATCCAACTAGAAACAAAAATGCCATAAGAAAACAAGAAAATCTCTAGGCACTTAGAATAAACAACACACTGCCAAATCAAACCAGGGTCAGAGAGAAAGTGTCACAGAAAAAATTTTAAACACACTGTATGAAAAACACCACCACCAACACACGTGGGATGCAGCTAAAGGAGTGCTAAGAGGAATTTCTGGCATTAAATGCTTAAATTAGAGATGAATAAAGGTCAATAATCTAACTTCTTAACTCCAGATTCTAGAAAATGAAGTGCTAGACAGTAGGGAAACAAACCCAAAGCAAGTAAGACAGAAGGAAGGAAGGGCATCTAGAAAACAGCCAGAGCTATCATCAGACCTACTGGCTGACGTCTGAATGCTCCCTCCCTAAGATCAGGAACAGCACACAGACGCTGCTCCCACTGTTCTGATTTAATATCGTACTAAAAGTTCCAACATTGTGACAGGAAATAAGACATATGGACTGGAAAGACAGAAGTAAACCTATTCCGAAATTGCAGATGGCATGATCTCCTACATAGAAAATTCCAAGAAATCTACAAAAATAAATAAATAAATTCGTAGAACCAGTGAGTGAGTTCAGCAAGGTCTTGGGATACAGGATCAACAATATCGAAACCAATTATATATACCAGCAATAATCATATGGAATCTGAAAAGGCACACTGCCATTTACAACTGTGCCAAAGAAAATTATATATTCATGTATGGTGAAGATAACAAGAGGCTAATGAGGCAGACTGAAGACCTACATAAATGGAGAGACATACTGTGTTCATGGACTGGAAGACTCAGAGACATTAATTCTCTCTAAATTGTTCTATATGTTTACAAGTCGTCCCAAAATGCCAGCCAGGTTCTCAAGAGACTTGTTATAACATTTGTATGGAAAGACACAGGCCCTAGCGTAGCTAAAACAATCTTGACAAAGAATAAAGCGAGAGGAATCAGTCTCCCCAGTAGTAAGGCTTACTTTAGAGCTATGGTCTTCAAGACATCAGCAGAGGCCGGACACACAGATAAATGGAACAGAATAAAGAATCCAAAAAGGCCTGCCCAAATATTCTCATGAGATTTTGATCTGGTACAAAGGCCAAAGTGGTGGAAGTGCAGTCTTTTCAACAAATGATGTCCATTATTGGAGTAACTGGACATCCACAGGCAAATATAATGAACTTTAACCTAGTCTTCCTGCCTTATACAAAGAGTAACTTGATGTGGATAACTTTATTTTTGTCCCCAATGTAAAGTATAAATCCACACAACTTTAAGAAAACAGAAGAGCGTGTGGGTGGCTCAATCGGTTAAGCATTCAACGTCAGCTCAGGTCACGATCTCACAATTCATGGGTTTGAGTCCTGTCTTTGTGAAAGACCCTGTTGATAAGAAGAAAAGACAATCTACAGGTTAGGAGAAAGCACTCGTCAAATGCATACAGGACTAAGGACTGTGTCTAGAATATATGAAGAGCTCCTAAAATTCAAAAGAAAAATACAAACAATCCAATTAGAAAATGAGCAAAAGGCACACGAAAATATTTCACCAGAGTTTGTACAGATGTCCAGTAAGCACATATGATTAAGGGAATGCAAATTAAAATCACAAGGAGATAGCGCCACATACCTGCCAGAACGACCAGGTGAGTAACAGCGAGTCCTGACTCACAAGGGCGGGGACGCCGGGCCCCTCACACGCTGCCAGTGTGAACATCGCCTGCTACAACCACTCTGGCCGCCATGCTGGCAACGTTCTTTACGAACTAAGCCTACAACTATCATACAGACCCGGCAATTACACTCCCGGGCCTTTACTCCAGAGAAAGGAAAACTCACATTCACGCAGAAACCTATATACAAATGTTTACTGCCCCAAACTGGAAGCGATCCAGATGACCTTCACAAACAAGCTGTGGTGCGTCTACATCACAGGATGCTGTTCAGCAAGGAAAACGCAACGAACTACTGATACTTGCAATGACTTGGATAGATCTCAAGGGAATTCTCCTGAGTGACAAAAAACAAACAATTCCAAACATCCCATACTACATGATTCCATTTACTAAACTGCCAGATTCTACAGATGGACACAGACTAGGGGGTGGGGACCAGCAAGGTTGGGGGGAGAAGGAGGAGGTTTTCATAAAAGAGCAGCAGGAGGGATGTTTATGGTGATATAACTGTTCCATGTGGACTACCGTGGTGGCCACACACACCTACCCATGTGACAAAACTGCACAGAAGCGAAAACACATACATAGGCACGAGTAGAGGTAAAACGGGACCTTTGAGTAAGAGCACTACATTTTTATGTCCCTGTCATATCTTTGCAGGACGTTACCATTGGGGAAACTGGGTAGCAAGGACCCGGGATCTCTCTGTAGTATTTCTTAGATCTTCACAAGTTTACAATTACCTCAAAAAAAAAAAAAAAGAAGTAAGTTAAAACACAGCTTAGGGGCACCTGGGTGGCTCTGTCTCCTAAGCATCCAACTTCAGCTCAGGTTATGATCTCACGGTTTATGAGTTGGAGCCCCACGTTGGGCTCTGTGGTGATAGCTCAAAGCCTAGAGCCTGCTTCAGATTTTGGGTCTCCCTCTCCCTGTCCCTCCCCTGCTCACTCTGTCTCTTTCTCAAAAAAATAACATTTCTAAAAAAATTGAAAATGTTTAAAAATATAAAGGTTGATTTGAGCATCACGGTCATTTTTGGTACCAAAAAAAAAGTCTGAAACATAAATGGCTGGTCTTCGGGGTCCCAGGAAGGCCTGTTACTGACCTTAAAAAACTAAGGAGCAAATAGGGGCGCCTGGGTGGCTCAGTCATTTAAGCGTCCAACTTCGGCTCAGGTCATGATCTTCCCGTGTGTGGGTTCAAGCCCCGCATCAGACTCTGTGCTGACAGCTAGCTCAGACCCTGGAGCCTGCTTCAGATTCTGTGTCTCCCTCTCTCTTTGGCCCTCCCCTGCTCATGCTCCATCTCTCTCTCTCTCTCTCTCTCTGTCTCCATCTCTCAAAACTAAACAAGCATAAGGATGGAAGGAAGGAAGGAAGGAAGGAAGGAAGGAAGGAAGGAAGGAAGGGAGGGAGGGAGGGAGGGAGGGAGGGAGGGAGAAAACAACTAAGCAAACCAAGTTGGAAAGGGCAGTAAGTAAACATATTTGAGAGGTTTCCAGACAACTAAAGCTGTTCCTTCCCAATCTGAATGGTTCGCAGCACACTGAAAATCTTCCGGTGAGGATATCTTTACAGGACAAATAACACAGTTCTCAGGCTCTTTGAGATGAGGATATAAAATACAGCTTTTCTACAGGGCCTGGGGTCACTATTTTTCTGTTCTCACATTGTACTCACCTCTTAAAGACCAGAGTCCCATTTTCATCTTCTTTCTAGATGACTGGGGCTCAATTTCCATCAGCTAGGCAAACCGCCACACAGGCTAGTCGTTGCTACAAGCCCAAGTTTATGGTTTTGGAGGTGAGGTACTGTAACACTTCTTTGGGGCAGGTTGACCTGTGGATCAGTAGTGGCCTTTGCCAGGGCTTTTTTGGCCAGGGGGCACCACCTGATGCCAAATGCCCCTTTGGGGTCATCACCTTACCCACGCAAACACACATGACAGCAGCATGCTGCAGAAGAAAGGCCCTGGAGGAAAAGCCAGAATTGCTGGGCCCCAGCCCCACGGCCCTACTAGTGTGTGGCAGGACCTTGGACAAGTCCTTTCCTGACCCGTGAGGGGCGGATGGGGTTGTGAAGGCTTCACCAGTTCTGACATCTGTGTTCTTCCTCATATAAGTATGGCTTTAATTTGTTTAAGTTTAAATTTGTTACATATGGTCAATATAAAAGTAATCCAACAGTATGGTATTTTTTAAGTTTAAATTTGTACTATATGCTTAATAGAAAAGTAATCCGATTGTAGAGAACTCAAAGAAAATAGTAAAGTCAGCCTCGAATCTACCCTCAGAGGTGGCTACTCTGAATGTTTTCACATATGCATGTGTGCCTGTGAGTGTGCTTGAATACACTTATTGGATAAGAGCTGATTCATACACATACATTCTGTTCTGTGATTTACTTTCTTCATGTCGGTTCCAGAGATCAATCTTTGATTGGCTGTAGAGCATGTCCTGTAGGTTTTATACCCGCCCCAAATGGAATGCTAAAATCCCACCGTGCAGTGCCTGTGTTCTAAGCATCCATGCCCTAGAACAAAAGTGCTTCGAAGCAGAGCTGCTCAAAGACGTTATCAGATCGTCCTCCCCAAAGGAAGACCTCACAGGCCCACCTACAGAAGTGAACCTGTAAAGGCAGCTCAGTACCACGGAAGGCATCTAACGTGACCTTTCTGCTCACCACAGCCCCACCCATACATGCTCGGGGTGCATTAACAGTGAAGAAATCTTTGATTTAAGGGAAAAAAGACGGATGCCACATAAACAGCTCTCAGTAATTCTCAGAGTCTTCCACGAATCCCTGGGAGTCTATGGGGTCATAACTATTTTCATAATCCTTCTCAGATATGCTTTGCCCTTTTTACAGGGTGCAAAAGCAACAGCGTGGAAAGCAACTGGCCCTTCGCGTGAACCATGGCAGTAGCACAGAACAGTGGGAGAGTGCATTAGATTCTTCACTCCACAATCGCAGTGAAAGGAAGGACAGCTCTGGGGCACCTGGGAGGCTCGGTTGGTTAGGCCGACTCTTGATCTTGGCTCAGGTCACGACCTCGCAGTTTGTGAGTCCGAGCCCTGCAATGGGCTCTGTGCTGACAGCAGGGAACCTGTTTGGGATTCTCTCTCCCCCTCTCCCTCTGCCTCTCCCCTATTCATGTGTGCATGCTCGTGCTCCCTCTCTCAAAATAAATAAATAACCTTAAAGAAAGAAAGAAAATGGCCGTTTTGCTTAATGTCCTAGAGGGACACAGCCTGTAGAATCCCAGCCCCCTGAGTGGGGGTGGGGGCAGAAACCAGGTCACTCTCAAGATCAGGTTACGACATACGGCAGAGGTGAAGGGATTTTGCAGATATGATTAGGATGCCAATCAATATGAATGAATTACTCAAAAGGGAGAATATTCTGGGTGATTCAAACATAATCAGGTCTGTAGCCCTTGAAAAGAGGGCTTTCGGCCTTCCCTGAGCCGACGTTAAAGGTAGTGGCCACTCATCGTCTCGCTGACCTTGAAGAAGTGGTCACTAGTTCCGCAGCTGCACAGAAAAGAACTCTGCCAAGCAAACTGACTGCGAGAGTATGTTACCTTACATGGGAAAAGGGACTGTGTGGATGTGATCAAGCTAAGGACGTGGAGATGAAAACATCATCCTGTATTGCATAAGAAGCCCTGGATAATTGAGCCAGGCAGGAGAGCGGGGGGCGGGGGGGGGGGGAGCCCGTGATGCGGGAAGCAGGGCCGAGAGTGAGGGAGAAATGTGAAGATGCCACCTTGCAGGCTGTGAGGACAGAGGAGGGGCCACTAGCCATGGCACGCAGGTGGCCGGCCTCCAGAAGCAGGAAAAGGCCAGGAAACCAGACTTCCCCCTAGAGCCTCTGAAAGGACCCCAGCCCGTATTGTCATTTTCATCCAGTGAAACCCAAATCATGCATTTCTGGACTCCAGAACTGTAAGAGAATCAATGTGTGCTGCTATAAGGCAGCACGCTGCTGTGATTCGCTACAGTAGCAATAAGAAACTACAAATTTGGGGACTAGGATTAAGGTCCTGCTGTAATAAACACGTAGACACGTGGAAGTGGCTATAGAATCCAGTAACAGACAAAGGCTGGAGGGATTCTGACAGGCACCAGAGAAAAAGCCTAGCTTCCTTGAATAGACTGTGAGAAATACGGATGTTAACTAGTGATAGCTAATGAGGATTCAGAAAGAACATGGTCGACAATACTCCTACCACACTAGAAATTCCTTAAATCATCACACACTGACTTCTGAGAAAAACATGGTTGTTAAAGGCTTTGCCAGTGAGGTCTCAGACGGAACTGGGGAACATGCTATCGGACACTGGCCGAACTGTGCGTCCTGTAGTCACACAGAAAGCAGAACTTGTAAATAATGAGCTTGCAGAGGCGAGCTGAGGAGGTTCCCCCCACAGAAAGTGTTAATGGCTTGACCTCATTTCTTCCTGCTTCTCTCACTAAAATGAGAGAGGAAGCAAAGAGTGAAGGCAGAACTCATCAGCAAACAGGAACCAGCACCTGATGATGTGGGAAACTTCCATCCTAACAAAATTGCAAAAAGAGCAAAAATCCACTGCCAAGAGAGCACGCTCTGAAGAGAGAGCCAATGGTGTGTCTGGAAAACCTTACGTCAGTGCCTTGGAAGGGTCAACAGCTCACAGTACACAGTCACACAAAGGCTCTTTGAAGAGATTATACATGTGACTCATGGCTCCCCTCAGCCACCTCAGCAGAAGCCAGGAACAGAGATGGCATCATCCACGAAAGATGTATAGAGGAGCCTCTCGTCCAGCTGAGTGATCGCCACGACACACACGGGAGACCCGTAAGGTTCTTGAGAATTGTACAGGGGCAGGAACACCAGCTTGGAGGTAACGGGGACAGAAAGACAACAGAGAGGAAGACGTCTGTGTAGCCTCCCACAATTGTATTGGCGGATAGAACAGCTCAGCTGCAAACGTGCTGTTTTTCATGGAAATGGAGGATGGCTCTGAGGACAGAGCCTAATGGAGTCTGCCCAGCTGGATTCAGAAATTGCTAGAGGTCGGTGAAGTCTTCTTGCCTTCTATTTCCTCACTTCTGTAAGTGGGAGATCTGTGTTATTGTATTTTGGGGTGCAAATAACTGGTTTCTTGAGTCTCACAGGTATACAGGGAGAAGGACTGTCCCTGAGAACGGGTTAGATCCAGAGCCTTACCTACACCCAACTTAAGAGAATACAGGTCATCTGTGCTGATTAAATTAAGATTTCGGAGTCCGGGTCAATGATGTAATGCATTGAAAGTTGTGAAGAAGGTGGGACAGCGAATGGCTCCTGCATGTGGTAGGGACATGAATATTTGTGAGCCAGAGAGCAGATATGGGGGAAAGGTAACGCTGCCCCCAACAAAGGTGGCAATGTCCTAATTCCCAGAACCTGTAAACACGTCTCCTTCCACGGCAACAGGTTCCACATGTGTTTTTAAGTTCAGAATACGAAGACAGGAAGACTACCCTGGATTATCTGTGTGGGTTCAGTGCGATCACAAGGGTCCTTAAAAGAAAGAGAAACAGGGAGAAGGATCTCCAGATGCTACACGACACTGCTGGCTCTGAAGATGGAGGAAAGGACCATGAGATAAAGAATGCAGGCCTCCCGAAGAAGCTGGAAAAGACCAGGACCCTGATGTTGCCTACAGCCCCCAGAAGAACACAGCTATGCTGACACGCTGGTTTTAGCTCGGTGACAGCCAGATCAGATTTCTGATCTCAGTGATTAGAAGACAACAAAGGTATATTGTTTAAGCAAGCCACTTTGCCGTGATTCATTACAGCAGTGACAGAATACTACCACAACTTCCAATCTCATGGCAGAGCCAGCCTCGGCTGGTACGTCAACTGCGGCTCCACAGAAAACACTAAGTGGAGGACCCAGAGACAGAACCCGAACTCCTGACCCAGGGGACTGAGAGAATGCATTGGTATGGTCCTAACTCAGTAACCTACGGCAACTGACTATGAGGTGATACAAAATTAATAGAAGGGAGCCGAAAAAATACTTGATTAAAAATCGCTCAATCTTGAGCACGCAACTTTCTGACATTCTGCGCAACGAAATGGGAAGGGCTGTGAAAGCAATTATACTGCTCAAAGTGTAACACGTGACTTGGGAAAAGCCACTCATGTGGTTATTTCAATTTTGAGTTGAACTAGCCGTTTTCTCTCATAAGAGACCACATTCACTCCACCACTGGGATCTACGTGATGTATGGAGAGCACTCCACCTAACAATTCCTGCAGGCATGGAAGGGTTCTGTGTCTTCCACGGAGAATACACAAACCTACACAGAGGATAAAGCGGCATCGAACAAAACACCACAGGGGCTCCTCAAAAACTGAAAACAACAGGCCTACTACTGGATCTGGCAATCCTACTTCTAGGCATCGAGCCACAAGGAATGAACTCAGGATCTCAGGGAGAGATCCGCACTTGCTTGTTCATTGAGGCATTATGCTCATAGCTGCATAACCTGGAGGACATGATGCTAAGGAAAATAAGGACAAATGGTCCATGGTCCCACTCCTGGGAGGGATCTCAAGTAGGAAAATTCATAGAATCAGAGGTCAGAATGGTGGTTACCAAGGGCCGGGGGTGGGGTGGGCTGGGGAGAGGGAATGGGGAGGTGTTAGGCAAAGGGTACAAAGTTTCAGGGGGAAAAACGGCAAGGAAGTTGGCCAGCATGTGGAGAAATTGGAATCCTTCTTACACTGCCAGTGGGTGTGTAAAATGGTGCAGCCAGTGTGCGAAGTAGTTTGGCGGCTCCTCAAAACATGAAACACTGAACGACCACATGCCCTTGCAATTCCCCGCCCGGGTATATGCCGCCAAAGAATTAAAAACAGGTATTCAAACAAGAATGTACACAGGCATGTTCACAGCAGCACCGCTCACGCAGCCAAAAGTCAGAAACAGCCAAATGTCCATCAACCGATGAATACACAAACTGGTCTATCCATACGATGCGCTACTGCTCATAAAAAGAATGAACTATGTTATCAAATACTCAGAATAGATAAATCAAGCGATATAGAAAGCAGATTGGTGATCATCTGCGGAAAGGGAGGGAGAAAGGAGGAAAAATTGCTTAATGGGAAAGCAACTTAACTTTCAAGGGATGGAAATGTTTTGGGACTTGACAGACATGGTGGTTGCACAACACTGTGAATGTTTTAAAAAGGCTAATTTATGTTATGTGAATTTACTTTAATAACTGTCTTTAACAAAGAGGGATGGGGCAGAGGGTGGGCAGATCATCACAACTGCATTGTGTTCTCCCACAATTCAGTTTTAGTAAAAGTACACATGGAAGTTGAGACTATGGCAAATCCTTCCCTTGATATGACCGTGCTTGCTTCCTCCTCGGACAGGCATCTGACACCAAGGTGCACTTCAGCGTGAAAACCACACTGCTGGACAGGTTTTATGCTAAAGAGACCACACGTGATAGCCTAATGTCCTTTTGAATCTAGTTCATCATCAGTTCAGGGATGATTTTAGGTGTATAACTTCCACTTTACGTTAAGCTGTAAAAGGCACAGCACATGTGTGGGAAGGACACCCTGGACGTGTGCCTATGTTGTGGTGACAGGTGTGCGTAGGAAGAAGAAATCACGATGCTGAAACCATTATCTGAGGAATTCTCAGGAAAGCAATGGCACCTTAGGTAATATTAAAGTCTGTAGGACTCCAATAGCTCATGTAAAATTATTTTTTTCCAGATTAAAAGAAAAAAAAAGCAACTGACCACACATATAAGGGTTGATTTTCAGACTGTTGATCTAATCATGTTGATCCTATGCTGGTATCTCATGGTCTTGATCAGTATAGCTTCGTGAGGTTCTGCCCTACTACAGATGGTTTCTGGAGAAGTCTCTCTTCTCTGGAGATCTGTATGTGCCATTTCAAGAAAACATTCCTTAACATGCATGTGGAAGCAGTGGCTTGGATTTGTGTGATTAAGATACTATTAACTACAGATTTTCTTGTCATGAACTTTTAAATGGGATTTATCATCCACAATTGAGACGAGGCAAGTCTAGCTATTTACCAAGGATTTAGAATACTAGGTCAACTTAATCGAAGCTCCTAAAATAAAGATACCTATTTCTGTGAAGCTTTTCTCAAAATGACAAACTTAGAGAAGATTCTCTGTGGCTCAGCAAATGCTGCCAGCAATATAGTGTTCCTCCCAGAAGGCAGTCGTTTTCATACGTGCTACAACACAGTAAACACACCCGGCCGGGTTCGCCCAACTGTGGCTTAGTGAGGAGGTCTGTGGCCTTCCAAGGAAATAGGGACAATCACAAGCAGCTTTAGAGGGCAGAAGCAGAAGCGTGCTTCCCCAGTGAGATGATTACACACACAGCAAGAGGAAGACATGGACGGAAGAGGGATGGAGAGGGAAGGAAAGGGAGCGGGGGAGGAAGTGAGGAGCGAAATTATGAAAGCAACACAGATGAACCTTGAAAATATTATGGTAGGTGACAAATCTATACACTGAAAACTACAGAAGGCTTATGAAAGAAATTGAAGACACCAAAAAATGAAAAAATATTCCATGCTCCTGGATAGGAAGAACAAATATTGTTAAAATGTCAATACTACCCAAAGCAATCGACATATTCAATGCAATACCCATCAAAATAGGACCAGCATTCCTCACAGAGCTAGAACAAGCAATCCTAAAATTTGTATGGAACCAGAAAAGACCCCGAATAGCCAAAGCAATCCTGAAAAAGAAAACCAAGGCAGGAAGCATCACAATGTTGGACGTCAAGCAGTATTACAAAGCTGTAATAATCAAGACAGTATGGCACTGGCACATGAACAGACACTCAGATCAATGGAACAGAACAGAGAACCCAGAAATGGACCCAGAAACATAGGGCCAACTTATTTTTGATGAAGCAGGAAAGAATATCCAATGGAATAAAGACAGTCTCTTTAGCAAGAGGTGCTGGGAAAACTGGACAGCAACATGCAGGAAAATGAACCTGGACCACTTTCTTACATCACACACAAAAATACACTCAAAATGGATGAAAGACCTAAATGCAAGATAGGAAGCCATCAAAATCCTCAAGGAGAAAGCAGGCAGGAACCTCTTTGACCTTGGCCACAGCAACTTCTAACACATCTCCAGAGGCATGGGAAACAAAAGCAAAAATGAACTCTTGGGACTTCATCAAGATAAAAAGCTTCTGCAAAGGAAACAATCAGCAAAACTAAAAGGCAAGTGACAGAACGGGAGAAGATATTTGCAAACAACATATCAGATAAAGGGTTTGCATCCAAAATCTATAAAGAACTTATCAAACTCAACACCCAAGAAACAATCCAGTGAAGAAATGGGCTAAAGACATGAACAGACACTTCTCCAAAGACGACATCCAGATGGCCAACCGACATATGAAATGATGCTCAACATCACTCATCATCAGGGAAATACAAATCAAAACCACAATGAGATACCACCTCACACCCGTCAGAATGGCTGACATTAATAACTCAGGCAACAACAGATGTTGGTCAGGATGTGGAGAAAGAGGATCTCCTTTGCACTGCTGGTGGGAATGCAAACTGGTGCAGCCACTCTGGAAACAGTATGGAGGTTCCTCAAAAAATTAAAAATAGAACAACTCAGCAAGTGCACTACTAGGTATTTATCCAAGGGATACAGGTGTGCTGTTTCTAAGGGATACACGCAACCCAATGTTTAGAGCAGCACTGTCAACAATAGCCAAAGTATGGAAAGAGCCCAAGTGTCTATAGATGGATGAATGGATAAAAAAGATGTGGTATATATACACAATGGAGTGTTACTTGGCAATCAAAAAGAATGAAATCTTGTCATTTGCAACTACGTGGATGGAACTAGAGGGTATTATGTTAAGCAAAATTAGAGAAAGACAAATATCATATGATGTCACACACATAAGAACTTTAAGACACAGAACAGATGAACATAAGGAAAGGGAAGCAAAAATAATTTAAAAACAGGGAGGGGGAAAAAACATAAGAGACTGAAATATGGAGAACAAACAGGGTTACTTAAGGGGTTGTAGGAAAAGGGATGGGCTAAATGGGCAAGAGGCATTAAGGATCTGCTCCTGAAATCATTGTTGCACTATATGCTGACTAACTTGGATGTAAGTTTAAAAAATAATATTAATTTTAAAAAGAAAATGTTAAAAAAAAGGAAAATATCATGCTGAGTATAAGAAGCCAAACGTAAAGTCCGCATATTATTGGACTCCATTTATAGGAAATACCCAGAATCAGGAAATCCAGAGAGACAGGAAGGAGATCAGTGGTTGTCAGGGGCTGGAGGAGGGAAATAATCAGGGACTGGGCAGTGACACCTACGGGGTACAGAGTTTTTTGGGGGATGATGGAAAGGTCCTAAAATGGGACTATAGTGATGATTGCACAACCCTGCAAATATACTAAAAAACCACTCAGTTGCACACTTTAAATGGATGAACTATGGGGTGCCCGGATGGTTGGTTAAATATTGTACTTTGGCTCAGGTCATGATCTCATGGCTCATGAGTTCAAGCCCCGCATCAGGCTCTGTGCTAAGAGCTCAGAGCCTGGAGCCTGCTTCTGTGTCTCCCTCTCTCTGTCCCCCTCCCTGGCTCGCTCATTCATTCATTCATTCATTCATTCATTCCCTCCCTCTCTTTCTCTCTCAAAAATAAACATTAAAAAAGAATTAAATGGGGGCGCCTGGGTGGCTCAGTCAGTTGAGTGTCCGACTTCGGCCCAGGTCATGATCTCAAGGTTTGTGGGTTCAGGTCCCGCATTGGGCTCTGTGCTGACAGCCCAGAGCCTGCTTCGGATTCTGTGTCTCCCTGTCTCTCTATTCCTCCCCTGCTCATGCTCTGTCTCTCAAAAATAAACAAATATTAAAAAAAAAAAGAATTAAATGGATGAATTGTATCATATGTGAATTATATCTCAATAAAGCAGTTTTTACAATTTCAGGAGCTTCCCCTTGCATTTAGAATAAAGTGGTCACTATGCCCCAGAAGACCCCATATGATCCAGCCCCTTCCAACTTCTCTGTCTTTTCTCCCACATCCCCCACACGCTAGTCACATAGGCCACCTTCTAAGCCCCAGAGCCGGTACAGTTCCCTTCTGCCTTAGGGCTCTTACACCTGCTTCCTTGGCCTTGACACCTCTTTCCCCACTCCTCACAGGTCACTTCTTGTCAGGGGGACTTTTACCACTTCATCTAAAGTAGCCACCCCTTACCACCTCCTTGGGCCCTCCTGGTCCCATCACACTGTTATATTTGTTCCAGAGCGCCCAGCGACACCTGATATTATTTTGTGTACTGTGTCCCTTCAGAGAAGATAACTGAGGGCAGATCTAGTACACACGGTATTCCCAGCACTGGAGCAGTGCACTCAATAATCACTGTTGAACTGACGAATGAAGGTCCTTCACAACAGCCGGATCTAGGAGGTCCAGGAATTCTTTAAGTAAGAAAGGTACTATATACAAAGGAGAACATTCTCCACCAGAAAACATATTTGAGCTTAGGAGAGATGGACAGGTCTATCTCTTTGACCCTCAGTAGCTAAGACAGAAAAAAAAAAGGGGGGGATGGCAGAGTGATGAGGCTTTGAAGGGTGTCATCTGACTGAAGACATGACATGCAGTGGCCCTATGGGCCACTGATAGGTGCTGACGGAGATCGGAGGGGCAGGTACAGAACTGAGAAAGGGATGGAAGTAGCAAAAAGTCCCCCATCAGGAAAGGAACAAATCTCCTATTTGGGGGTCTTCATACTTATGTTTATTTTGGGTTTGTCATTAATTTTTGGTCATATTTATTTTGAGAGATGTTAAATGATTTCATGAAAGCCATCCTTGCTAATCAACTAAGTGTATTTATCTTCCTGGGAATCCAAAAGGCCACCTGCATGGACAGGACAGTGTGCATACTCAGGAAAGACCTGAGGAATGCCCTCACACCATACATGAAAATGAACTTTTAAAGACATTTGTAGTTTCAGGTTTATGATCCGTTTTGAGTTAGTGCTTGTATAAGGCATGAGGCAAGGGTCCAACTTCCTTCTTTTGCATGTGGAGATCCAGTTTTCCAGCACCATTTACTAAAGAGCTTTTTCTTCTCCCATTGAACAATCTTGGCATCTTTGTCAAAAGTCAACAGGCCACAGATCTAATGCTTTATTTCTAGACTTTGAATTCCATTCCAGTGAACTCAGTGTCTGCTTTTACGCTAGTGCCACGCTATCTGCATTACTGCAGATTTGTAGTATGTTCTGAAATTAGGAAGCAGGAATCTTCCAACTTTTTCTTTGTTCCAGATTGTTTTGGCAATTTGGGGTCCCTTGAATTCCATCTGAATTTTAGGACCAGTTTGTCTGTTTCTGCAAAATATCTAGCTGGGGTTTTGAGAGGGAGGAATTGCTTTCAGTGTGTTGATCAAGTTCAGTAGGTACGCACTGCTCACGTATGCTTGACTTACGCCAGAGACGCAGCCACGGTCAGTCCTGCCCATCAGCCGACACTTACTGGGCACTCGCCTCATGCCAGTCCTGGGCTGAGGGCTTCACACGGGCTGTCTTATCTAATCCTTACCATAATCCTAGCAGGTAGGGCTCATTACTAACTTCACATAACAGACAAGGAAACGGAGGCACAGAGAAGCCAGGTGACTTACCCACAGTGACAGTAAGTGGCAGAGGCAGGGTTCAGATGCAGGAAGTCTGACTCCAGAGCCCCCGCCTTTCCCAATCCAGAACATACAGAGAGCCCACAAACCCATGAGAAAGACAAGCAGCAGGAACATGGGGAAAAGAGATGAACAGACAATTTCCCAGAGGAAAATACAAATGTCCAGTAAATATATGAAATGATGCTCCATCTTAGTATAACTAGAGAAATACATCATAAACATATTTTGTCCATCATATGGGTAAAATGCCTTGGACAGGTAAAATCTGGTGATGTGTGGATCTGGGGGAAAAGGAACTCAACAATGTTCAGTGAATACATAATGGAACATTGTTCCTATTGCACAAGGTATATGGACAAGACTGGTCACTGAAGCCTCATTTGTAATCATGCAACACGAAAACAAATCACATTATCTGGCGGTGAGGAAATGGCATCCCTGGCCACGGCCAAAGCCACACCACTGGAATGCCAGCTCCACGAAACACAATTTACATTTATAGGACAGATATAAAGATGAGGATCTACAGATGATGTAGCAGGGTGCATGGTGGCCCCCAAAATATATAGTAGAATCCTCATCCCCAGAAGCCATTAATGTGACCCTAATTGGAAAAACAGTCTTTGCAGATGTAATTAAAGTTAAGGATCTTGAGATGAGATCATTCAGGATTATGCAGGTGGTTTCTAAACCCAACAAAAAGTATCCCTGTAAGAGACATAAGGGAAGACGACACCCGCGAAAGGAGAAGGCCCCGTTGAGACAGAGGCAGAGACTGGAGCCTCCCAGGTACAAGCCCCCCGGGAGCAGGGCTGGGTAAGGAAGCTTTTTGCCCCAGGGCCTTCAGAGGAAGTGTGGTCCTGGCGACACCTTGATTTTGGACTTGAGGCCTCCAGAACTGTACGAGAATATATCTCTGTAGTCTTTAAGTCTCCACTGTATGGTACATTGTTACAGCAGCCGTAGGAAGTTAATACAGAGAGAGAGAGATTCGTTCAGGTCTCCAACATGTATCCAGTACAAAAGGCTGTGCAATCACACACATATAGCTGAATTAAATAGCTCTGCACATGCTATATAGAGCAAAAAGACAGCAAACACTCTATGTGTAGAGATGTATGTAACAGCACAGAAAATCACTTGGGACCAGCAGCTCCCTCCTGGGATGCGAGTATCCATTAGTTAGGGGGGTGGGGGACACAAAATCTCAGCTGCACGTTCTAACATTCACACATTTTAATTTTTTTTTTCAAAAAATTTAAAGAGAAACTGATAACAAAGCTTAGCATTTGAGAGATTACATACAGACACCATTTTAAGAAAAGTCATTATAAAAAAAATCTAGAAGGAGAAACAAATCCCTTATTCACTTCAAAGTACCTTTTTTTTGAGCTAGGGAAAGGCGGTCTTCTGAGGCTGCTGCTGACCAAAATGCTGTCTCAGCTATTTCCCTGTTTGGTATTCTTCACAAAGGAAACAAATTACGTTAAACAGTCAGACTTTCTCTTAAATAACGCAATTTATGACACCCATACTTTATCTGATCAATATAGGCCACCTACTGATTTCCTTGAGCGTGTATTCGGAGTGGGTCGTGTGTTTTCTGAGCAGGTGGTGTGTTTTCTGAGCAGGTGGTGTATATTAATCATTATTGTTTGCTTTTTAATAGTGTGATTCATTACTCACGCTTTACTGAGGAAGTTTCTTCAAATGCATCCTCCAGACGAAAATCAGAGTCCCCAGATCCTAAAAATTAAAAAAGAAAAATGTAATTATTTTTGCATAAGACAAAATAGTACTTACAATGGTTATTTCCCTTTAGATAGAGTGCCATGAAAGTAACATGACAAACGGACGTCAGTAGAAGCCACCCAAAGCTATATTTAGTTGATGATCTTCTACAAACATCTTAACCCCACGCAAACCAAAAAGACAACAGCCTTCAGTCCCCTAGAAGGCTAAAGGCTCAACTGTACAGAACATGAAGTACAACATTATGAAAAGTCTTCTCCGGAGTATGCATGACTTTTGCAACAAGGAACACTGGATTCCAAAGTTCCATCGATATGTGCCATGTTCTTTCATCCCATTCCACACCTCACAAAGGCTGCTCTGCGTTGTCTCAATTCAGTGTACCATCCCCCACCCCCATCCCAGCTCCATATCTAGACTAGTAGCTCTGATTACACATAACGTAAAAGGCCCTATGGAAAAGCTTTTTACGAGAGAATCTGTTCTCAGAGGTGGACCCATCTGCCCAAGTCTGATTGCTATTGAACTTGACAGCTATCATTCCCTCTAGATGGACACGTAGTTTCCCATAGGGGTATATACATTATCAACTCTCAAACTACCACATATACTGGAATTGAACACATAGGTAAATGGGTGGTGAACTGTAGAAGCCAGGCTTCTCACTGTTGGAGAGGGAGGTTATGGATAAGAGAAGACTAGAATGATCCATGTGATAATGGATTAGAATTGGAGACCTCAGTATGAATGTTTAGCTTAATATACATGCAGATGGTTACACATAGAAATACTTTGACACGTGTGTATATATACATGGGTTAGTATGCAGACATACACCTCTGCTCTGTCACCTGGGAGGGCCTAAAGCAGTAACACCCCAGAAGCAATAAGCTCAGTCGGTTAAGCGTCCGACTTCGGCTCAGCTCATGATCTCACAGTTCATGGGTTCGAGCCCCACGTCAGGCTCTGTGCTGCCTGCTTGGAGCCTGGAGCCTGCTTCAGATTCATTCATTCATGCTCGCTCGCTCTCTCTCTCTCTCTCTCTCTCTCACACACACACACACACACACACACACACACACACAAATAAAAATAAACATTAAAAAAGGAGGATGAAATACAAGAATTCAAATTAATTTATGTAGATATTTCTAGCTCAAGGAGATGAAGCCTAACTCTCCACTCTGTAAGTGTTGACTTCCTTCCAAGGATTACAGTATAAGAAGGTAGATGGGAGGAGAAAGTAACTCTTCGTGGAGAAATCTAAGAAGTATTACATCAGATCAAGGTTAACATTAACAGTGATGGGTCTTGCTGACAGTATATACCCTTGACATTGTGAAATGAGACAGATACTACACATGCGTGGTCTTCCTCTCAAATACCTATAACTCGAGTATCATCATGAGAAAAACATCAGACAAATTCCAACTGAGGGGCATCCTACAAAATATGTGACCAGTACTCCTCAAAATCAAGGTCATCGGGGAAAAAAAAACGTATAAGGAACTGGCACAGCCTGAAGAGCCTAAGGAGGTATGACGATGGAAGGTCACTGGTACCCTGGACTGGATCCTGGAACAAAAAAAAAGGGACTTTTGGTTAAAACAAAGGAAATCTGAATAGATTATGGACGTTAGTTAATAACAGTACATCAATATTGGTTCATTAATTGTGACAAATATGCCACATGAATGTAAAAATGTTAAAAATAGAGGAAACTGAATGTGGACCATATGAGACCTCTCTTTACTAACTTTCATTGTAAATCTAAAACTGTTGTAAAAATGTACCTGATTTTTAAAAATTCATTTCCCATAGCGAAAGAATTAAGGATAACCACTAAAAGAAGACATAGGATACAGAACTAGCTTGTTCGAGAAGAAAAAACCAAAAAAAAGGTCAACACCAATAGCGAAAAATCAATCCAACGAAAGTCACCAAACAGAAAAAAGAAACCAGTTAAACAGAAAATATGAATCTTAGCACAAGAATATGTCAATCATATCAGTAAAAAATGAGTGTAGAGAGGATAAATTTATCAAAAGATAAATGGAATAAAAGTATAACTATATGCTGTTGACAAAATATACACATAAAACAAAATAATCACACACACAAAATATATGTAATAGAGAAATATATACCAGGGAAATGGTAACAGGAAGAAAATAGATGTGGCAATATTACTATGACGATAAAATCCAAGACCCCACGATCTAAATAGGAAAAGGCCAATATTTTATAAAGTATATAATTCACCGAGAAAATAAAAATTATAATACTTAGTAACCTAGCTTCTAAAATTCTGGAGTAGACTTTTGCTTCTTGCTATGATTAATTGGTACAAGATTAGTCCTCATACTGTAAACAGTATTAAATGGACAAAACATGAGCCAAAAGCTTTCAGCACTGAACAATAATCCCCAAGATCAAGGAAACTGGGACAGCTAAATCCAACAGGTGATCCTGGATTGGATCCTATAAAGGGCATTATAGGGACACTTAGTGAAATTTGAAAGAGGTCTGTTGACCAGATGGTAAGACTGGCTCACTGTCAATTTCCCGATCTTGCTGGATTTACTGTGGTCAGGGGAGAAGGGATCTTTGTTTTTAGGAAATGCACACTGAAGTATTAAGAGTTGACGAACAGCCTGCTTGCCACTGATTCTGAAAAAAATATTTAGAGACACCCACAAACACCGGCACAAAGTGGGAACCCCGGGAAATCTAGGCAGACAGGAAATCTGAATTCCTTGTATGAGACATTATGGTGACAACTGGTGAAACTTGAATTGGCTCTGAGGGTTAGGTGGCAATAAGGTATCAACATTAATTTCCTGACTCAGACGGTTCCACTGAGGAGGTATAAAAGGGGGGGTGGGGGTCGGTGGCGGGTGATGGAGCATCAGGTAAGCAGCTTACTCTCATGTGATTGAAGGGGGGGGACTTCCTTGTACCAAACTTGCAAGTTTCCTGTATGTTTGTAATTATTTCAACATTTGAAAAATTAAAATTATTTCAGTATGCATATCTCAACCCAGCAATTGCACTTTTAGGTACCTGTTACAGAAAAACACTCATATGTGTGCTCCAAGAGATATGTACAAGGTTGTTCACAACAGTACCGCCTAAAATAGCAAAAAGAAATGGAAACAAGACCAAGTGTTTATCAAAGAAGAATAATTAAACAGAACATAGTTCTTCAATACAATGAAATGTTATATAGGTGTTTGAAAGGATGGGATGCTCTCAGTAAACTAGGAATAGAAGGAAACTTCCTCAACGTGAAAAAGAGTATCTACAAAAAAAAACCTTATAGCTAAGACCATACTTGATGTGAGAAAATAAAGCTTTTCTTCCAAGATCAGAAACAAGGAAATGATGTCCCCCCCTCTCACTACTATTCTTCAACATCATAGTGGAAGTCCTAGCTATTGCAATGAGAGAGAGAGAGAGAGAGAAGACAAGAGAGAAGAGAAGAGAAGAGAAGAGAAGAGAAGAGAAGAGAAGAGAAGAGAAGAGAAGAGAAGAGAAGAGGAGAGAAGAGAGAAGAGAGAAGAGAGAAGAGAGAAGAGAGAAGAGAGAAGAGAGAAGAGAAGAGAAGAGAAGAGAAGAGAAGAGAAGAGAGAAGAGATCCTGATTGGGAAGGAAGAAATAAAAATTCCTTGGTCACAAATAACATGATCATCTGTGCAGATGATCCAAAAGGATCCACAAATACAAAAAAATCTCCTTAAACGCCTGGAACTAGTAAGTGACTACAGCTAGGTTGGAGGGTACAAGGTCAATCCCTTTCCTATTTATCACTAACAAGTGGAATTTGAAATTTAAAAAGCACCATCTATATTAGCAGCTCCCAAAAAGAAATACCTGGTATAAATCTAACAAAATACACAGAAGATCTAGATGAAGAAAGCTACAAAAGTGTGATGAAAGAAATCAAAGGACTAAAACGGAGAGATATTCCAAGTTCATAGATAGGAAGACTCAATGCCATCAACATATCAGTTCTTCCCAACTTGATTTATAGATTCAGTGGAATCACAATCAAAATGTCAACAAGTTATTTCACAGATACTAAGAAAAGGATTCAAAAGTTTATATGGAGTGGCACCTGGGTGGCTCCGTCTGCTAAGCATCTGACTCTTGGTTTCAGCTCAGGTCATGTTCTCATGTGAGTTTGAGCCCCACACTGGGCTCTGTGCTGATGGGATGGAGCCTGCTTGGGATTCTGTCTCCTTCTCTCTCTTCCCTCCCTCCCTCACACTCTAACTCCAATACTGAAGGAAAGGAATAAAGTTGGAGGACTGACACTAGCCAACCTCAGTACTTACTATAAAGTTACAGTAATCAAGATAGTGTCTATTAGCAAAAAAAAAAAAAGAGAGAGAGAGAGAGAGACAAACAGATCAATGGAACAAAATCGAGAGCCCAGAAACAGACCCACATAAATAGTCAACTGGTATTTGACAAAGGAGAAAAAGCAACACAATGGAGAAAAGACAGTCTCTTCAACAAATGGAGCCAAGACAACCACTGGAAAAAAAAATCTAGACACAGACTTTACATCCTTCACAAACATGAACTCCTAGTGGATTACAGACTTAAATATAAAACACAAAATGATAAAACTCCTAGAAGCAACATAGGGGAAAAGCTAGTTCCCTTGAGTTTGGCAATAACTTTTTAGATGTAACACCAAAAGCATGAGCCATAGAAAAATTTCATAAGCCGGACTTCATTAAAATTAATCACTTCTGCTCTGTGAAAAACAGTGTCTAGAGATTGAAAAGATAGGTCACAGGCCGGAAAAAAGATTTGCAAAAAGACATTATCTGATAAAAAAAAAAAAAACATTATCCAAAATATACAAAGAATGCTCAAAAGTTAAGAACAAACAAGCCAATGAAAATATAGTGCACACTCCAGCTGCATCTGGTGCCTAGTCATCCCTGCATCCACCTAAGGCCCATTTATGTGAATCTGAATACAGTCTTTCCCAAAGAAGACATCCAGATGGCCCATGGGCACATGAAAAGATGCTCAATATCACTCATGATCAGAGAAAGCAAGTCAAAACTGCAGTGAGGGATCATCTCACACCTGTTAGAATGGCTTCAATCAAAACGACAAGGTACGTGCTGGCAAGGGTGTGGAGACAACGGTGCCCTGTGCACGGTCAGTGGGAAAGTAAAGTGGTGCAGCTACTGCATTGCAGAAAACAGTATGGGTGATCCTCAACAAAGGAAATGAAATCAGGTTCTCAAAGAGATCTCTGCACCCCAATGGTCACTGCAGCATTATTCACAGCAGCCAAACATGGAAACTACCTGAGTGTCCACCATTGATGGATAAATGGATAAAGACCAAGACACACACACACACACACACACACACACACACACACACACATCATTCAGCCATTAAAAAGAAGGAAACTGCCTTTTCAAGAAAAAAAACATATGGACCTTGACAGCATTAATGATAAGTGAAATAAGACAAGGAAAAACAAATAGTGCATGACCTCACTTACACAGGCTGTGTAGACTAGTCAAAGTGACAGAGAAGAACGGTGCCTGCCAGGGGTTGGGGGAGATGGGGAGATGTTGGTCAAAGGGTATACACTTCCAAGGGGCACCTGGGTGGCTCAGTCAGTTGAATGTCTGACTTTGGCTCAGGTCATGATCTCACACTCTGTAAGTTTAAGCCCCACGTCGGGCTCTGGGCTGACAGCTCGGAGCCTGGAGCCTGCTTCGGATTCTGTGTCTCCCTCTCTCTGCCCCTCCCCTGCTTGTGCTCTGTCTGTCCGTCTCTCTCTCTCTCTCTAAAATAACATTTAAAAAAAGCTAAAGGGTATACAATTCTAGTTATATGTAAATAAGTTCTGGGGATCTAATGTACAGTATAGTGACTATAGTTGATAACACTATATCATATACTTGAAGACTGTTAAGAGGGTAGATTTAAATGTTTTCACCATAGGCACAAAACAATGGTAATTATGTAAAGTGATGGAGGTTTAAATAATCTTACTATGGTAATCATTTCACACCATATACATGTATCAAATCATCACATTGTATCTTAAATTTATATAGCATAATATCAACTATACCCCAATAATTCAGAAAAAAAGGTAAAGAAAAAGAGATTAACCACATAAGTCAGAGTAGGCCTTATCAGAATTTTTTTTAATGTTTATTTATATTTTAGAGAGAGACAGAGCGCAAGCAGGGGATGGGCAGAGAGAGGGAGACATGGAATCTGAAGCTGTCAGCTGTCAGCACAGAGCCTAACATGCAGCTCAAACCCATAGACCAAGAGGTCATGACCTGAGCAGAAGTCAGACTCTTCTAGAATCTTTCTAAAGCTATACACAAACAGGAGCTAACCAAAGGGGAAAAATGGGCCCTAAGAAACTTAACAGGTACCTCACCAAAGACATACAGATGGCAACTACACATGTGAAATATGCTCCATATTTATGTCATCAGTGAAATTCAAATTAAAACAATGAGCTACTTACTCAGTCATAACAAAGAAGGAGCTCTTGCCATTTGCAACAACATGGATGGCCTGAAGAGCATAATGCTAAGTGAAAGAAGTCAGAGAAAGACAAATACGGTATGATTTCACTCATATGTGGAATGTAAGAAAACAAAGGAAAAAAAGACACAAAAAAACTCCAGGGTTTTAAATATAGAAAACAGGTGGTTGCTAAACCAGCAGGGGGGGCTGGGGGGGTAGCAGGGAGATGGGTGAAATAGGTCCAGGGAATGAAGAGCACGTTTATTGTGATGAGCACATCATGTATAGAATTGTGGAACCATTAGGGGCACCTGGTGACTCAGTCAGTTAAGCATCCTAGTTCAGCTCAGGTCATGATCTCACATTTAGAGGTTCAAGCCCTGCGTCGGGCTCTGTGCTGACAGCTCAGAGCCTGGGGCCTACTTTGGATTCTGTATCTCCGTCTCTCTCTGCCTCTCCCCTGCTTACCTCTGTCTCTCTCCTTCTCAAAAATAAATAAGCATTAAAAAAAAAGAATTGTGCAATCATTATAATGTATGCCTGAAAATAACATAACACTGTACGTTACTCACACTTGAAGAAAAGGAAAAAGAGCTAACACTACACACCTCTGAGGATGGCCAAGCGCTGGCAAGTATGCACAACACAAGGAAATCTCAATTACTGATGGGAATGCAAAACGGTGCAGCGACGCGGGAAGACCGTTTAGCGGTTTCTAACAAAACTAAACATATACACCATACAACCCAGCAATTGTACTCCTTGGTGTTTACTGAAAGGAATTAAAAAACCTATGTCCACACAAAAATCTGCACACAGAAGTTTATAACTTCCTTATTCATAATTACCCAAACGTGGAAGCAACCAGGATTCCTTCAGTAGGGTGAATGGATAAACAAACCATGGTACATCCAGACAATGGAATATTCTTTCATGCTTAAAAAAAAAAAGCTATCAAGCCATGGAAAGGCAGAGGAACCCTTAATGCGTATTACTAAGTGAAAGAAGCCAATTATAAAAGTGACAAAGTGTAGGATTCCAACTCTATGACATTCTGGAAAGACAAGACTATGGAGTGGACGGAGACACAGGTGGAACGCAGTGAAAATATTCCATATGATACTCTGATGGCAGGTACACACCAGTGTCAGTTCATAAAAATCCACAGACTAAAGCAAGAGTGAACCCTAAAGTGTGGACCTGGGGTGACAACAGAATGTCAATTGTAACTAATGTACCACTGTGGCGGAGGGTTTTAACAAGGGACCTGTGGGGGGGGAGGAGAAGGTACGTGGAAAACTCTACCTTCTGTTTGGTATTGCTGTGGAAATAAAACTGCTTTAAAAATGAAATCTATTAAAAATAAAAGAACAGTATGAACATATATACTGACATGGGAGACATATTCAAGATACAGTATTAAACAAAGCAACGTTCAGGGAAGTATTTTTCCACTTGTGTGTATGTCTATATAAAATTTTTCTGGAAACTTATACATGGTAACTGGTAACAATGATTATGTTAAGTAATGAGAACAGAGGGTCAGAGGGAAGGAACACTGCATTATTATTAATTTAAATGCTTCTCTGACTTGTTTCTAATCAGGCACAAGTATTTCTCTTATCATGATAATAACTTAAAACTTGTGTATCAACTCCTCCCAAATCATAAGCCTATCATACTGGGTTTTCCTTCAAAAGACCCTCTATCCCTACTTTCTCACTGAAGAATTGCAATCAGTCAGTCTTCTAACTGACATCTTGCACCCATAATGGTATGTTTTTGGCCTGAGCCATTCTCCCACTGTTTGCTGATATATCCTGCTATACATCATCAAGAGTTAAGAGCAAAACAAGTAATTTCACAGTGTTTATTAAACCCTCTTTGACCTTGGATTCAGTGGACCTAAAGCATCTGTAGACAAAACCACTTGGCATCAATCTACATCCGGAGCTAATTAAGACTTCTTCAGAGTCCACAATCAAGCACAGCTGCTAAAATCAAGAGAGGAACAAATATCTTCATGAGATACACACGTCAAATGCTCTCAAATAAGGTCATGTTCTACATCTTTTGTATGTAATGCAATGTAGAACCCCTCAGTTTGGGTGTCAACAGATAGCAATCCTCCACGGTAACGACACTGAGTCACCCTCTGGCACCAGGCACACATTAGAAAGTGGTTGATTTATCGCAGGCTCAATTTACAAGCCCCAAATCATCATACCTGTGGGGGGGGGGGGGGTTCAATTTGCCTCATTGCACTGCAGAAGACGACAAAGAATGTCTCTTAATAGAAAAGGCATGTAGTGAGCTGGTAGCACCTGTCTGCACATGTCTCTCCACATTAGGCAGGATATTGGAAATGTTACTCATGGACTTTACTTGCCCTTAAGAAGATCCTTTGGAGAAGCAGAGTGCCAGTTCTGCCCACAGACACCCCAGCAGCCTGTGTCTGTACTGAAGTAGATTTTTGTCCCTTTGGGAGGAAATGAACTTGACTTCATATCGCAACCTGACCCACTGTGACTGGTGTCTAAAGCTAAGGGTGCATTTTAATGAGGACTGTGAAAGAAGCACAGGTCCTTGCTAGAGAATTCGACCAGGCACTGGTTAGGATCCCATGCCTGCCAAAGTCCTGATTTAAATGTCTGATGCCCAAGGGAGCCCCACCTGACGTGCCCCCAGTACCCTTTCATTTTGATTTGATTAATCACTGCCTCCTGTTGCCCTCCCACCTGTTCCACTGAGTTTGACCTGAAGGCACACCCATCCCGGTTTGGTGTTTGTGTTTGTCCTTTCCACTAGCCACATGCGACTGTGTTAACTGAAATTAAAATTCGGTGAAAACTTTAAGATGCAGTTCCTTAGCCACACAAGTCACATTCCAAGTGCTCAAAAGTCACATGTGGCTGGCAGCTCCTGTGTCGGACAGTGCCAGAGAACATTCCCATCATCATCATGGAAAGGTCACTGGACAGCGCTGTTCCCGACAGGGCGCTACTCCAAGCAGGGCCTCGGACTTGGTCAGCTGCATGCCAACACCAAACACAGGCACCCTACAGGAGCATTCACTGTGATTACTCAGACTCTGCTTGCTGCAGAAGTACCTTTATTGGTTCACATGGAAGTACCAGTAGATAGTCCCTGCTATTACTTCGTGACAAATCCACTTGGGCCTCATGCCAAGAGTAAACTGGTCTCTGCAGAGGAACACACGTGCCCCCTGCCGGATTAAGAGCTGCAGAGGCAGCCTGGAGCCCTGGCTGCCGAAGATCCCAGGCACAGTCCCAGCGCAGCCAGCGAGAGGAGCGCCTGTCAGGTGCCCATTACACCTGGTCCGTGTGCTCTAAGCACAGCTGCTCCTCTCCCTTTTTCCTTCCCACGCATAAACAGCTTTCATTTTTTTGTGGGGAGGGAACAAGGGAGGGGAAAGGTTCAGTACAAACTGTAAGCAGAAAAATACTTCAAAGGCTTTGGTTTTCAGATTTTAAAATCATGACCCTTTCCTGCGGATGAAGAAGACCACAGCGCACATCTGAGCCTGCTAAATCATAATGCTTCATCTCAGCAGTTTCCATTGGTCTATCTGAACGGGGCTTCCGTAACTGCCCGCACTACACTTCAGTTTGTCCAAGAGAGCCAGGAGAACCCCCTGCCTGGCACGGGGGCAGGCACCTGCCTCTGTTCCACAGCCCCATGACACTGGAGCTACTTGTCAAGGGGGAAATGGACTGCACTGACAGTGGGGCTGGTTACAAAGTGAAGGGAAGACCCACTAGAAGACAGGCTGGAATCAAATTTGGACATGACGGGTCAAACCATGACCCTGAAAGTGGGACTGTGGCATAAACTCCCTGATCACCTGGGTTCAGAAAGGAGCCTAGAATCAGTCTCAACAGATGGAGCCTACTTGTAGAGGGGTTGGGGGCACAGCTTGATTTAGCCTGAAATGAGCCATGGACTAAGGATGCTCCACCTTGATAGGATAAAGACCTCATCTGATGTGGATGCATGTAGAGCTGGCAGGGGGCTGCTGAGGCTCTGAGTAATAAAAGGAAAATGTGCAGGTCAGAAAGATGACATCATACCTCCCTGCTGCCTACCATGTTAACATTCCTGAAAACCGCTGGTGGGAAATCTACGCGACAGACTCATCGCCTAGCATGCTTAAGTTTACAAAGGTCTCTGATGAAAGTAATTACCCCCCAATGCAAACAAGGAGGGATGCCTCTCCCACCTCGTGCTAGAGCAAGACCAAGCCCAGAATGCTAAGTTATGCCACTCCCTGATTTCCATGAAGTTTTGTGCCATTTTAACTGTTGTCGCCTTAGTCTAGATTTGAACACATCTATCTTGATAAGTTGATGCATTTACACTTCGAAGCACGCTGAGTAATTAATATCATCTGGGTTAGCTAAGTACTGTAGCATTTCGAAGGAACACGAAAATGGTTTTGCTTTTACTCTGATTACTAAATGGATTTAGCTACCACCACGTGAGCTCCCACTAGCTTCATGAATAAATTTAAAGCGTTCTCAGAGAGAGGACAGCAGTGATGTGAAGGCAGCAGCTCACCAGAAGGCAGGGGTCAGCGTTTCAGCCCACAACAGTCACTGCGATCCATACATTGGCTGCGTGCGACCCAGGCAGCTGATTTCGGGTACTCACAGGGCACACCTCGCTCCCTGCGCCTCTGCAAGGGGAAACGTGGTAAGCAAGGTGCCAGTGCCATGGCCAAAAATCCTTTGATAGGTTTCCAGGAAGCACCCAAGTGTCCTAGGTACCTGGCAAGTGGCTTAACTTAAAAATGGGAAAGGAGCATGGTTTTGTTTTGTTGCTGATTTGGAGGACAGGCTCATTCCTCCTTTCCACAAAGGTAAATTTCTGTGATGACTGGAATACCGTCAAGGACAACCTTTTTTATGTTAATTTATTTGGAGGCGGAGAGGAAGGGAGGGAGAGAGACAGAGAGCATGTGCACACATGCAAGTGAACAGGGGAGGGGCAGAAAGAGAAGGAAAGAGAGAATCCCAAGCAGGATTCACGCTGTCAGCACATAGGCCAACATGGGGCTCAAACGCACAAACCATGAGATCATGACCTGAGCCAAAATCAAGAGTCAAGACACTTAACTGACTGAGCAACCCAGGTGCCCCCAGGACAACGTTTTCCATAGAAGTCAAAGCTGAGAGCTAAGGGGCTCCTCAGCTAGACAAAAAAACACAATGCGGTGAGGGTCAGGGGGAGAATGGGGACGAATTGCCAATAAGTATTGGGTTAGATAGGGGTGAGGTCGCTGAGAACCACTGAACGTAAAATGGTCAATTTTAGGCTATGTGAATCACATCTCCAAAAAATGTAGCAGCTGTGTCCAGGCCCCATCCTAGCATTCAGCTCTGCAAGGACCTCAGAGATCAGATGCGTTTTCAGTCAGGAGCCTGAGGACTACAGCACTTAACCATTTGGTAGCAGACACAGAATTGGCCCTGGTGCTGGAAGATACTAGGCCTTGGAACACTAACTCGGGGCCCCAAGCATCTGCTTGATGTCGTACGAGTGACCTGTTCATACAGTGAAGGTGTCATACCTGATTGCTCAATCTCCCAATGGACTAAGGTGGATGATAGAACTGAAACAAAGCCACCACGGACAAGTAAAGTGCCATCGTCATGTGCCAGGAGGCTTGAGTCTCACGGTAACCCTAGGACAAGAAGCAGTGCCTTGCTGACAGAGATACTGCTGGTGTCACATCAAAAACTGGAACCCAACTCCAACACCACACGTGAGGGTATCAGTCCGGGTGACCAGCTCTGGAGCCAGACCACCGGGGTGCCGAGGTCCCAGCTCTGCCACTCACCAGCAGAGAAACCTTGGGCTAGAGATGGCTCTGTGCCTCAGTCTCCTCCTCTGTCAAACAGAGATAAAGCCAGACTACTGCAGTAAGCTGATGTGAAGGTTCAGTTGGTCATTATACAGAATGTGATTAGCACAGTAGCTGATACACAGGAATCTCTCAAATATTAGCTATAATTATCAGATTTGGCATTAACTAAAGCAGAAGCTAGTAACATGATTAAGTAGGAGGCCCTCAAAAAATACGTGAGTAAGTGGCGCCTGGGTGATTCAGTGGGTTAAGTGTCTGACTTTGACTCAGGTCATGATCTCACAGTTCATGGGTTCAAGCCCCACGTGGGGCACTGTGCTGACAGCTCAGCCTGGAGCGTGCTTCAGATTCTGTGTCTCTCTCTCTCTCTCTCTCTCTCTCTCTCTCTCTCTCTCTCTCTCTCTCTCTGCCCATCCCCCACTTGGGCTCTGACTCTCTCTCTCTCTCTCTCTCTCTCAAAAACAAATAAAACATTAAAAGTTTTTAAAAAAAATACAGAAGTAAATAGCTTACAGGACGGTCTTAATAAAATGTCCAAAAGCTTAATAGATGTAGACAGCAAAGCCACGTTCTGATTTGAAATCACCCAGTGTCTGATGAACCTTTAGATCCTATTGATGTGAAATAAGCTTGGGAAATCAAGAGACAAGAATATCACAGGCAATCCCCAAACACTTCTAAGCCATGGGCTCTTGAGTAATAACAATGGACGCAGCATTTCCTTTCCCCTACAGCAAATAAATGTAAAGTGGACATCTGCATAATTTCTTTTTTGTAAAAAAAAGCCTTTAATGTTTTATTTAGTTTTGAGGGAGAGAGAGAGAGATACAGCATAAGCAGGGAGAGGTGGAGAGTCAGGGACACACAGAATCCAAAGCAGGTTCCAGGCTCTGAGCCATCAGCACAGAGCCTGACGTGGGGCTCAAACTCAGGAACTGTGAGATCATGACCTGAGCTGAAGTTGGATACTTAAGTGACTGAGCCACCCAGGCACCTCTATCTGCAGAATTTTTAAAAAATTTTTTAATGTTTTATTTATTTTTGATACAGAGAAAGAGCCTGAGAAGGGGAGGGGCAGAGAGAGGGAGACACAGAATCAAAAGCAGGCTCTGAGCTTATCAACCCAGAGCCTGATGTGGGGCTCGAACCCACGAATGTGAGATCATGACCTGAGCCGAAGTTGGAGGCTTAATCAACTGAGCCACCCAGGCATTCCTGCAGAATTTCTTAAGTAAGGTGGGAAGATGTGTCTGGTTCGTGTTTCATAGGTGGAAACTTCCAAATCAGAGCCAGGCATAGCTGAACAGGACCTGAGAAGTCACGTAGTCCAACCCACTCATTTTAGGGATAAAGAGAATCCACTGAAAGGTTTACTGTGACAGGGGGGAGGGTTGTTTCAATGGGGTTAAACAAAAACAGGAGAATCCCATTATAAGACAGTTCTTTATGTAATACAGAGGTGTTTGGGTGAACCTGGGCTGTGTCATGGCCTCTTAAAGAGCCAGCCTGGACAGACAGCCTGATGTCCCCAATGAACTTCAAAGGCAGAGCCAAGCAATCATGTCACGAGGTCCAGCATTAGCTCCGGGGCTTCCCCATCCATCCATGTTCATGAGCAGACTCAGAGGTGGAATCTGACTTTAGACTTGACAAGCCCATCAAGATTTCAGCCTTACCACCTGGCCATGCACAGCCAGCGCAAGGCAGCTCCCACAGGTCCCCAACCCAGAGCCTTCTCCTGAAGTCCAACCCTGCAGCTCATGGCTACACAGGAGAGATTTCCACCGCTCCTCCCAAGAAACATGCCTGACTAGCTTCTGCCTTTCCGAGTCGGGCTTCTCCCCTTTGATTAGCAGGAGCTCGAGGGAGTGCATTACTACCTATGTGGGTTCCCAGGTCAAAAGCATGGCTGTTATTCCTGATCTCTCCTTCACTGTGATCCGCCCATGGGCAAATTTTATGTCTTTTACCACCACGATATTTCTCATATCCGTTCCATCACCTCCACTTCTGTGGCCATGCCCTCAGTTTCTCATCTCAATTATAACAGCCCTCCAGCTGTCCTCCTTAGCTTCAGTCTCTTTTACATTCTGCTGCCCCAAAAATGTGACACAAGGATCTGCTTGGGTCCCTGTTGTTATTCAAAAACTACCAACTTTTCCCCATTGCCTAAAGAATCAAGTCCAAACCCCTTGCATATCATTCAAAACCCAACCATTCTCTGTACTCTTCTACCTCCATGCCCAAGGCTCTTACCCCAACCTCCTTCTCTTTCTGCGGAGTTCATCAGCATCCTCAGGGGCGCTTCCTCCATGCAGCCCACCTGGTGCGCACCCCAGAGTAAAACTCATCACGCTGGTCATGCTTCATCTTTCATGCTTAAGTGTACTAGGTATAAGTGGACCTGTAACCCTCACAGTGGACCGTAAGTTCTTTAAAGACAGGGACTGGGGGGCACCTGGGTGGCTCAGCTGGTTAAGCTTCAGCTCAGGTCATCATCTCGTGGTCTATGGATTTGAGCCCCGCGTCGGGCTCTGTGCTGACAGCTCAGAGCCTGCAGCCAGCTTCCCATTCTGTGTCTCCGTCTCTCTCTGCCCCTTCCCCATTCACGCGCTGTCTCTGTCGCTGTCTCTCTCTCTCTCTGTGTGTTTCTATCTCCCCCCCCCATCAAAAATAAACATTAAAAAAAGTTTAAAAAAACAAGATAGGGACTGGGCCTTGGTCCTTGGTACACGGCCCCACATAACACAGGCCCTGGCCCGCGAACAGTGCTTACTTTCCCACCGCAAAGTAACCTCTCTTCTAGCAGATGCTTCAACTGCAAACCTAGGACCAGCTATGTCCAGGGAACCTGCACTTACAACATCGTCTTCAAACCTGTGTACAGATACAATTTTTGCCAAGGAAAACCATGAAATTCTTCCGCCAAGCACTGAAGTTTTGAGAACGTCCTAATGAGGGAGCGACTGCAAAGTGAGGAGGACCGTTAAGGAGACCCCAAACTCTCCGTCTGAATACAGGGCTTCCCGGGAATCAGCTGTTCCCTGGTCATTGGTTTTCGGATCAGTCAGAAAACTGAAGCGACTTTCAGGGAAGACTGCCCCCTGACCGTTGGCCTAGAAGACGGGAAAACTACCAAAAAGTCCTTTTGCCATAGGGCAAGTGAGAAGAAGGCAGACCCATGAGGAAGGGTCTACTCGGCTTTTTTAATTCGGCTATTTGCCTTTATTGTGGCGTTGTAAGTGCCCTCCCCCAAGTTTCTCTTCGTTTTCTTTCCACACCCGGGCGTTTGCTGCCACATTTAAAAAAGGACATGAAGACTCATTGCGGTGTTTGCCTGTTGGACAAGTTTTACGCTGTCAGCTCTTACCTTCGGATCTCAGATCCATTTTGCGTTGTGTGTGGGGTAAGGTAGGTATCCATCAAGTTTTTTTTTTTTTGCATGTAGAAATCCAGTTGTTAAAAGCCTATTCGTTCTCCAGAAATTTTAGGGTCACCTTGTCAATTTCTACAAAAGAGACAGCTGGGATTTTGACTGGAATTGCCTTGAATCTGCAGATCAATTCAGGAAAAATTATCTTGTCTATTTTTAAACATGCTCAAATTTCTCCCCTTTCAAACCAGAAAACCGTCTTTTGACTGTACATCCTCATCTGTCTTCCCTCCTCTTCATAAGCAAACACCCCCTCCCTCCCCACCACGCCTCGAGGCCTCACAGCACCTCACACTCCGCACGCCCCAAACCCAACACCTCCATCTGCCCCTCCAATCCAGGCTTTTCCGGGTTCCTCCTCTGTTTTGCTGAATGACACAGCCACCCACCCAGTGTCCGGTTCGGAGACCTGCACAGGGTGCTGGACGTCTCTGTCGTGCTCACGGCCATGCCACCACGAACGGTCAATTCCACACCGCGGCACGCACTCAGCCCACGCACTGCTCCCGCATCTTCACTGCACCTACCCTCTCTCAACTCGATGGCTGCGAGGGCCACCCATCTGGCACGCACAGGTCTACTCCCCACCGCAACCCATCCTCCACACAGCAGGCGAGGGGACACCCTTTTTCCTGTTTTTAACAAACATCACAGCACATCATTTCCCCGCTCAAAACTCTCAAAGACTTCCTTCACTACAGAATATAAATTCCACATGCTTAACTCTGGCCGGCAAGGCCCAGGCTTGATCGTCCCCTGCGGACCGCTCTCTGCAGGCCCCTCTTGTAGTACGCCTCTGTTTTATGTAATTTCTGTTATTTGTTTTCAGGTAACGTATGCCCACGCTGAAAATCTTAGGCAATGCGGAATAGAATAAGAAATAAAATATCAGCAAGTGATTAAAACACAGATGAATGTTGAGGACATTATGCTCAGTGAAATGAGCCAGTCACAAAAAGGCAAACACTGTGTGACTCCACTTCTAGAAGGTCCCTAGCAATCCAATTCCTCCACATGAGCTACAATTGTGGCTGCCGGGTACCGGGGATGTATTGTTTAATGGGTCGAGTTTTAGTTTTGCAAGGCGAATATGCTGAATACCGCTGGGGTTTTTGCCACAGCTACAACTTTCAAAAAATAACAGCAAGTGATGGTTTTTTAAAAACAAACTTCACAAAAATGAAGTCAACTCTCTCAGACGGGTGTTAACTCTGGGCACAACCTGAAACGTCACCTAATCAGCCATCCCTATGAATGCGGCAAACACACCTCCAGTATCTCACGTGGTGACCAACTTCCCTCCCAGGAACACCTGGGTTGAGGGCCAGGCAAGTGTGTTTAAGGTCACACACCGGAAAAGCTGAACTGCTGTAAATGTCTCTTTTGTGTTGACGGCCAAGCTGGCCAGGAGATCCTCCCTGTCACACTCCTCACCTTCTTCCCCAATGCCTTCCTCCCTTTGACTCCTAGGACTTTTCTCCATGAGCCTGTTCATATATGTCATATTTCCAAGCAATGGCTTGCTCTAATTCCCTTCCCGGATATACCCAGTGACAGACCGTTGCTCGTATCAACAACGACAAATGCAACACCTGTGTCCACAATGACGGGACGGATCCCTGATGGCCTCTGGCGCTGGTGCGGGGCTCGGTGAACACGGACTAAGCAATCTGGGAAGCAGTGTCAGGCTCAGAAAGAGCCAGCCTGCGGGTATTAATACATGCTGCTCCATAACCTCCTCCCGGGGACAGCTTATCATTGAAGCGGGCAATCGATCTGGCTCACCCTTCAACACAAATCCTCAAAAGGAGACACATACCCCTCCCCCGAGGTTTATGATGCTGGTGTCGTGGTCTATAGCAATATCCAGGCCTGTGTTCTTGATCTGGCCAAGTGAATCTCTAAATCAGCCTGTTCTATGAAGAAATATAAATCATATAAGCTATTTAATACTGTACAAAATAAAATCGCAGCTGTGCAGCTGAACTTTCCCCTTTTTCTACTTTGTGCACAAGCTGGTGGAGGGTGCAAAGGATGTAGAGATTTTGAGGATACAGGGCAATTTCTAAAACTCCATTAGAAATGACAGGCATCCCACAAAGAAAGCTTTCTGGGTGTCAGGAGCAGAATCCAATTTGTCAACTTTCTAAGCTTCTTTGCAGCCCACATGTGTACCTTAAGGCAGGAACCACGCCGCCTCAGCAGTGGGCGTACCCACCATTAAGAACTTCAGCAATTCTGCAGACCATGTTCAACCCCCAGTTGCACCTGACGTTGACCCTGCACAGGAAGCATTCTGCATCCCCACCTAGCACCTGCAGGCAGCCAGCAGCTGGGCTGGTTGCAGACACGCAAGTAGCAACAAATGTTGCAACACAGGGCTTCTCACTGAATTCTCCTGGCACCTTTGTCAAACAAAGAAACAAACCCAGAGGCCTGATTTCCAACTCCCATGTATGGCATTCTTCCCCACAGAAAGCGGCTCCTGGGCGTCTCCCACTCCATGGCCTGAGGCAAGGCCAACACGGCGCAGGTCGCCCGAGAACTCATCATCTTTGTCAAACGCAGTCGCCTTTAAAAAGGAGGTTTCCCTCAACTGAGGGAGGAAAAGGAAGGACCGACACACACCACAGCATGGGTAAACCTCAGGATAATGACCCGGAGTGCCCGGAGCCAGACCAAAAAGAAATCCATGCTGTTATGATCCCATTTCTATAAAACACTAGAAAATGCAAACTAATCTTTGTATGTGGGCTTTTTTAAAGAAAATGCAAACAAATCTGTAGTGACAGAAAACAGAGTAGTGGCTGCCTGGGGATATGACTCAAGGAAAGTTCTGGGGCTGATGGAGACAACAATAGGATGTGCCCTCCTGGGGGGTGGGGAAAGAAAACATCTGAATCCTTACAATAGCTTTGCTAGTCTCTCGTTTCTTATTTTCATAAAGTCTAGAATACTATATACCAAAATCCTAATGGTAATTATCTACAGGTGATGCCTATTTTCTTTCCTTCTGAGACTATTAATTTTTTTTTTAAATAACGTTTCGAAAGTTTTTTTTAATGCATTAGCCTCCCATTTTTTTCCATAATATTTTATTGTCAAATTGTTTTCCATACAACACCCAGTGCTCTTCCCCTTAAGTGCCCTCCTCCATCACCACCACCTCTTTTCCCCCCTCCCCCTTCCCCTTCAACCC
>NC_043717.1:107763860-107794428 GCF_006229205.1 Suricata suricatta
CCCATAATATTTTATTGTCAAATTGTTTTCCATACAACACCCAGTGCTCTTCCCCTTAAGTGCCCTCCTCCATCACCACCACCTCTTTTCTCCCCTCCCCCTTCCCCTTCAACTCTCAGTTCATTCTCAGCATTCAATAGCTGAGACTATTAATTTTATTTTCAAAAACAAAACCTTTTTAAATAATGCGATTCAAAGTTACAGCGACCAAAGACCTAAATATGAGGAACCATAAAATTTCCAAACACAACGTAGGCAGTCAGCTCTTGGACATCACACTTAGCAACTTATTTATGGATGTGTTTCCCCCAGGCAGGGGAAACAAAACCAAATATTAACTCCTGGGACGACATCAAAATAAAAAGCTTTTGCACAACAAAGGAAACCAACCAAATAAAAAGGCAACCCAGTGAATGGGAGAAGATATTTGCAAATCATGTATCCAATAAGGGGTTATATGCAGAATAAAAAACTTTTACAAGGCAACACCAACACACATACACACACACACACACACACACACACACCCCACAATGCAATTAAAAATGGGCAGAGGACCTCAACAGACACTTCTCCAAAGACAGCAAACAGATGGCCAACAGACACATGCAAGAGGTTCAACGTCACCAGATGTCGGGGAAATGTGAATCAAAAGCACAGTGAGATGTCCTCTTATACCTGTTAGAATGGCTGGTATCGGGAAGGCCAGAAATAACAAGTGTTGGGAGGATGTGGAGAAAAAGGAACCCTCGTGCACAGTTGGTGGGAATGCAAACTGCTGCAGCCACTCTGGAAAACAGTGTGGAGGCTCCTCAAAGAATTAAAAATACATCTACGATATGATCCAGTAATTTCACTACTGGATATTTACCCAAAGAAAACAAAAACACTAATTCAAAAAGATATACGCCTCCCTATGTTTACAGCAGCGTTATTTATGTTGTACCCAGATTTTAATATCGCCCCCAAAAACCAGAGACCGCCAGGGAGGCCGAAGCACGCATGCAAAAGCAAAGGGCTTTATTATGAATTTACGCCCGGCCAGCCTAAGCTCGAGCTCACAGACTTACTGGATCCACGTGGAGCGAGCCCCCAACGAAGGCAGGGTAGGGCTTTTATGAGTTTGGGGAGGGGACTTACAGGAAATACAGTGATCCAATCATTATTATACAATATTATCGACAGCAGGTTTAACCATTCACATTGCCTAGAGTATGTTACTTTTGGCGGGACCGATCACAACATTTAGAGTATTGACCAATCACAGAGTGGGCCCAGGACCCTCACCTAGGGCGTGACTAGTCTTAGCCTCCATCTTTAGGCCCACCCTTAGAATGTTACAAGGGTGGTCCCTTTTGCCTTGGGCAATGTGTGCCCTTCTATTGTTTCAGGGAGTCAGTTTCAGACCTGCATCCTTACATTTACAATAGCCAAGTTGTAGAAGCAGCCCAAGTGTCCATCAGTAAATGAATGGATGGAAGAGAGGTATTGTATATATACAATGGAATATTACTCAGCCATTAAGAATGGGGTCTTGCCATCTGCACCAACATGGATGGACCTAGAGGGTATTCTGCTAAGTGAACTAAGTTAGTCAGAGAGATGCCTATCAACCATATGATTTCACACTGACTCTGACCTTCCTTCATCCCTCTTTTCCAAATAGGGACCCTTGTGATTACATTGGGCCCACCGAGATAGTCCAGGATAATCTGGCCATAAGTCAAAGAATTCAGGTGACCTTCAGACCCTGGAAAAAAAGTCAAGGAAACATCATCTCTCCCAGTGCCTCCAGAAGGAACAAACCCTGTTGATATATTGATTTTAGTTCAGTGAGACCCCTGCCAGCTTTTCAACCTCCAGAATATAACAGAACATAATCATATCGCTTTAAGTCTCTACATTTGCATTGATTTGTTACAGCAGCAATTGGAGACTGGTACATTGAAGGAAAGGAAGAGAGTGTGTATGTTCATCTGTTCTGCCACCAAACCTTTGCTGAGCCTCCGTGCTGTGCCAGACATCGTCCTGGACCTGGGGAATAGCAAGAACAGCGCATTCCTTGCTCCAGAAAAGCCGCCTGGCAGCTGGCACCTGTTGAAGCAGGTTAAGTGTCCACCTTTGTTCTTAACATGTTTGCAACTTTGATTTGGAAATCTTTCCAGATCGTACTTATTCAGCTAACCCTGTAATGTCACACTTTAAAGAAGCAATTATTCTGTTTTTAAAAAAAGAGTCTTACTTACAATTATGTGTATTCTAATTGGGTAATATGACCAAAAAAGGCCATAATTAATGGTCCATAATTCACACCTAATATATCATTATATCTTTGCTACAAGGCAACATTTGTGAGAATCACACACACCACTGTCCTGTCATTTGTGCAGCTTTCTCTAATTATTGCACTTGCAAGGGCATTACGGAAAGGGGAGGTGACAAATGGTGGTGGTCCAACCACCAGAGACTTTTTTACCTGAGAAAAAACATCTTCTGGTGACTCTAACCTCAAACACAGAAGGGGCTCCCGTCTAGTGGGTATCAGCTCCACCCACAAGGAACTTCATTTGCCAGTCTTGTGAATTATTACAATACTTACGTAAAGGTAGGCTGCTTACACTCCTACATTCAGATGAGAAGACCAAAGCACAAATCAGTCAAAGGCATCTAGTCAAGAAGGGAGAATTCACCGAGTACACTTCACCGTGATAAAATCTACCTACAGCATTGTACCAGGTTGTCTCCAAAATTCATGTCCTCAGAACCTGTAAATGTGACCTTGTTTGGAAACACGCTCTTTGCAAATGTAGTCAAATTACGAGGAGGACATACGCACTCTAATCCGTACAGTGGACTGGTGTAGCCACAGGCCAAGGACTAACAGCCACCATCAGAAGCTGGGAAGAGAGAAGGATTCTACCCAGAGTCTAAGAGGGAGTGAAGGAGCATGGCCCTGCTGACACCTTGATTTTGGACCTCCTGAATTGTGAGAAAAAAATGTTTTAATTTAAATAGTTTATTACCAAATTGGTTTTCATATAACACCCAGTGCTCTTCCCCACAAGTGCCCTCCTCCATGACCATGACCCCCCTTCCCCTCTCCCTCCTCAGCCCTCAGTTTGTTCTCAGCATTCAGAAGTCTCTCATGATTTGCCTCACTCCTGCTCCCCATGTCTTTCCCCCCCCTTTCCCCTTCCCATGGTCCCATTAGGTTTCTCCTGCTAGACCTATGAGTGCAAAGATATGGTATCTGTTTTTCTCCACCTGACTTATTTCGCTTAGCATGACACCCTCGAGGTCCATCCACTTTCCTACAAATGGCCAGATTTCATTTTTTCTCATTGCCATGTAATACTCCATTGTATATATACACCACATCTTCTTGATCCACTCATCAGGTGATGGACATTTAGGCTCTTTCCAGGATTTGGCTATTGTTGACAGTGCCGCTATGAACACTGGGGTACATGTGCCCCTCTGCATCAGCACTTCTGTATCCCTTGGGTAAATCCCTAGCAGTGCTATCCCACCAACAGAAAATTGTTTTTAAGTCATCTACTTTGGAGTATTTTGTTACAGCAGCCTTAAGAATACAAGTAAAAGCATTCTAGAATAATCAAGAGTTAGGAATAGGTAAGGTTAATCCAGAACATTCCCCAGGAAATTGGGAGCTTAATGGAACTTTCTAAAAGTAGGAAGAACACAGCTTGGAAAGGAGAAAGGCAGGGGACCAGGAACATTCAAGCATAATGCAGAATCCCTCCCCAGCCAGGAGATACCAAGGCATTGGCACATGTGTGGCACCGGAGCTGCTCAACACAAGGAGATCCCAGTTTGTGCCTGTGGTAAAGGCAAAAATTGAGACAATGGATAAAACCAAGACTTGGAAAGGATGTGGGAACATGGAAACCCATGGGCCCTGTTGGTGGGAGTATGAACCAGTGCAGCCATTGTGGAAATAACTCAGAAGCACTTTGGTGAATTTCCATGTGTGTACCCCATGACCCACATGGTCCCACTCCTGGGCACAAAGCCCAGAGAAGGTCTTACACAGGGCCCATAGGCACACGTAGGAGGATGCTTGCCACAAAACTGACCATGGCGTGGCAAACTGGAGACAATATGGCTGGGTGGTCATGACTGGCAGAACATCAAAGTACAACATGACAGATGCTAACAATGAAATATTCATACCCTAAGGCAACTCAAAGCAACAGATCCAATGTAGCAACATGGAAAGACCTTGAAAATTTGGTGCTGAATGCAGACAATAAGAAATAGAAGGGCACAGTATGATTTCTGTAATCATACATGCTCTCTATAGATTTCACAGGGACCAGAGCATATTTAATGGCATGCACAAAGAGCAGTGCTACATGAGGGGAATGGAAAGACAGTGGGATGAAAGATAAAAGGGAATAGAAACTAACATAAAACTAAATGATGAAAGGGAGTGGATGGGTAAAATGGGTGAAGATAGAAATAAAGTTTGGACTTTTTTTTAATGTTTATTTGCCAGAGAGACGGAGTGCAAGCAGGGAAGGAGTAAAGAGAGAGGGAGACACAGAATCTGAAGCAGACTCCAGCCTCCTAGCTGTCAGCACAGAGCCCAATATGGGGCTTGAACTCATAGACCATGAGATTATGACCTAAACCGAAGTCAGACGCTTAACCAACTGAGCCGCCCATGTGCTAAAAACTTTGGACTTCTTTAAATAATAATGTATCAGTGTTGGTTCGTTAGTTGTGATGAATGTATCATACTAATGAAAGATGCCAATGAATCAAGGAAACTGGATGCGGGAACTCTGCATGCTCCTACTTTTCATCCTGAGCTTAAGAGGACAGAAACTCAAGGAGTTCCGTGGTTTCCTATAGAGGATTCATTCCGTTGAATAGAGCCCATGGAAATACATCCACTAAATCCTCATGGCAGAAAATAATTAAAACTGAGTCACATATCAGAATCAACAAATGGCTGGACTTCTATGATCTTTTCTTCCGTAATCTGCCAGATTCTCTGCTATTCTATAGGTTCTCTTGCGGTGAAGGCGAATGAATGAGACTTTCTTGGATGATTAGTTGAATGTTTCCGGGAATCAGTTCAAACGATGTGTCTCCTGATGGTCCCTGTGTCTCTTCTTGGGTACTTGAGGAGGCTTTCACCAGCAAGAGTCTGCTTCTCTCATGGCCAGGAGGAGAGTTTACACTGCTTGAATTGGATTCCACCCAGCCTAAGAACCGCCCGAGGAACCTCCTGGAAATGTTGTCATTGGCCCCAAGCAAGGTCAAGCTCTTGCAGTCATCTGAGACTCTGCCTCCACTATACAGGTAATTCATCTGGACTCCTGGCCTCACCTCCAGCCTTGGTTCTGGTGATTAGCAGTTCTGGTTCTGCTCAGAGGCGGCAACCCTGCTGCCCTCAGGAAGGTAGACTGGAGCAGGACAAACATACAGGGGGAAACATTCCTAAAAGCAGTTACTAACAACAACTGCAGGAGAAATACTGTCTTCGCAGCACCTGGGCACACTGTTGCCGGAGAGGGGGGTACCGGCTGGCAGTAACTATTAACATGTGAACCTGAATCCTGTCACCTTGCGGCCACTTCTCAGCATCCAGCCACACAAGTATGCAGATGCTTGCGTAGCACTGCAGCACGGAAGTACTGGACACAGCCTGAATGACGATCAGTAGAGAAATACCTCCATCAAATTAGGTATGGCTGGCACGTGGATACAGGCCAACAGTTTATATGGATGACAAAGACCTTCATGAATGTACTAAACAAACCCCACTGAGCTGCATAAAAGGTCAGTTATATGGCATGTGAATTACAGCTCACAGAAAATGAATATGATCACATGGGAGACATTTAGTAATGGAGCTGGGAATGTAGAGGAGGCGGGTTGTCAGGGTACAATCAACAAGATGCAGTGAGAAATGTGATTTGAGGACAGGGAAGAGAGAGTGAGTGGGCAAGAGGGCGTGAGAAGATTTGGAAGCTTCCAGCTCACTTACAGAGCCCCCCTGACGTATCCCTCAGGTCACTGCCAGTAAACCTGACCTGGACCTAGCAGTTAGCTTTCGGTTTGGGTTGGGGTGGTCAGAATAGGCACAGCAATTTGCCAGTCTAGGGGCCCATCTCTGAAGCTGAATGGTCTTGGACACTGAAGCTAGGAAGCCATCGCCCACCCTCAGCTCTAATCACCCAGCCCCAGAGTTCAGCCCTGAGGTTTCCTCAGCTGTGACTGATGTAGACCATAGGGAGCAGCTAACATCACAGTTGCCACAGACACTAGATGCGGAAGGAAGAGGAAGGCAGCCCAACAAACGAATGGGGAGCTGGTGTGCAAATCACACTTGCCCTCTGTAGGAGAATAAGACGGGGACCCCAGCCAATGACCTACGGGGTCAAGTGCACTCCAAGTCCAGTGTGGCCTCTCCCAGAACCTCTGGGCTGGCCTCACCCCACCACTCCCAGAAGGCAACCTCAGAAACTCCCAGAAGGCAACCTCAGAAACCTCAAGACAGGACTCCCTAATCTTTGTGTTGGGTCCACCCTGGCTTCTCCTTCCTTGAATTTTCCTTCAACCTTCTGGTTGGCCATCCCTTACTGGCTCCTGGGCGGCATCTCCTCCTCACCCCTGCCTGCCTTCCTCCATCCGCCTGTCCCTTTGCTCCTCTTTTCTCCTCCCTGAGTGACGTGGCCTTGGCTTGCATCTCCGTTGAGACCCCCGAACTCATGGCTCCAGGCCCCCACTTGACACTCCCCTTGCTGGTGGCTAGAACGGTGCCGACAAGCCCTGCGTCCCCACGTTACCTCTAGTCCCCATCCTGTGAGTCAGGACAGGAGCGCTGCTCTGCTGTCCTCACAGACCGCACACACGGGGGTTCGCGAGTACAGGCATGCCGCCCATACTTGCAGGTCATTCAACTGGCCAAACACTGGTTCCACGTGTCCTTGCCACATCCAAGTCCCCACCTCTCGCTGATGGGCAAGGCGGGGGATCAGGTGCTGGCCTCCTCCGCAGGGGCACTGTGTCAGGTGCTCTACGTGATCCGTCCCGGCCCAGAATGGTCTCGTGACTGTCTCTGGAGAGCGGTCTTATCACGGACGTTAACCGGGAAGTTACTAGGTTAAGAGACGTACTATCTCAGCCGCGAGTGAAAGGGCACACGCTACAATGACTCGAGTCGCTGGCTGGGTCACCAGGCGGCTTCTGTGTGGGGCTAAAAGCAAGCATTCTCCTTTGCCTCCTTGGACGAGGTTCCCCCAAATCACAGCCTTCTGATAAAGTGGAGCTGCCAGTTACTGCTGCTCAAGCAGCAAGTTAGGCTGCAACCTTACACTTGACTCCTCCTGCCCGTCACCTCCCACAACAGTCCATCGATTTCACTGAAAAATCTCAAGTGCAGCCTTTCCTTTCATGCCCATTGCCCCCACCTTGGTCCTTTTCCCAGATTGTGTGTACCTCCTATCTGTAGGATTCTAACAGCTTCTCCATGTGTGACGTCACATCTCCTCCAAAAGGCTTCTTCTGGGTTTTCCCAAGAACCTCTACTGATCCAACAGAAGATAGCCTTTTGAGTGTCCCGAATCTCTGCCCATCACATGGCATTGCTCTTGTCACCCTCATCAGCCAAGACTTCTGCTCAGACCCTCCATCTGCCTTCCTGGAGAAAGGACTTTTATGACCTTTGCACTAAAGACAGAGGAAAATAATCATCCTCCATCTCTGGGAAATTTCCTTTAAAAAAAAAATCACTATCCATAGAGGCAACTAGATTAAAAAAAAAGAAAACGCTTTCAAATATGTTCATGCCTTTGGCCTTTGGAAGAGGGGGAGGGGAGGAAGAGAAGGGACAGATGACTGAGAAGGTTGTCACCCCCACCGCTAGGGAGGCATTTGATTTCGTAAGTATTAATCAAAATCATTCTTGATTATAGCAAAAACAACCTTTGCTATAATTTTAATGCAATTAACTGGAATATATGGTAATTCTGAGCAATCTTGCTCTTGAGATTAAAGAACAGCCTGCCAGGAAACATACGAATAAAGCTTTAAGATCAAAATTTGCATAATTAGGTTTCTCCCCCAGTTGCCCCACTCCCGCCCCCGGGCTTCTCTGGCTAGGAGAAATTTTGGTGAAAGGAGATATTTAAAGTCAGCGGGCCTACAGCCCGGCTGGCTGGAGGGCTTCCCCCCCCAGGCCGGAATGTTCCCTTCTGCAAGCATGTTCGCGTCTCTACAACACGACAACACATCCCTGAGAGAAGGAAGACAGGAGGTTTTGAACCAGAGGTTCAGAGGTGGGATCGACAAAGAAGCAGTGCCTTCTAGCTTATGAAATTGCTTCCTAGTAGCTTAGTACACAAACGTGTCCATCCCCCTCTATAAAGATCACACTCTATTCTTGAAAAGATTACCTAAGCAATAGCTCAAACTCCGAAAGTATGGATTTTGTTCATGAAACATGTTTTAACGCCTGGTGCACAACGGATTTTCTTTGCATATTCTCCCAACCCAGATATTGCGGCCACTGAAAAGGCCTCACGTCCTACAGCCCTTTGATGGGGGCTGGGACAGCCAGAGCCACTGCCCCACCCCGCATGGCCCTCTTCCTACCAGCCCCAGAGTCCCTTTCCCTCTGAGGAAAGCCCGAGCAGCAAGAAAAAGCAGGGACGGTAGCGGCCACACACACTGGATGTACCGGCTGGGGGCCGAGTGCAAGGATGCCCCCCCCACCATCCACCCTTCATCTCACACAGTTCTTCCATTCAATCCTGCCCATAAAATGATCTTTAACATTTGAAATCATGTAAAATGTCAATGGTCTCATTTCCTCCTCAGTTATTGTTGGATGTATGGTAAAGTTTAGGCTGAAAGGTTAATATTCCTTTATCAGAAGGCTTGGAGGGAACCGAAATCACCATTTGTGGTCTTTGCTACTTTGAAAACAAATGCAGAGAAGAGGGAGAGAACAAGGCAGGAGAACAATTTCATTTCTGTGTTGATAACAGATACCTTCAAGGTAAAGTGCCACACTGGAGACTACTCAAAAGCCTAAGAATCTGCCCTCACTGCTCATTCCAGATGGCGGACGGAGCACACTTCCATTCCCTGCACCTGAACCCCCTGGGGCAGGTCAGAAAAGCACTGGCAGCAGGAGCGGGTGGGAGAGAGACCGTGACCGGAGAATGCAGGTGGAGATCAGAAGAGAGAAAACTAAGGCAGAGGAGCAGAATGGCAGCAAACACAGGAGAAGGCGCGGGGAACTGCAACTCTTCCACAAGGTTGGTTGGAGCGGAGGTGGTACGACCACTTTAGAAAGCTCTAGCACTTTCTTACAAACATGTTTCAACATGTTCATACCCTGGCAGTCAGCAATTGCTCTCTGAGGTCTTCATCCAAGAGAAATGAAAACACATGTCCGCCAAAAGCCTTCTACCTCAATGTTCCTAGCAGCTTCATTTGTAATATCACAAAATTGGCAGCAACCCAAGTGTCCCTGAGCAGGAGAATGGACGAACACCACGGGACATAGCCATGTGATGCAAACCACTCAGCAAGAAAATAGACTGCAGATACACACTAGAACGTGGACAAAGCCTGAAAACATTATGCTGCATGAAAAAGAGATCAGACACAAAAAGTAAATATTACATGGTGTCATTTCATTTCTATGAAATTCTAGAAGAGACAAAACTGACCCACGGCATAGAAATCAGATCAGCGGTTGCTTGGATGGGCGGGGAACTGGAAGGTGATACATAGGGAACTTAAGGATCTTAATACTTTAGTGTTTACTATGTGTAAGTTTTACCTCAGTAAAAGAAATCCTTGAGAACCTTACTAAAGCCAACGGCACAAAAACTTTGAAATGCTATTGAAGAACACTGAAAACCTTAACATCTGAGCTTTTTCCTGAGTATGAATTGTACCTCAATAAAAAGAGGTCTTAATAATTATACTAGAACTAAGTAAAGAAACAATTGAAAACACTATCAAAGAACATAAATGAAGACTTGAATGAGTGAAAAGACATACTAGGCTATGACTGGAAGGATGCGATATGATCAAGATGTCAATTCTCCCGATGTCAATTTCTACATATAACGTGTTTCCACTAAAAATAGTAGCAAGACAAAATGTTGCAAAGAGGCAAGCTCATGAGCACATCCACTCTCCAGAAGGAGAGGTGGAGGCTCGGCGCCAGTTCTGCTGGCCCCCTCTTCAAGTCAGTGCGTGGGGGCGCAGGGAGGAGAGTGGGAGAAGGGGAGGGGCCTAGGAAAGCAGCCCAGGAAGGAGCACAGACCCGCTGCTTCCCTCTGCCTCCCACGCCCCCCACCCCCTCACCCCCTCACCAGAGAAGCCGGACCGCTCTCCTCTAAACACTGACAAGCTGGTGAGGAAGAGCTGGCAGCCCAGGCAGACGTGGCCATAGAAAGGAATGAAGGCCAAGCCGTGCTACAACCTGGATGAGCCTTGTAAACCTCATGCTAAGTGAAAGAAGCCAGACACAAAAGGCCACATGCTGGATGATTCCACTGCTATAACCCAAGCAGAAGAGGTACGCGCCTAGAGACTGAAAGCTGGTTAGTGGCTACCAGGGGCTGTGGAGGGGACAACGTCGAGTGACTGCTGACGGGTACGGGCCATCCTTCCGTTTGCATCTGGGGTGATGCAAAGGTCTTGGAATTAGGCAGAGGCGCTGGTCACACAACTCGGAGTATCCCCCATGCCCCTGCACTGTATCCTGTAAAGGGGCAAATTTTACAGTACATGAATCATATCTCAAGGTTTTCAAAAGTCATAAAAATCTTAAACTGCATTTCAGAATGGGATGTTCACAGGAAAACCAGTGTGACAGTGATTCTAGTCAGAGACCACAGGGAACCAGCTTGCAGTCCAGCAGCCTGGCCCCTTACCTAGGGCTGGCCTGCTAACAGGCAAGGAAGCACCTGGGGCATGAAGAAGGAGGGTAGGGCACATGTCCTGCTCACTATAAATACATCTGGCCTCTACCCAGGGCCTGAGCTCATGAAACAGGGTGTACTTCCAGCGGCTGCCCGTCTTCATGTCTTGCTTAAACACAACCTACGCGCCCTGACCCAGCCGCTTGTGATTCAAATCTCTGCAAATCCAATTATATCTTCAATGACCTAGGGAGCTTTAGTTTAAAGGAAATCATTCAGTAAATGCTTTTTATAGGCTTATGAACCAGAAAGTCACCCTTAGCACAGGATGACTAAGTCACCAAACATTGACGACTTCCCAAGTACCAAGTACTGGGAGAGAGAGAAAGATGATAAATACTGGGTTTGGACAGGGGAGGGAGCACAGGAGAGGGCATTAGGGCCTGAGGGCTGTAGAAATGCTTCAGCTCTCTTGAAAGTGTTCCCTGCCAACGCTTCCCTTCCTTAGCCTACCCTTTACTGAATCATTATTTGAATCACCTCTTGCTTGACTGTTTTAGGTTATTAAATAGATGTCTCCTGAGCAACATGTAGCTCCTAAAAAGCATTACATTTTTAATTGAAATTTGAGATAATTATAGATTCAATTCAGTTGTAAGAAACAAGACAGAGATCCCTTGTACACTTTGCCTAGTTTCTCCTAAAGCTCATATATATGATGCAAAATTGTAGTATATGATCACATGTACATATGATCAGGATATTGACCTTAATACAATCTACTCATCGTATTTAGGTTTTCGTAATTTTACCTGCACTCACTGGGTGTATTTATTCAGTTCTAGACAATGTTATCATAGGTGTAGATTCATGTGACCATCAACACTGTCAACATAAAGAAGACCTGCATGCCTCATGCTGCCCTTCTAGAACCATACCCAGCTCTCTCTCACCCTCCCTCTTCCCTCTCACTTGCCCCTAATCCCTGACGACTACCAATCCATTCTCCATCTCTATAAGGAGATTTTCAAGAACTCATAGAAACAGAATAACGCGATATGTATTCTTTTGAGACCGGTTTCTTTTACACAGTGTAACTGATGTGAGGTTCAGGCAGGTTGTTGTGTGTGTCAGGTTTGTGCCCTTTTATTGCTGAGTAGGATGCTATGGAGTGGATGGACCACAGTTTATCCATTCAGTCATCAAAGACAGGGAAGCATTCCAGGGTTTGGTAATTACAAATAAAGCTACTATCAACATTTCTGAACAGAAAGTCCTACATTCTTCAGAATGCCTTCATGTTGCCTCTGAGAGGCAACTTGGACCACATCTTTTTCCCCTGAGATCTAAGTAGAAGGACTTCCTGATGTCTTCTGCTATCCAACAGTGTCGGGAAAAAGAGCGAAGTGGACCTGGCTTCTTTTCCTCTAATAGGGAACTCAGGCCTTCTGCTTAGGTTTCTTTAAAAAGAAAAAAAAATGAGCACCAGAACAGATAAATCACGCACTAACCTAATCAGGAAAGGACAAAATAACTGATATTCAAATTAGGAAAAAGAAAGAAGAGACTACTAACACAAAGGAAATTAAAATAACAAGACAAAGCTTTCATGATTTCGGTCATGAATGCAAGAAACCTGACTTCATTCATTGATCCCTCTTTCATTCATTTGACAAATATTTGCAAGCACCTTCGATGTACCCTACCTTGTTTTAGATCCTGGCAATAGAGCAGTAAACAAAACAGACAAAAAAAAAATCTGGACTTTACGGAGCTTATATTCAATAGGATTGAAAGAATATTATTCTAGAACTATGTAAAGTTTCAAAAATTAGTCAAGAGGAGAAAATCTAAACAGAGCAAGAACCACAAGGAAAATGGCAAAGCTGTCTATGAACTGTCCATCCCTCTAAAAGAATCAAGCAGGCTCAATCTACAGAATTCTTTCAATCACCAAAACACAGTGGATTTCTCAGCTGTTGAAACTTTCCAGAGCAGAGAAATGAGAAAGAACTCCGCACTTTTTTAAATGACACCCAGAAAAGGTAGCACAGAAAATGTATGCTAAAAGCTAATTTCACTTTTGGATATTGATATAAAAATCATAAATAGGACACTGGTCTTGGTGTTGAGTTTTTGGATCAGACTCACAAAGCAAAGGCAACAAAAGCAAAAATAAACTATTGGGACTACAACAAAAAAAGCTTCCAGCAAAGGAAACAAACAAAATGAAAACGCAGCCTACTGAATGGAAGAAAACATTTGCAAACAATATATCGGATAAGGGCTTAGTATCCAAAACATATAAAGAACTCAATGACCAAAAAAATTGGATTTCAAAATAATGGGCAGAGCAATGCTAAGTGAAATAAGTCAGTCAGAGAAAGATGAATACCATATGATCTCGCTCATACGTGGAATTAAAAAAAAAAAGTGAGCAGAGAGAGGGAGAGGGGCAGACACTGAGAAACAGAGTCTTAGTTATAGAGAACTGACGGTTACAAGAGAGAGGAATGGGGGTTGGGTGACATTGGTGATGGGATTAAGGGGTGCATTTGTCGTGATGAGCACCGAGTGACATCGGGAAGTGCTGAAACTAATAGAACACTATATGTTACCTAACTAGAATTAAAATAAAAACTTTTGGGGCACCTGGGTGGCTCAGTCGGTTGAGCATCTGACTCTTGAAATGTAATTTATAACAGCAAAGATCCAGAGGCCACAGCAATATGCATCAAAAATCATGTATTCAAAACAACTTTACTTAATAAAATATGAGGTTACATAAATAGGATAAAGATACACACGCACGCACACAATATTTATGTATCTCAACTTGCGTTTCTAGCAATGGCAGGATAGATCATCTGGACTAACCTTCCAATTAGAAGCAATGAAAATGGTTGATTTTAAGAACATCCCATTAAAAGTCCTGAAGAGCTGACAAGATGGTAAAAACAACCACAACAAAAGCTCCCAGAAGGTAGGAAATTCAGAGACCAGGAACCCATGCACACCCAACTGTCTGCCCTGAAGGCATTTGCCAAACTGGATAAACGTGTTTCCACAAGCTTCCAAGAAGGCAAAAGGGTCTGAAGCATGGGCCACGCCACCTAAATCAAAGAAATCTAATACCAAGTTCTTCTAACATTACACCAGGACCCCAAAGAGCTACACCCTTGACAGAAGGGTAACTCAGAAACAAATTTGTTCTTCCCCAGTTTGGCCTCCAGAGGGCTGCAAGGAAGAAATAAGGGGGGGAAGCTTAGGACTTAGGAACCTGTTTTAGGTAAGCCCAGATGAATAACACCACAAAGCATCTGACAAAATCAAATGCAAATCTCTGGAACAAGACACATTTATCCTAGCCTTCAAAAGAACCCCCACATACATATTTCAAGGACGATGAGCAGTACACAGCCAAGAACAGCCAAGCACAAGAGGAAATAAAGCATTGTAAGTGAGAATATAAAAATATGAAAATGGGTTTTTTCTGTTATGATGGTGGAGCAGCATACAAGTTCTCAGCTGGTCTCGTCCCTGAAATGCAGCTAGATCAGCACAAAACCATTTTGCACACCTAGGAAATTGATCTGAGTATTCACACAACAATCTATATAACTTGAGCCACAGAACCCAGCAGGAACGCAGTGCAGAGAGGAACTGAGTGAGAGAAAAGCCACGGAGGGTAGGGAGCCGTTTTTGCCAAGAGAGAACGGAGAAAGAGACTTTGGCACATCGGGAGAACGCAGGAAAATGACTCCCCAAAAGTAGCTGGAGAGAAAAAGAGGGAATGAAAAGTCTCACAAGGGACGGAGCAAGAAATCTGTTCCCCAAAACCATTAACAGGGAGAAAGGAGAGGGTTTAAGTACCATTAGGACTCTATAAACAGGGGAGCGGAGAGTCCGAAATTCTAGAGCTCAATACCAGGCAGTGCTCTGGTGGGGAGGAAGGGTGGATCTCTAGGAGCAGGCAGCAAGGCCTGCGGGGCCCATGGGCCACACGGGCAGAAGCGGTTTCCCTGCTTGCAGGGCATTTGGTAGAGGCCACATGGCCTATCCAAAGGCAAAGGTCCCAGTGGACCCCAGAGAACAGCCACATTTGCTAATTTTAGAACAAAGATACCAGAGTGCAGTGAAAGCTGGTGCCAGCTGCGTGTTGCAATTTGCCACACTCTCTGAACCTCTGCTGCTGTGCACTCACATGAACGTTCCCTGTGGCAAGCTGGCACCCGGCCACTGCTCAGAGTGACCCTCCCCCGGGGGTCAGAGCAGGTCAAAGCCATAGGAGTTTCTGAGGTGAGGGGTTTGGAAACACAGACCCATCCATGATAAAACTCTGAAGGGAAGAGCCTCCTGGTATGCGGACGGCTTGGATACAGACAGGGTAGAGGCAGGGTGTGGAGCGAAGCCTGAGACAAGGAGGGGTGCTTGACTGCAAGTCAGTGAGAACCCAAAGTTCCTGTGCCAGAGACCAGGGAGATGGGTGAAGCCATCCCCACCCCTCCCCCACAGGCACGCACGTAACACACTGATCCACCCCAGTAAGCTAAGCAGTGCCACCCTAGGGAGGCACCAAGTCCCACCCAAATGCACCCTCCAAGCAGAGCCCCTAGAAGATCAGCAGAAGTCTCTCTGCCTGCTTAGTGTATGGACTATAGAGTGCTTCATGGTTTCAGTTCTAGAGGAAACTGGACGTAAATTCATTCAGGTTTCATTCTGTTTGATTATTCATCTATTTTTTTTTGCTTCTGTCTTTAAACTGTTTTTTCACTCTTCCTGGATATTGAAAGAAAAATTTATTTTTAATTTTAATTCTTTTTACTGTTTTTTGCTTTTTGTAAATTTTTTTCATTCTATTTCACTTTCTCCATTTCATTTTATTCCATTTTATTATATAATTTTTAATTTTTAAATCTTTTCTTACATCTTATTCTTTCCTTTCCCTTTTTTCTTTATTCTATCAACGTTCTTTCAACAACCAGACCAAAACACACCTAGGATCTAGCTTCCTTTATTTGATTTTTTGTGTTTTTAATTTTTTAATTTGTTTTTTATTTTACTAATTCTTTTTCTTCCTCCAAAATGACAGAACAAAGGAATTCATCACAAAAGAAAGATCAGGAAGAAATGACAGCCTGGGGCTTAACACAGATATAAGCAAGATGTTTGAACTAGAACTTAGAACCACGATAACAAGATATGGTTGAAAAAAGCATAGGATCCCGTCCTGCAGAGACAAAAGAAGTAAAATCTAGTCAGGACAAAATGAAAAATGGTATAATGGAGATGCAATCTCGAATAGATGCCACAATGGCACGGACGGATAAAGCAGAGCCACAAATCAGCAATATAGAAGGTAAAACTATGGAGAATAATGAAGCAGGAAAAAAAGAGGGAAACTAAGACAAGAGAGCATGATACAAGAATTACAGAACTCAGTTGACTTTTTAAAAAGGAGTAACATCTGACTTACAGGAGTTCCAGAATAAGGAGAGAGAGAAAAAGGGGCAGGAGGTTTATGTAAGCAAACTACAGCAGAAAACTTTGCTATTCTGGAGAAAGACACAGACATCAAAATCCAAGAAGCACAGAGAACTCCCACTGGATTCAACAAAGACCGACCATCACCAATGCATATCATTCACAAAATACACTGACAAGGAAAGAATCATGAAAGCAGCAAGGGGAAAAAAAAAATCCTTAACCTATAAGGGAAGACAGATCAGGTTCGCCGCAGACCTATCTACAGAAACTTGGCAGGCCAGAAAGGAGTGGCAGGATATATTCAATGCGCTGAATTAGAAAAATAGGCAGCCAAGAATTCTTTATCCAGCAAGGCTGTCATGCAAAATAGAAGGAGAGAATTTCCCAGACAAACAAAAACTAAAAAAGTTCGTGACCACTACATCAGCCCTGAAATAAATTTTAAGGGGGACTCTCTGAGGAGAGAAAAGATGAAACAAAAAAGACCAAAAGCAACAAAGACTAGAAAGGACCAGAGAACATCTCCAGAAACCAACTCTACAGGCAACACAATGGCACTAAATTCAAATCCTTCAGTACTCACTCTAAATGTCAATGGACAATGGACTAAAGGCTTCAATCAAAAGACATAGGGTATCAGAATGGATAACAAAACATAACCCATCTATATGCTGCTTACAAGAGACCCGTTTTAGACCTAAAGACACCTTCAGATGGAAAGTAAGGGGATGGAGAGACATCTATCATGCTAATGGAGTAGTCATACTCACATGAGACCAACTAGATGTTAAAATAAAGGCTGGAACAAAAAATGAAAGGGCATTATATCATAATGAAGAGTATCTACTGACTGTAAACATGCATGCCCCCAGTGTGGATCACCCAAACATATAAATCAATTAATCACAAAGAAACTCATTGATAACAATACAATAATAGTAGGGGACCCCACTTACAGCAATGGACAGATCATCTAAGCAGAAAATTAACAAGGAAACAATGGCTTTGAATGACACACATCGCCAGATGAACTTAACAGATATATTCAGAACATGTCATTGTAAAGCAGCAGAATACACATTCTTCTTGAGTGCACATGAAACATTCTCCAGAACAGGTCACATACTGGTATACACGTCAGCCCTCAACAAGTACAAAAAGATGGAGACCATGCCGTGCATATTTTCAAACCACAACACTATGAAACTCAAAATCAACCACAAGAAAAAAATTTGGAAAGACCATGAATACTTGGAGATTAAACAACAATCTACTAAAGAATGAATGGATGAGCATGAAATTAAAGAAAAAATTAAAAAGTACATGGAAGCCAGCGAAAATGATAACACCACAAGCCAAAACCTCTGGTATGCAGCAACGGTGGTCCTAAGGGGGAAGCATTTAGCAATCCAGGCCTTCCTAAAGAAGGAAGAAAGGTCTCAGATACACAACCTAACCTTACACCTTACGGGCTAGAAAAAGAATAGGAAATAAAGCCCCAAACCAGCAGAAGATGGGAAATAATAAAGATTAGAGCAGAATGCACTGATATCTGAAACAAAAAAAAACAAAAAAAACAGTAGAACAAATCAATGAAACCAGGAGCTGGTTCTTTGAAAGAACTAACAAAATTGATAAACCCCTACCCAGATTGATCAAAAAAAAAGAGGAAAGGACCCAAATAAAATCATGAATGAAAGAGGAGAGATCACAACCAAAACCGCAGAAATACAAATAATAAGAGAATATTATGAGCAATTATATGCCAACAAATTGGGAAATCTGGAAGAAATGGAAAAATTGCAAATAAACTACCAGAACTAAAGCATGAAGAAATAGAAAATTTGAATACACCCATAACCAGTAAAGAAATTGAATCAGTAATAAATCTCCCAACAAACAGAGTCCAAGGCTGATGGCTTTCCAGGAGAATTCTACCAAACATTTAAAGAAGAGTTAACACCTATTCTTTTGAAGCTGTTCCCAAAAATTGAAATGGAAGGAAAGCTTCCAGAGTCATTCTATGAGGTCAGCATTACCTCGATTCCAAAACCAGACAAAGACCCCACTAAAAAGGGGAACTACGGACCAGTTTCCATAATAAACATGGATGCAAAAATTCTCAACAATATACTAGCCAATCAGATCCAACAATACATTAAAAGAATTATTCACCACGATCAGGTGGGATTTATTCCTGGGATGTAGGGCCGGTTCAATATCCACAAATCAATCAATGTGATAGATCACATGAACAAAAGAGTAAGAACCACACGATCCTCTCAACAGATGCAGAGAAAGCACGGAACAAAATACAGCATCGTTTCTTGATAAAAACCCTCAAGGAAGTAGATAGAAAGATCATACCTCAAGATCAAAAAATCCATACACAAAAGACTCACCACTAATATCATCCTCAATGTGGAAAAACTGAGAGCTTTCCCCCTAAGGTCAGGAACAAGACAAGGATGTCCACTCTCACCCCTGTTATTCAACATAGTGCTGGAAATCTTAGCCCCAGCAATGAGACAACACAAAGGAATAAAAGGCATCCAAATCAGCAAGGAGAAAGTCAAACTCTCACTCTTCACAGATGACATGATACTCTAAATGAAAACCCCAAATGATTCCACCAAAAAAATTGCTAGAACTGATATGTGAATTTAGCAAAGTCACAAGATATAAAGATCAACATACGTAAGTCTGTTGCATTTCTACACACCGATAATGAAGCAGCAGAGGGAGACATCAAGGAATCAATCCCTCAGTTACAACTGCACCAAAAACCATAAGGTGCCTACGAACAAACCTAATGAAAGAGGTGAAAAATCTATATACTGAAAACCATAGAAAGTTTGAGAGAAATTGAAGATGACAGAAAAAAATGGAAAAAGAGTCCATACTCATGGATTGGAAGAACAAATATTGTTAAAATGTAGATACTACCTAAAGCAATCTGCATATTCAATAATCCGTATCAAAATATCAGCATTCCTCACAGAGCTAGAACAAAGAATCCTAAAATTTGTGTGGAACCAGAAAAGACCCAAATAGTCAAAGCAATCCTGAGAAGGAAAACCAAAGCTGGAGGCATCACAATCCCAGACTTCAAGCTGTATTACAAAGCTGTCATCATCAGGACAGTATGGTACTGGCACATAAACAGACACTCAGATCAATGGAACAGAATAGAGAACCCAGAAATGGACCCACAAACGTATGGCCAACTCATCCTTGACAATGCAGGAAAGAATATCCAATGAAAAAAAGTCTCTTCAGCAAATGGTGCTGGGAAAACTGGACAGCAACATGCAGAAGAATGAAACTGGACCACTTTCTTACACCATACACAAAAATAAATTCAAAATGGATGAAAGACCTAAAGGTCAGACAGGCAGCCATCAAAATCCTTGAAGAGAAAACAGGCAACAACCTCTTTGACCTTGGCCGCAGCAACTTCTTACTTGACATGTCTTCAGAGGCAAGGGAAACAAAAGTAAAAGTGAACTATTGGGACCTCATCAAGATAAAAAGCTTCTGCACACTGAAGGAAACAATAAGTAAAACTAAAAGACAACCAACTAATTGGGAGAAGATATTTGTAAATGACATATCAGATAAAGGGTTAGTATCCAAAATCTGTAAAGAACTTAGCAAACTTAATACCCAAAAAACAAATAACCCAGTGAAGAAATGGACAAAGGACAATAGACACTTCTCCAAAGAGGACATCCAGATGGCTAACAGACACATGAAAAAATGCTCATCGTCACTCATCATCAGGGAAATACAAATCAAAACCGCAATGAGATGCCACCTCACACCTGTCAGAACAGCTAAAATTAACAATATAGGAAACAGCTGGCGAGGATACAGAGAAAGGGGAACCCTTCTGCACTGCTGGTGCAGTCACTGTGGAAATCAGTTATGGAGGTTCCTCAAAAAATTAAAACTAGAACTACCCTACAACCCAGCAATTGCACCACTAGGTATTTATCCAAGAGATTCAGGTGTGCTGTTTCAAAGGGGCACAATCACCCCAATATTTATAGCAGCGCTATCGACAATAGCCAAAGTATGGAAAGAGCCCAAATGTCCATCAACAGATAAATGGATGAAGGAGATGTGTATGTGTGTACATACACAATAGAGTATTACTCAGCAATCAAAAAGAATGAAATGTTGCCATTTGCAACTACGTGGATGGAACTAGAATGTATTATGCTAAGTGAAATTAAAGAAAGACAAATATCACAGGATTTCATTCATATGTGGAATTTAAGATACAAAACAGATGAACATAAGGAAAGGGAAGCCAAAATAATATAAAAACAGGGAGGGGGACAAACCGTAAGAGACTCTTAAATACAGTGAACAAACTGAGGGTTGCTGGAGGGGAGGTGGGGGGATGGGCTAAATGGGCAAGGGGCATGAAGGAGGGCACCTGTTGGGATGAGCACTGGTGTTATATGTAAGTGATGAGTCACCGAGTTCTACTCCTGAAATCAGTATTACACTATAGGTTACCTAACTTGAATGTAAATTAAAAATATGTAAATTAATTTAAAAAAATAGAAAAATGAACGAAGACTTGACCAGGCAATTCATAAAAGCAAAAAATCAAAAGGGACAATATATGCAAAGATGCTCAACCTCATGAGTAAGCAACAGGTGCAAAACCAACCATAATCATACAAAATTAGAAAACCACCAGCAGCTAATGTAATACTGAAGGCTGAGAATTCCGAGTGTCAGCGAGGTTGCGGTACAACAGAGCCTATTATATTACACACTGCTGATACGAAGATAAACCAGAACAATCACTTTGGAAGACTGTGTAGCAACACCTGTAAGATTGAAATTACAAATACTGTTTAGCCCAGAAGTGCAACTAAGTATAACCCTAGAACAGCAATTTTCAAACTTTTTAGCCTTAGGACTCAGTATAGTAAACAATTGAGAACGTCAAAGATCTTGTGCCTAAGTGGGTTATAGCCATTGATATTTATAATATTAGCAGTTAAAGCCGAAACACTTTTAAAACACAAACACATTCCATTAGCCATCAGAGCGCTGATAGCACATGTCACACCAACTGTGGGAAATCCCACTATGCACTCGTAAGAAAAAAGGTGCAAAAGGCAATTCACATCTTTGTGTTACTATGAAAACAATCGGACCTCACAGACCCCTGAAATTGTCTCATGGGCTTTCCAAGGGTCTCCAGACCACAGGTTGAGAACTCCTTTCCCAGAGAAATCTGTGCCCATCTGTAGAAGAATGCTCATGGCAGCACTGCTTGAAGCCAAGACTGGAAATTATCTCAATAGACATCCATAAGATAACGCATTACAAAAACTTACAGAATATTCAAACAGCAGAAAAATACACAGCGATGAAAACGAATGAACTACAAACACACACAACAGATCATTAGCCATGTCGGGGAACAGAGGCAAAACACAAACGCCTACATCCAGTGCGATTCCATTTCTATAACATTAAAAGACAGGCCAAACTACACTGTATTATTTAGGGCCACATACACAGGCAGTAGAAGCAGAAAATAAAACGACTACACAAAAATCAGCTAGTCGTCACCTCTGTCGGGGAGAGGGGCTGGGATCACCATGGGCCTTACGGAGTTCTATGCGCCTCGTGTCAACATGCTGTTTCTCAATCTGCATGGTGAGGACAGATTTTGACTTTAGACTTTTCAAAGCTTTTGCTCACTTTTCTGTATTGATGTTAGATTTCACAATAAAGCTCAAAGCTACATGCACAGTTTTATACCGATAATATGCACTATATATTTCTGCAGAATAAATATTATTGAAATACTATATTCCAATACGGTAACACTGCTTAACCCTGGGTTACGGGGTTTGCATTTTCTGTACACTTTCCAAGTTTGCCACCACAAAGAACGCATATTACGCTCGTAACCATGTAAGCACCTGGTATCATCAGGTTTTATTATAATTTTCAGCCTACTGCAGGGTATGTAATTTTATCTTATTACAGTTTAATTTGCAGCTCTCTGATTACTAATGAGGTTAAATATCTTTTCATATGTTTGTTGTCCTATTTGATTTCCTCTCCTATGAATTGCCTGGTCAAGTCTTCAGTTCATTTTTCTTTTACGAGGAGCCTGGGCTCAGCTGGAGTGATGGGGTGACTGCCGCATGTCTACCTGCAGGCAACGCAAGGACAGAAAACTTCAGGGACTCAAGAGGAACACTGAATTCTCCGAAGACCGTAATTCCACAGGCTGGAATTACAAACACCAGGTCTGTCTCTACAGCTGTGCGTCTCAACCTGGGACAGTTCTACCCACTGGAGACACTGGGCAATGTCTGGAGTCATTTGGGGCTGACAAGCCGTGGAGTGGGGGCAGTGCTACTGACATCTAATGGGTAGAAGGCAGGGAGGATGCTAAATATCCTAATGATCTAATGATCCCTCTCCAAACGTCACTAGTGCCCTTGTAGAGAAACTCAGCTCAACAGCCTCTACCCAGGACAGAAAGTGTTCACCCCTTCGTGACTCTTGTTCAAGTAGAAACAGTCAGAGGGGGAGAAAAGCAAATGCCCAGGCCGCCCTGCACTAATGAGATAATCCAAAGCCCTTCAAACTCCCATTCTCCAAGCACTTGCAAGGGAGCCGCATGCTGGGCACTGTGCCCTCCCTCTCACGGAGAAAGCCTCTCATGGAGAGCCAAGAGAAGCTCAGAGAACATCAGTGCAGGAAAGACTCTCGGAGCCAGCTAGTTCATCCCCCCACATTGGAGGAACACCCTGATAGCTGAAGACAGCAGCGTGGCCTCAAGTGAAGAGGCAGACACACAGCTATCAACCAGTACAATAAGGTGCATAATGGCAATTAGGTCATAAAGAACCAGGAGTCAGAGAAGCATGCATTGTGATAGAACTCTCAGCAGTCCTCCATGGAGGAGGCAGTATTTCGTCTGGACCGGAAAATCCCACTGGATTTGCATGGCACTTTTCAATTGTGGCTAAAAATTCTTTGACCTTCTCCCAGTGACAAGGGAGATGTATGTTCATGATCACCTTGAATCTGGACAATCCATAAGGGACTTAGAGCCTACAGAATGCAGCAAAAGGGACGCTGCATGACTTCCGAGGCCACACACCAGGTATGTAGCCCACAGAACTGTACACGGGTGTTTAAAGACTTATACGCAAATGTTCATCACAACACTACGCTCGATAGTCAAAGGGCAGAAACAGCCCAAATGTCTGTCAGCTGATGATGGGCGCTTCTCAATGTGCAGAACCCACAGACATTAAGAGACCCCAAGAGCCTAACCCAACCAGAAGTCAGAGTGGTAGCAGATAAAGCCTCCCTTGGGCAACATTTTCATTTTGTTTTCATTATTATTCAAAGCAATAGGAAGGTTCTGGGCAGAGGAACAGGATGACTTAGGTTTCTCAAAGATCACCTGCCTGCTGGGGGGAGACTGAACTGTAGGGGCAGGACTGGACTCTGGGACACACCGCTTGGGAGATCACTGACAGGGCTCCAAAGAGGGGGAATGGTGGCCCCACCAAGAGAGGAAGTGGCGGGGGTAGAATCTGAAGGATTTTGAGGGCATTCTGTGGACCAATCAGAAGCGGGGTGTGAAAGGAGAGCCCTGGAGGAGTGGCCAGAGCCACCAGCAGGACGGGACTGGCAGGTCCTCAGGTGGGAGAAGCAAGTCTGGAGGGGACAAGCAGAAATTCAGGTTTGCACAGCATCCTTCTGAGATGCCTATTAGCAGGTGGAAGAGTCAAAATAATTTACCACAGCCACACAGGGCATGAACCCTGTGGTTACCAGATCATGGGGAGGGTGGGGAGGTCCAGAGCCCTGAGGCAAGGGCCAGGATCTGGTTGGTGGGTGGGAAGAGCTGAATTGGAGGGATTTATTTCAATAACCGAACCACTAGCAGGGACCCAGCAACCATGGGAGTGCTGAATGTAGGAAGCTGGAGGTAAAGAGCTATTGGGGCTGGGGACAGAAACTGAAGAGTCAGAAGTATGCAGATGGGGTTTAATTTTAAGCCCTGAAGCTGGTGGAAGCATTTGGGAGCAAGTATAGGTAAAGAAGTCCCCCCCAAGGACTACACCAGAGGCACTCCCACAAGCCCTGGGGTCAGAGAGGTGAGAAGCCCAGGAAAAAGTGCTGCCTGTTGGGGGGGGTGATCAGAAGGTGGCAGATGTCCCTCAGATGTCCTGTTTCTCCCAACAGGAAGCCATCGCTGACTCTGGCCAGGAGCAGTTTCAGGGGACAGGTGGGAAGAAACTAATGGGAGCCCCCAAACTACAAGTCAACATGGTATACTGTATGTGATAAATAAAAGATTGAAATGGTTTCTGTTTAAGCACTACTTCGGATTGTTCCATGTTTTGAGCCTAAGTGAGGAGCCAAATGGATGAATGATGAAAAATAAAAAAGGGCTCACTCCTGCAGAAGAGCCCAGAACTCCACAGGAAGCGAAAGGGCTATAAAGAGCAACTAAATTAGAACTGCTCCTGTTCATTCAGACTCAGAACTCAGCTCACCAACTCAGGGGCATTTTCATTGAGGCCAAGTAAAAGGCTTTTGTAAACAGGAGCCCCCAAATTCTCACTGGAAGCACCTTAGGCAGGTGGCCTCTTTGCCTTCTTGGCCCGTCTAGGGAACCTAACTTGGCTAATACCTTGACAACACACCACCTGTTTGCATTCGCAATTAACTGGCTACTCCAACAATTCTGTGAGGCCAACAAAGCAGACATCAGCAGCCTCTTGGCGCAGATAAGGCAACTGTCACCAGCAAATGGTGGGGCCACGCTGGAATGCAGGCTCTGTGTTAATTCTGTCATCCCAGGCTAGCTGAAGCAGCAATAAAAATAAAAAGAAGAATGTCAAAATGAGCCCAGTCTGTGCCTGGGCGCTATTTTGGTGGTAATGAATTCGGCACTGCAACAGTATTTCCTGCTGAGGGTACCGTCTCTAATTTGGAAAGTAATTCCAAACGAACCACCTGGCATTGCCAGCCAGATGTTGTCTAGCCTCCCCTTTAAACAGATGTTCCCTGAGCAGGGGCACCACTCTCTGTGGAATTCAACCACCGTTTCCCACGTGTTTTTGTTTTTTGAAAGCTGCAGAGCCCCTGTGACACCTTATGAGCAGCCCTAGATCGAAAACTAATAAAAACATAGCTCAAAGCTGGTTAAAGCTGGAGTGAAGGTCCAGGACCCCCTCCCCCCGCCCCCTGCACTGTTCCTGCTCTGGTTCTCTTCCCCCACTGGCTTGGGGAGAGCGGGACCGACATGATCATCTGAAGCCAGGACACCTGTGGGCTGGCACATCCCTCCTCAGCAGACTGGCAGGCTTGGTCTGGGCAAATCAGAACCCCTCGGTCTGTCTGCGGGCTCCAAAGAGCACTGCTTCAAGCAGCCATCAGGACGGGCAAGGGGTGGGAGGGGAGAGAAGGAAAAGGCCTCTTGGCGGGGGAGGGAGGGCACACTGCACGCACTGGCTCTAGTTTCCTTGTGAAGTAGTTTTAAAAAATCAAACCCAAGCAAAAGGGATGTAGCAGTCTCCCAGGACCCTCAGAGGTGCTTCCAAACGCCCACTTCCACACCAAGAACATCACAGCAATCCAATTTTCTGCACACTTAAACTCCTGAACTCAGAGCATATTGGGAATTGGTTTAAAATACCAAAATTGAAACAATGCAACGAGACAGCACAAGCTAGTTTTCTCAAGGAATGAAAAGGGAGCTATTACCTAACCCTTAGCTGTTCTACTGGTTGCTCTTGCTGCCACAACAAATTTCGAAAGATTTCAAACACGTGCTTTTTTTTTTTTTTAATCTTACAGTTCTGGAGGTCAGAAGTCCAACACAGGCCTCCCTGGGCTAAAAGCAAGGTGTCAGCAGGGCTCCTTTCCTTCTGGAAGCTCTCGGGGAGACTCCATCCCCTTTTTCAGCTTCCAGAGGTTGTGTGCGCATTCCTTGGCTTGTGGCCCTTCCATCTTTGGGCCAAATCTCTCTCACATCGCACCATTCTGACTCCTTTACTTCCATCTTCCCTTCCCATTTAAAGGACCCTCGTCCCTCAATTGGCCACGATAACCCAGGAGAATCTTATATAAAGCCAGCTGATTAGCTACCTTAATCTCCTTTACACGCCCCCTAACAGCCACGGATGCCAGAGATTAGCGCTTGGACACCTCTGGGAGCCAACCGCAGCTTCCCACTCACGTCCATCTGGATCATCTACCTTCCAGTATTGTCCACACGCTTTCGTTACACGTTTAGGATGACTTTAAGCTTTTACATGCAAACCAAGATCGGTCATCAGTGGACTTATGAGCAAGACTCAGGGAGAGCCAGAGTCTGGGTTGGCAGACAGGACACCCTGCAGTCAGGCTCCCCCAAGCGCAGGGACAGCAGCAAAGAGTTGGAGAGGACACAGCAGGAAAAGCACCAACACCAGGTAGTGGAAGAACCCAGGAAAGTCAGTGCACCCAGAAGGTATCTTTCCTGAACTCACCAGAACCAAAAGCAGCTCCTCCCCACCTCCTCCTCCTCTTCTCTACTGGAGGCCACTTCAGGCCCTACATCAGTGCCTGCTGAGGCTGGCTCTTGGGGGGTTTGGGGGAGGGGATTAAAACAAACAAACATGTTTTCCTTACCTAGTGTCCAAAACGATGGAAGGGATGGGGATGTGACCTGTGACATCAAGAAAGGGACCGAAAACCAATCAGAACATATGACACTAAAAGGCAAACAGTGCCCAGACCCTATCAGTCCAGTGCAATGACCGCCTGGTGCACATAATGGCAACCCTGAGCCTTCCAGGAAAGCGAAGTCCCGCATGCGGGTGCACCATCCTGAGCGGACATTCCCGAATGGAGGCTGGAGGGGTTGGGAAGCTCTGTCTCTCTCAAAACTAAACATTTTAAAAAATAAAAGGGTGCAATTCAATGGTTCTTAGTACATTGACAAGGCTGTGCAGCGATCATCACCTCTATCTAGTTCCAAAACATTTTCATCAGCCCAAAAGGAGACTGCAACTATTAGGCAGTCACACCCCCAGTCCCCCATCGCTCCCAAAAGACTCCGGCAACCACTCATCCGCTTTCTGTCTCTATGGAATTTCCAATTCTGGATATTCCATATAAATGGAACAATACAATATGTGAGCTTCCGTGTCTGGCTTCTTTCACTTCACATAATATTTTTAAGGTCTGCACTATGAATTTTTAAAAAGTGGCTTGGAATGTTTTAAGTAATATGAGTAAGAATTAGTAACAGCTCGCTGCAAGCCAGACTCTGTGCTTAAGCACTTCATCCATCTGTATTCATTCAGTCGTAACAATCCCGTAAAGTGGATGCTGCAGTTATTCGAGGCACAGAGCAGTTAAGGGGCTCACTCCAGGTCACAGTAGCGCTGGGCAAGCTGGTGCCAAAGCGTGAGCTCTTCCCTCACCCCATCGGCTGGGCTACTTCTCTGCACCGGAGCAGGGAGCAGGTACTCAGCAGCAGGCGGCCTGCCTACATGTTCCTCACACTTTTTCTTCGCCACTTTCCAAATTTCTGAGACCTGCCCCGTCCCTGGAGGTACGTTCATGACCCCTGCTTTGGTTATTCAGATAAACCTGAGTTTAAGTCCTAAACCTCGCTGGGCCACTCATTTTTCATCTGAGAAATGGGTGTCCACCGAGTTACTCTTTAAGGCCATATACAAATGGCCCTTATGGACATAAGAAGAGGAAATGGGTCATACTGCCAAACCTTCAGGGTGCTTATGAGGGGTAAACGTGCATGAGGCACAGAGGGCCTGGTGCGTGGAAGGCATTTGGGAAATGGAACCTTCACTATCGTCACTCCCCACCTGCACCCCTCTGTTTCTTCTCCCTACCAAAGATCCGCTTCCCATTTCTGTAGGTGCACACAGGCGACATACTTGTCCTCAGAGGATCTTTCGAAACTAGTAAAATATAGTGAACTAAAAACCATCCAAAATTAGAACAGGGATGACTTGGCGACCAACCTTTTAAACTCCTGGGAGCCTGAAGTCTGTCTCAGCTTGCCAGAGCCTGAAGGGACTGCACAAGTCACGCTTCGAGTTTCTGTGTGCTTTCTGAGGGCTGCTGTTCTGGGTCACACATCACTCCTAAGGACCGGGACCAGGAATAAAGTGGCTCTTGGGCAGGCCCCTGGGGTGCTCCAAGAGAGGGTGCAGAGGCCTAACTAAGCACCTGCTGTGTTTATTCATTTCAACACAGCAGCTCTCACCCTGTAACTGTCCCGATATCCAGAGGAGACTAGCAATTCAAAGCCAATATTTGTCATGTTATTTTGCACAAAAGAGCCACAAATCAAGTTCCCTATCTTAAAGCAAAAGTCTCTCTCAGTTCAGTTCTCTTAATTACAATTAAAAAGATCACTAAGGAAAAAAAAATCACTAAGTAGCACTCTTATCTGGGTGGGATCCTGGCTCAATCTCTTCCAAGTTTTGGGACCAGGGATCCCTCATCTAGAAGGTAGGGATAATGCCTTACTACAAAATTGTTGGGGCAATTAAAACCAAGATATGTGAAGTGCCTGGCACAAAGCAAGCACTCAGGAGGTGGTAGCTGGTGGCTGGGACACAGATCTGGGAGTGACACACTCCTGGTCCCCTCAAAACGCTATCATTAGGCATAACAAGGCCAAGCAAACCATGTGAAGCTCCGAGAACTTTCCCAAGGCAGGAAGCCATCCTCCAGGTGCTAATAAGCAAGGACTGTGGCGTCAGACACGCCTGGGGTCACCTCACATTTCTTTGTGCCTCTTTCATCTGTAAAATGGCTGCCTTGGTTCACAGACTCCTCCACCACCTCCTAAGTCACCTAGTATGACACGTGATGGTGAAAATCTGAGACCTGTTCATTTCTATTCCTCCTCAGTGTGCATGCTGAAGAAGACAGCCTTGAAGGGAGCATCATTTTTCCAATTTTTCTGTGCTCACACTTTCAAATACTCCCTATCATTACATACAAGTCAATCGAGTGATTACGTTTCCCCCCAAATGCATCATAAAAAGAAAAATGAAACTGAAAATGCAATGACCCTGTAACTTGCTTTATTTTTCTTCACAGCCCTAACAACATATTATGTACACTGTGAAGTCTCTGCTTGTTTTCTCCCCACGCCAGGACATCAGCTCCAGGAAGACAGTCTTAGTTTTATTCACTGCTGCATCATGAGTGTCTGGAACAGAGCCTGACACCTTCGTAGAATGTTGAATGGCTCTTTTTGTATCAAGCCCAGGAGGGCTGCCCACGAGAAGTATTTCTGCATCTTTCGCAAAACTGCCTTAGATGGTCTACTGTTTTCCAGCGTGCCTTATGTGTAACACAAATCTCACTAGCACCCGGTATAAGGCCAAAGTTTTATTTTTGCTGAGCTCATGTTTTTCACGAGCTGAATTCGCCTTCCTTGTCAGGAAGCTCCATGCCCAACTCTGAACTTAATTGCAGTGTTTCCCTCAAACCTTTTTCTGATGTGGAGACGGGATATAAATAAGTGTAAGAAGATTCTATCTGTACACGTTAGAGGTCCTATTTTTAACCACACACTGCATTTATTCTACGATGCTTCTCAAATATGCCTGCGAACCACCGGGAAATCCAGTTAAAACGCAGAATCAGACTCAGTAAGTCAGAGGCGGGGCCTGAGATGCTGCATTCCCAACACGTCCCTTGATTCAGCACCATTCCTCCCTCCACCTCCTTGGCAAAAATTGTCAATGGCTAGAAAACAGAAGCGGGCACCAGAAGCACCTGGGGAGCTGGTTAGACCTACACATTGCTGCTCCCCCCCCAATCCAGCCCCCGCAAATATCCTAACAAAAGGGGGTAGGAATTCGCCAAGGAGGCTTCCCGGGTGCTTTTGCTGCAGGTGGCCTCAAAACACAGCCCGCTGAAGGGAATGAGTGTGCTCTCTTCAAGGTTTCCCACAGCAAGCTCCCGGGGACAGCTGTTGTCACCGGTGGTGACACCTCTCAGGAGTTTAAGGGAGGATTATCCCGCTGTTTCTAGCCCAGCACCAGGAGGGGTCCCGGCCCCTCCTCTCCAACCACTTGGACGGCAGCAAGGTCAGTCCCCCCGGCCCGGGGCTCGCA
>NC_043717.1:107794528-107843808 GCF_006229205.1 Suricata suricatta
GGGCTGGGGCCAGGTGCAGCGGGGCGGGAGCTGTGGCTGTGGCGCGAGGGGCGGGGCGAGTCTGCAGTCTCGGGGGCGGAGCCGCAGCGCGAGAGGCGGGGCCGCAGTCTGGGGGCAGGCCCTCACCCTGGCTGCGTGCTTGTGCGCCAGGCACTGGCCGCTGGGCACCTGCGGGCGGGTACACCCGGGTTGCGGCGAGCGCCAGCTCGTTGCCGGTTGCCCGAAAGTCCTTTTCCCCCAGACCTCGAGAGTTGAGCCTGCGAGTCCGGAGCAGTGTGTAAACAGTGGCAGAGGAGCCAGAGGTGCGGGCGGCCAGGGTGTGCAGTGATTTCCACTCCGCGCCCCAGACTCATCCCAGGCGGTAGCGGACCCGAGGCGGCCCACACGCCAGGTGCAATCCACCAGCTGGGTGACCTTGGACAGGGCTCTTTCCCTCTGGACTTGGCGTCCTCCCGGTAAAAGGCTGTTCCCTGGGAGTCCCTTCCAGCTGCAGCTCCAGAACGCAGCACCCGTGCTCTTGCCCTAGTCCCTGCGGCTGATCTTGCTTTTCACAACGACTGGCTGCCCGCCCACCCGCCAATCCCTGCAGGAAACTGTAATGGAACCCTGTCCGGAGATGAAAGAAAAGGGCTGTTTTCGTGGCTGCCCGCTGTTGGCAAACAGCGGCACGTCTCGAGGAATTGGGCCCAAGGCAGGGGGCGCAGAGGCAGGCGTGGGGGGGGGGGCGTCCCGGAGCCAGAGCGCCCCAGGCCCGGGCGGCGGGGGTGGGGGAGACACAGGGTCAGCTCTCCCGAGGCTTTGATGAATGCGCTGAAAGCCCAAGTTCACATCTGCAGAGTCGATGTGAAAACGTGCTCAATGATCGACAGACGCGCTGCAGTTCTTTCCCATGAACCCCCGCAAACGGAGTCCGTCTCCGGGGCTGGGCGAAATCAGATTCCAACAGTGCCCTGAACCGCAAAATGCCTTCCTCAGCCTTTGACGTGAGCACCCTCCAGAAGGGCTCCAGCTGCAGCCAGCTTTCCAGGACAAAGAGAGCTCCACTGCTCTCTGGAGTGGCAGAGCGGCGGCGTCGAGCCGGTCCCTGCCATTATTCAGCAAGGCTTCCCTGGGTCACATCCTCCTTAGAGGGTGGCTACGACCAACCTACTGTCAGTGTGCCCGAGGCAGGCTTCCTGGTCTCCCCACCTCCCGCCCTGCCCCGCCAGCACCTCCAGAGACCCCACCACCACCAATGGCTCCCGCCCTCTGAGCCATAGTAGGGGAGGCCGTCTCCCTGACAGAGACCCGACATCTTTCCCCTTATGATTTCCATCCGTTGCTCTGAATCCTGGGGCAAGTGAAACAAAACATATGAGAAGTGAGTGGATGTCCTGATTTTCAGGGAGTAATTATCCAATAACACTAACTACCTAGAGAATTAACAAATAGTAGGGAACACACACTATATCCACAACATATTCCAGGCATTTCCCTCTTATTTTTTATTTCTCACAACTTCCTGCATCACCTCAATAATTAATAAGGGAAAAGGAGCAAAAGTGGAGGTTGCGTGAGGTCCGGGAGTTAACAGGCTACGGTCCCACAGTGTCAAAGAGGCGGGGAGACCACTAGGAATCCCAGTGAATAAATGGCTACGAACATGTGCTTTGGAGCCAGACAGGGTTGAGATCCTGGCTGGACCAATAAAGGTTATGGTGAGGATTATATGATATGAGAAATGGGTAATCTGAGAGACCATGAGCAGAAAGGCATTCTTGTTAGATTTGTAACAGCTAAAAAAAAAAAAAAATACTGGCTACGGTGAGGTTGAGCACTTACTATGTACCCCAGGCTACAGATATGTCCCCAATCTTTCCCACAACTTGGATATTCTAAGCCATTCTCTTGTGTCCTGGCCTCAGTGGTCACATCTGTACCAGGAGGGCACTAGACATCATGGTCATTAAAGTCCCTGCAGGCTCTAAGAGGCAAATCCCAGCACCTTTACACTCATGCACAGCGAGAAGGCATGAGGAGGTGAGGAAAATGCTCTCACAGTGCAGTAGACAGTCACACCCGAATAGAGCTCTACCTGGTAAATATGCATGGAGATGCCTAAATCCCACCAGCAAAGCAGTGGCCGCAGTATAATATGCAGGAAGGCTATCCTCTAGTTCAGTGGTAGTTGTAGTTCAAATCCAGCCCACCTGCCTATTTGTACGGCATGCAAAAAAAAGTAGTTTTTGTGTTTTTTCAATGGTTGAAAAGATCAAAAGAAGGTTATTTTGTGACATGGTAAGTTACACAAAATGCAAATTTCAGGGTCCATGAAGTTGGTGGTAACAGCCACACCCATCCATTTCTGTATTGTCTATGGTGGTTTTGTGCTACCACATCAGAGTTGAGTAGTTATAACAGAGACTATGGACTCTGCAACGCTTGACATCTCCACCACACAGCCCTTTACAGAAAAAGTTTGCCAGCCTCCGTTTCAGCAGATCGAACCGTGCTAGGGATGAATGTTAACAGGTGTGGCATGGGACCTAAAGAGCGTGCTCCTCCAAAGCGTGGAATGAGCACAGAACGTGACAACAGCAATAAGAACCAACAGAAAAGGATGATGTTTACCATGTGCCAAGAGACACCCATTAAAAAAAAACCCACTAATAAAAATACGGCAAGTGTCTGAGGTCAGTTAACCTTTCATATAACTCTCCCAAATAAAATGGTTCATCTGGATCCGGTTTATCTCTCAGTGTCCTATATCTTAGGTTAGTGTGAGTCTGAGAGGGCTGATGACATCGAGGCACTGATCCTTGCCCGGCTGAAGTTTACCGTGGGACTTGGTGAGCCTCTCATTCACGTAACTGCTACTCCGCTGCTTTGCAATTGAACAAGGAGTTGATTTACATTCGGGAAATTCTGCGCTTAGAAATCATGATTCTGTATACCAACATCCTGTACCATATACATGTACATACACACCCCACTACGAATGCTGGGATCCGCTGGGAGCCATGCCTGCCTTGTCTCCACTCCAGCCCCTTGACCCCACCCTCCTGCTCCTCCTCACCCCTTCCTCAACTTCTTATATCCTTAAAATGGTCACCAGTTGGAAAGCCATTTGGCCTCATAAACTCCTCTCCTCAAACGCCCACCTATCCTCAGCTCTGACCCAGGCAGAGAGGTGTGGCACAGACAAATGGCCAACAGGCTCATCTGGAGGTACAGGACAGTCACAAAGGGGGCTGGGATGGCTTCTTGTAACCCGAAGTAGGCTCTGGGGGTTAGCCCATCTTCCCACCACTCCCTGACCTCTGCCCCCCCCACCCTCATTGCACACCATATCCTTGGGAACATGAGTTCTAAATCCCAAAACAGCTGTTACCTCACTGTCACTAGTGCAGGGTTCCTGTTCTTGCTCCCAAATGTCAGGAGCCCCTCCTTGTAAAGGCCCCCAAGGGAGCCTCACTGACCCATGGCCAGAGGCGGCCCCAGCTGGCGGTACCAGTTCACCAGGGCCCTTGAAATGGCTCTGCCACCAGCTCCAGCACGGCTGGAGGTACCCATCACGAAAGCAGCAGGGTCAGCGTCAGGAGTGCTTCTTCCTGGGAAACCCACCCCCTGCCGACCTTCGGGGCACCAGAGGAGAGAGGGAGTTCACGTGCTGGCAGGGGCAGGGACAAAGCCCTTGTCCCAATTCCAGCTCACCCGTTGGCCCCTGGGACCCAAGGCAGGCCAGCTACGTTTCTGGCTTCAGCAGCCCTTCCATAGCTTTCTCTCTCCCGCCACAGCCTGGGGCCCTGATCCCTCAAACCGAACCAAGATGTGGGGCCCTGCTCCGAAGCAGGTGGGAAAGGGATGCCACTCTCTCCTCCTGCTCCCCACTGTGCAGGCCAACTTGGAGACAAAGCCCCCCTGCATATCAAGTAGGGAGGGGAGCGCTGTGGGCCCCGACAGTTCCCAAGAGGCCTGACATCACACGCAAGTCTTCGCGGGTCCCAGGCGACAGAAGAAAAATGAGGTGGTTGTGGTAAGTTACCCCCATACAGTTAAAGTACTGACCTTAACTCCGAAATCATGGATTTTGGTGTGGTATCCAAAACTCCTTCATATCCTGAAGAGATCATAGTGTTTTGTTTAATGTGTTTACTATGCCTTTACTATGCCAAATAAAAGGTTAGCAATCCTATGGGTCCCTGAATTAAAAGAAAGGAATGTGGGGTGCCTGGGTGGCTCAGTGGGTTAAGCGTCTGACTTGGTTTTGGGTCAGGTCATGATCTCACGGTCCCGTGTCGGGCTCTGCGCTCAACGCCTGAGATTCTCTCTCTCCTTCTCTCTCTCTCTGATTCTCCCCCCACACTAGCTTGTGCACGTGCTTGCGTGTGCTCTCTCAAAAAAAAAAAAAAAAAAGAAAAGAAAAGAAAAAAGGAAACATACCTGTCAGTGAAATTTAGAAGTCTGGGAACAGCCAGCAATATTCAGCCCCCCCAGGGCCCTGATACATAGGAAATTTTTAAAACACGCACCACATGAACCGAAGCTCTGAAAATGGATTCTAAAACAATGTTCCCTCACATGTTTTTTTTAGTGGTAAGCAAATTCCCCCTCCCTCTCCTCTACCTCTGAACAGCATTCTTCTCCTCTCCTCTCCTGGATTTTCTAGTAAGGCAAGGTCAGGCAGAGCCTTGAATGCCATGCTAATGAGAAAGATTTGATCCTGAGAACAGAGGGAAGCCACTTAAAGGATTTTAAGCATGGCGGAGGTACAAGGAAAATGGTCCACAGGAATGGCTGCTGACTTTATCTGGGGGGAGGCTGGGAGACATGGGCCTAAAGCCAGGGGTTTGGATTCACAGGATGTATGTGGTGGAGTAGCAGTGGCTATAGAAAGGAGGGGATATGTGTGTGTGGGCCCAGCCCCATTCTCAGGGCAAGGGAGGAAAACAAGTCAGAGGTGCCCTGTGGGAAGGAGACAGACAAGCAATTGTGCCTTCACATGCCACAGACAGTTCTGAGCAGAGGGGAACACCGAAGAGTCTCCTGGATGGTCAGGGTGGAGGCGACTTCAAGGAAAAGTAACAGTCCACCACACAGACAGACGGGCATGCGTGAGGGCAGGAGGGAGAGGGGTGTCTGAGAGAGGCCCCCAAATGAGGAAGTGGGCAACCTAGGGAATTTGAGTTGGCTAGACTCAGGTCACGCAGGGCTCACAGAGTGGGTGAGATTTGGACTCTATCCAAATGCAGCTGGGAACCCCAGTGCATTTTAAGTGGGGCTGACACGAGGCTGCAGGGTGACAAGATCAGACTGGGACTTCCTGGATCCATTTCTTCAAGGAGGCTCGGGACCGTGTTGTCCGGTACGGAGCCCAGCGTCTGCCTTAGAAAATGCTGCTGTCGGTGGCAGAGCCATTGAGGAGTGAAAAACTGGGGAGAGCAGAGGACAGACTGGATGGGGCGCAGAGGCAGGGAGAAGAGTGAAGAGGCACCAGAGATGGGGAGCCGGGGGAGGCGCGGTGGCCCCAAGACAACCCACTGTGGCTGGTCATTAGCTGCCGCTTCACAGGCCACGGGGCCCACTTCTGTGCCAGTGTTTCTGCAGAACCCCTGTGCCTGCCCCGCTCACTCGCTCCTGTCACGACCAGGGCATTCTGTAATCCAATGCGACAAACTCCGTCAGATATGAACAATCTCACCTTTTTGGATTCCTGTTAGAATTCCCACTTGGGGCTTGAGGTGTTTTCTTAACACACCAAGAACCATATAATGGTGAGGAGAGTGGCAATGATGGCACCATGAGGACAGTGTAAAAGGAAAGGAAGGCGGGTGCGAAATGCCAGTGGGTCACAACTCAGTTTCAAGTCTCATTATCATGAGAAGGAGTCCTCTTCTCAGGAAATCTAAATGCAGAACACCCACCCGGCTTCTGAAAGCCTGCGTGCCAAGTCAGGCAGGGCAAAACCTTATACCTGCATGTTTTCCTAATGTGAGAGACTGTTCTCTAAATTTCTTTCTAGTGCTCAGTCGAGTTAATATGAAATTTGCATACGTATTTGACAAAAAATTTATGTCTGTAATATTTCCGAGGCATCATTTTCTACTTTGAATCCTGACCTATGTGGGGATAGGACTTAACATTTGCCCCTGCAATGCACAGGAGTAGGGGGCCTTATTTAACTTACCCGGTGAAGTCTCCCTGAAGCCGTTGGGAGACTCAAAACCACAGAAATCAACATGTGGCCTCTTGAGGTCTTTTCATGTAATCAGAGCAGTGCAGAAAAAATTACAGAACACGAATGTAGAAAATAGCACCCCATTATTAGTAATATCACTGCATTGTTGATTTTCCACAGGTGTTGCCTCCCCTTTGGGGCACCGCTGCATGAAACACCTCTCCCCACCTACTTACACAAGCACACACGCACACACGTGTGTGTAGGGTGCTAGTGTACAGGAATCTGGATATTACAGGAGCCCAACCCCAGCCCATCCAACATGACCATTCGATGCTACCAGCTCCTGTGCAAACATCAAACCTGTCTGCAGAATTTGATCTCCTGGCATGGTAAACTGAGGCAGGGAAAAATTGGAGTGGCGTGGATCTGCCTCTAACTGGTTATATGAATTTGAACAAAAATTGACTAACATGTATCGATTGAGAACCTGGCAATTCTACTTCTTCAAGACTTCTCAGAGCCACCCCTGCTCTCCATCCCCACTAAGGACACCCAACACAAGTGAGCACTTGAGGGCTACTGAGAGAAAGCAGAGCATCGTACGTGGGGCCCTTACTTCTCCTGCGCCTCTCTCCCGTTCGCTCTTCACAGTGGGGGAAGAAGGAGCTTCTGAAAGGACTAAGTTGGATGACAGCCCTCCCCTGCTCAACCCCCAGTTGCCTCTTCCCATTATTCCTGAGATCTAGTCTAAACTCCTGAGCTCAGCATTCAAGGCTCTACAAGCTGGGTCCCAGACGGCCCCTCCGGACTGTGTCCATCCCCACTCCAGGCCTCTGGGCACCATTCGCAGCTCCCCCAACCTCAGTGCTCCTCCCTACCCCTGTGTATCCGCTCACATTGTCCCTTCTGCCGGTCCTTTCTCTCTGTCTCTCTCTGTCACTCTGTGTCTGTCTGTCTCTCTCTCTCTGGTATAAAACGTGTATTTATTTCACCATGACCATCAATGGTTTTCAAATTTTCTTATTGATGGAACTATTTTATCTTAATTCCAGCATAGCTAGCATGCGGTGTCATATTAGCTCTAGGTGTATAATACAGTGATCCAACGCTTCCGTATGACACCCAGTGTTCATCACACGTGCCCTCCTTAATCCCCATCACCTGTTTCACCCATTCCCCCACCTACCTGCCCTCTGGTAACCATCAGTGTGTTCTCTAAAGAATCTGTTTCTTGCTTTGTCTCTCTTTTTTCCCTTTGCTCATTTGTTTTGCTTCTTAAATTCCATATGTCAGTGAAATCATATAGTATTTGTCTTTTTCTGACTTATTTTACTTAGCATTATACTCTCTAGCTCCATTCATGTTGTTGCAAATGGCAAGATTTCATTCTTTTTGATGACCGAGTCATATTCATACATATATGAATCATGTATAATATATAACATATATATCACATCTTCTTTATTTGTCTACTGATGAACGCTTCAGCTGCTTCCATAATTTAGGTATTGTAAATAAATATAGGGGTGCGAATATCTTTTTGAATTTGTGTTTTCATATTCTTTGGATAAATACCCAGTAGGAGAATTACTAGATCATAGGGTAGTTCTATTTTTAAATTTTTGAGGAACCTCTCTACCATTTTCTGGAGTGGCTGCACCGGTTCGCATTCCTGGGAACAGTGCATGAAGGACCCTTTTTTCTCCACATGCTCGCCAACACTTGTTGTTTCTTGTGTGGCTGAGTTTAGCCATTCTTACAGGAGTGAGGTGATTATCTCAGTCCCTTCTCTCTGTATCCTCTCTCCCTGAGCAGCTGATTCATACCCACGTGCAGTTTATACCCACTTTACCTTCCCAGCCCTGCTTCTCCTGGGGACCCAGATGTGTACCTTCAAATGCCTGCTCTGCATTGTCTAATGTTTTTCAGAGGCACTGCAATGTCCAAAAAATAATCGTCCATCCTCGTCCCAAAAGCCACTCCCCACTGTGTTCCCTATCTCCCAGTTGCTGAGGCCCCAAACCTAGGAGGCAGCCTACCCCTGTCCTGATCTCACCCAGGCCATGACCAAGTCCTGCGAAGTCTGCCTTCTAAATCGTCTTGGATGTGTGGGCCCAAGTCGGCCCTGAATAACTGTCCAGAGGCCTCCAGGCTGTTCTCCACCCAGCGGCCAGGGGGAGCCTCTTAAAAAGTAAATCGGATCATGTTCCCTTGCTCAAAACCCATCAATCTCGTGTTAAAGGGCTCTCCGTGTCACTCAGCACATCCAGACTCCTGTCCGTGGCCTGCAGAGTGCCCCGTGATCTGCTCTCACAAGCCCTCCTACCTCGTGCCTCCACGTTTTCCTATGTATTTCCATTGTGTGCAGTGACCTTCCTTCCCTTCTTTGCCTGGCTGACTCCAGATTCTCCCTCAGGCCTTACTAGAACATACTGTCCCCTCCAGCCCTGGGACAGGTAGGGGCCCATCCTCTACTCCCACAGCCTCTGTGCTAGATTTTACCCTCACGCTGGACATGCTGCTTTGAAATTCACTGTTTCTTCCCAGTGGTCTGCTGGTTCTCAACCCCCATGACATGAAAGAATCATTGCGGAAGCTTTTTTTTCCTTTCTAAATTGAGGTAAAATTCACATAACATAAAAGTCACCCTTTCAAAGTAAACAATTTTGTGGCATTTAGTACATTCATTGTGCTGGGTAACCATCACTATTTACTTCCAGAATATTCCGGTCATCGCAAAAGGAAACTCCATATACTTAAGCAGTCATCACTCCCTATTTCCCCTCCCACAGCCCCTGGCAACCACTAATCTCCTTTCTGTCTCCATGCATTTGCCTCTTCGAGACATTTCCTACAAAAAAAAAAAAAATCATACAATTTGTGGCCTTTTGGGTCTGGCTTCTTCTATTTACCATCATGTTTTCAAGGTCATCCCTGGTTGTAGCAGGTGATAGAACCACATTCCTTTTTCGGCTGAATAATATTCCATTGTATGGACAAACCACGCTTTGTGTTCCCTTTCGGCAAAAGTGGGACATTTGGGTTGTTTCTGGTTTGGGGCTATTGTGACTAATGCTTCTAGAAACCTACATGTAAACGTTTTTGTGTAGATATACGTCTTCGTTTCTCTTGAGTTTGTACCTGAATTGTTGCGTATCACGGGAGCTTTTAAAATCACCCCCTGCCAGGCACCGCTCCCCAAGATTTTGATGCAGTTGACCTGACGTGAGGTTAGGCACTAGTGTTTTTCTAAAGGCTTCTCTGATGAGTATAATACACAGCTCAGGCCGCGAACCGCTGACTGAGACCACGGCTGGGCCAAGTTCTGCCCACTGCCTGTCTTTGTCTGCTCTGCCAGCTACGAAAAAGGGAAAAATTAAAAAGAAAAATATTTTATGACACATGAAATGATGTGACCTTCAACGTTCCATGTCCATAAATACAGTCCTATTGGAACACAGCCACGCCCATTCATTTACTTGTTGTCTACAAGTGCTTTTGTACTAATGGGGCAGAGTTGAGTGAGTAGTTGTGACAGAGACTGTGGGACCCACAAAACTAAAAATACTTACCATCTGGCTCTTTGCAGGAGCACTCTGCTTCATCTGTCCGCAGGAGCCGGCATGGTTGACCACTCTTTACTGCCTCAAGTTCTTTCTTCACTTGACTGCTGGAAACCCACTCTCTCCTCGAAGGGCCTCTCTGGAGCTGGGGAAAGCTCCGTTGGGGTGCAGAGGGTTCAAACGCCGGGGCGCTTTCACGCCCTCATATGGGTGGATGTCAGCAGGGCGTGGGAGAGGTGTTAGGAGATCACTTTGAGGCTTTGGCAGGTCACTGTCCTCCTCTGCACCTTGTTTTCCCTTCTGTGAAGTGAGTGGGTTGGACACGACTGTCTCTGAAGCCCCTTGCGGTTCCAAGTTCTCAGATGCACTGCCACCAGTCCTCCGGCAACCCAACGAGAAGGGTGCCGTTGCCATTATCATTGCCACTTTACAGACAACACAACAGACTTTTAGGGAGGAAAAGTGACATTAGCCAGGTCACCCAGCCAGTCAGTGGCCGGCCGGGCATCCACGCTCTAGTGCGGCCAGTCCCAGTCCCTCCCGGGACACAGATGTGCTGGGTGCCTGCTGTCGAAGCTGTTGCACTCTCAGAGAAGTTGGCGGGCTGGGAAGGCACGCTGGCAGGTGGTGACCGGCTCGGCACTATGTCGTGGATGTGAGCAGCTGTGAGCGGAGCTGAAGAGGAGAACAAGAGGTTCTTGAGAGGCCTTAGGCAGTGTGCTCAACATTGTGGTATGCATTCGAGTATGATCATATTTAGTAATCTCAGTACTCTGTGAGGGAGGGTATTAGTTTCCTGTAACAAATTACCGCAAACTTTGATGGCTTGAGAACAGCACAACTTTATTTCCTCACAGTTCTGGACGCAAGAAGTTCAAAATCAAGGGGTCGCCAGGACTGTGCTCTCTCTGAAGCCTCTAGAGGAGGCTCCTTCCTCCCACCTTCTACCTTCTGGTTCCATGTTCCTTCGCTTATAGGCACATCACCCCAATCTCTGGCTCGTCTTTGCATGACCTTATCACAAGGACACCAGTCATTGGGTGTAGGGCCCATGCTAAATCCAGTGTGATATCATTCAGAGATTCTTAATTAATTATATTTGCAAAAACCATATTTCCAAGAGAGGTCTCATTCTGAGGCCCCGATGGACCTGAATTTTTGGGGAGGGAACATGATTCAGCCTTCCACAGGGCTCAGTCTACAGATGAGAAATCTGAAGCCCACTCTCGTGCCACAAGACTAGTTACCCTCATACCTAGTTCCTTAATAACTTAGGAACGAATGCCAAGTTCTTGATCATTTTAACACCTTCCTTCTCATAAAGAGAGAGAAAAAAAGACATACAAAAAGTCCATGTAACCCTTACCTTACACCATACACGAATATTACCTTCAAATGGATCAATGACCTAAATGTAAGAGCTAAAACTATAAAACCCTTAGAAGAAAACATTGAGCAAAATCTTCATCATGCTGGATTTAGCCATGTTGGTGGCTCAGACAGCAAAAACAGAGGCAACAAAAGAAAAAATAGATACATTGAACTTCATCAAAATTAGAATCTAGTAGGTCAAAGAGCACCATCAACAGTGAAAAGGCAACAACCTACAGAATGGGAGAAAATATTTGCAAATCACATATCTTACAAGGGATGAATATAAACTGATACAACTCAACAGCAGCAACAACCACAAACAACCCAATTAAAAAACAGTCTCCAAAGAAGACGTGCAAAGCCAGGAAGCACATGAAAGGCTGTCCGACACCTTTAGTCACTACCCAAACCACAGTGAGATACTACTTCACACCTGTGAGGATGACTATAATAAAAAATAAATCAACTGAAACTAGCAAGTATTAGCAAGGACATGGAGAAATGGAAATCCTTGTGTACTGCTACTGGGAATGTGAAATTGTGCAGCCACTGTGGGAAACATATGGCGATCATGTTACTCAAGAAATTGAATCTAGAACTGCCAACTGATCCAGCCATTCCAGCCTTGCGCATGTGCCCTGAAGAATTGGAAGCACAGATGTGAACAGATGTTTGCGCGACCATGATCGTAGCAGCAGTATTCACAATGACCAAGATGTGGAGACAACCCAAATGCCCAGTGATTGATGAGGGAATAAACACAATGTGGCATATACAGACACTGGAATACTATTCAGTTATAAAAAGGAACAAAATTTTGATAGATGCAACCACATGGATAGACCATGGAAACACTATGTTTAGTGAGAGAAACTAGAGGCAGCGGGACAAATATCATATGATTCCATTTATTGGAAGTACATCAGCTGGAATAGGTACATCCATGGAGACAGCAAGTAGAATGCAGGTTTCCATGAGTTCAGGGTGGGGAAAAGGGGAAGTTATTATGTCATGGATAGAGTTTATGTTGGGGATTAAGAAACATTTTGCATATAGATGGTGGTGACGGTTACAGAACCTTGTGAATGTAATTAATGCCAGTGAACTGTGCACTTACACATGGTTACAATGATAAATATTATGTATATTTTACTACAATTAAAAAACTGCTTAAACAAAGAAACCCTGTGAGCTTGAAGGAAAGCACTTTAGAATGGAAAATGTGGACCAATCGGCTGGGCACAGCTCCTGCCGCCTCAGCTTGCCTCCCATGAATGCCTCTGGAATGTACTGGAATGACTATGGGGCCAGCTTCCGGGCAGGCGTACTCACTGAAGCCTCTCCATGCAGTGCTCCCTATGCCAGTTCTCTCACCCCGCCCCCGGGGGTTTGGCCCTTCCTGTTCTGCTTAGGCAGAGTTCTAAGAGAAGGGGGTTTTCATGCATTGGTATCTCCTTTCCTTATTCTCACCCTCCACACCGAGCCCATTTGTGATCACACATCCCAGCGTCCCGTCACTTCTTGTTGGCCTCTGTCCTGGTCTGTAACAGAGCCCTGGGAGTGACATTTGCCATCTTATTCCCCCAATGCATTCTGGCAATGCTCTGATCGAGCCCTGCGATGGTCTTCTTGTTTGTCCTCGGAAAGCGGGTTGATTTCTTCTGCTGACTTAGTGATGGCTTGTCTTGAGAGCATCTGCCACCCTAATCATGTCCTCCCTTGGGTGTGACGTTCTCCTGGCTTCCCATTGTCTATGCGATCAGGCCATACGCCTTTGCTTGGCGTTCAGTGCCCAGCCTACCCTGCCTTAGTACCTCTGGTCCAGCAGGTGACCTCACTGTCCCATGAAAGGTCTTTGTGCCTCCCTGTCTCCGTGCCCTTTTCACCAGAGGTTTGTGTCACCCACTGTGCTTCCCTTAGCCTCTCTATCCTGGTATCTAAATGCTAGTGTCCCCTGGGCCCAAGGTCATCATGTACCTCTTTCTGGAGGTCTCTGAAAGTCAGATCTTATATATTTAGTAGGAAATCATCCGTTGTCACCTCAAGTGGGTATTTCCATCTCTTGTTATTTTTCAAATATACCCTGAGGTTAATTTTATCTAGAGGGAAAGCTTCCGGAAGCCAGGGACTCATCTTATTTTGCATTTCTCTCCTCTGCATGTAATTGGTACAAAATGAACATTGGTCAAGTTGGCTTGCTAAAAACGACGGGCAGTGCTCTTGGCACTTGGGCCCCTCCTGCCTCAGATGCCGTCACCCTTTCCATCGGGCTCTAGCAGAGGGGGTGGCCCTGGGCTCAGAGCACGAGGGGGACAGTAGTTATCCTTCTGTCAACTTCTGGGGGAAACTTCCCTTAGAAACTCTGACCTTTGAATTTTTCCAAGATGATCTTTCTGTGGCAAAATCTTGTGAAAGAACCGAGTGGAAGCATCCCTCGCAGAGATCTGTTCCCTGGGCCTTCTAGGACTTCTTCCTGCTCACTGCCACCACTGTCTCTGTCCTGGGTCCAGATGTCACCATTTTGCATCAGGATTATTGGAGCAGCTGCTTCCTGGTGCCGCTGCCCCCGGTGCTGCCCCCAGGAATGCATGCTCGGCACAACACTCAGGGCGGCTGTCCTGAAACACATTGTTTTTCTTTCGCTCCCCAGCTTCCAAATGCCTACTTGTCTCTGACATAAAGCGCAACTCCTGAGAGTGGTGTTCCAGGTGAGCTGATTTCTGACCCCGGCTCTCAGCCCTTCTCAGAACTCTGACGACTCTAACACTGCACTTACGGCATGATTCCCTTCCAAAACGAAACACGCATATTGATGCCTCTGGTGTTCAGCCCAGGCAGTGCCACGCCTCCCTCCCCCCAAAACATCTGACCGCTTGCAACACATCTTAAAAGAGTCACCTCCTTTCTGAGCCCTGTCTCCTCAGCCCTCCTCCCACCTTGGGACTTTGCCCCAGTAGGAAGCCAATAAATACTCTCGAAAGAAAGAAATTGGGGGGCTTATAAAGACAGGTATTGATTTCTCACAGCTCTGGATGCTGGAAGTCTGAGATCAAGGCCCCAGCGGATTCAGGTTCTGCTGAGAGCCCTTTTTCTGGTTCACAGACAGCTGTCCTCTCGCATTGTCCCCACACAGCAGAGGAGATAAGGAAGCTCCCTAGGTCTCTTTCATAAGGCCCCCATGGGATCTTTGCCTCTTGACCTAATCCTCTTCCAAAGACCCCACCTCCTAAAACCATTGCGCTGGGGTTAGGATTTTAACATATGAATCTGGGGACGGGGTGGACACAAAACATTCAGTCTATAGCAGATGTAAAATGTTTCTGCCACTAAGGAAAACTCTCTGAGGGTTCCCCCATTTGGTTAAACACAGACCCACCAATTTCACTCCTAGGTATACACCCAAGAGAAACTGAAACATGTGTCCGTGCAAAACTTGTACACGTGTGTTCATAGCACCATTATTCATAATAGCCAAAGTGGAAACAACTCAGATGTCCACCAACTGACAAATGGGTAAATAAAATGTAGTGTATCCGTACTATGAAATGCCATGAGCCAATGAAAAGGGATGAAGTATGGACCCATGTCACCACATGGGTGAGCCTTGAAAATATGATGCTGAGTGAACAAAACCAGACACAAAAGACCACATATTGTATGATTCCATACACATGATGTGTTTCAGAATAGGCAAACCCATAGAGACAGAAAAGGAGATAAGCAGCTGCCTAGGGTCCAGGTGGGGAGGGAGGGTTGGGAGGTGGTGGCAAAGACGGATGAGCTTCTTTTCCAGGTCATAAAAATATTGAGGGATTAGATAATGATGGTGGCTGCACAGCTTTGTGTATAGACTACAAACTACTGACTTGTATACGTTGAAAGTAGATTATGCAGTATGTGAACTATATCTCAAAAATTGGTCAACAAAAAGAAGGGAACCAATTGGCAAGTGCGTATTAAGCAGTTACTACATACCCGATACAGAGTAAGCATTTTAAAAAATGTTTATTCCAGACCGGCTGCACCAGTTTACATTCCCACCAACAGTGTAGGAGGGTGCCCGTCTCTCCACACCCTCGCCAGCATCTATAGTCTCTTGATTTGTTCATTTTAGCCACTCTGGCTGGTGTGAGGTGGTATCTCAGTGTGGTTTTGATTTGTGTTTCCCTGATAATGAGTGATGTTGAGCATCATTTCATGTGCCAGTAGGCCATCTGGATGTCCTCTTTGAGAAGTGTCTGTTTATGTCTTCTGCCCATTTCTTCACTGGGTTATTTGTTTCTTGGGTGTGGAGCTTGGTGAGTTCCTTGTAGATTTTGGATACTAGCCCTTTATCTGATATGTCATTTGCAACTATCTTTTCCCATTTTGTGGGTTGCCTATTAGTTTTCTTGATTGTTTCCTTTGCAGTGCAGAAGCTTTTTATCTTGATGAAGTCCCAAGAGTTCAGTTTTGCTTTCATTTCCCTTGCCTTTGGGGATGTGTCGAGTAGGAAATTGCTGCAGTTGAGGTCAAAAAACTATCCATAGAACTCTCCTATGACCCAGCAATAGCACTGCTAGGGATTTACCCAAGGGATACAGAAGTGCTGATGCACAGGGGCACATGTACCCCAATGTTCATAGCGGCACTGTCAACAATAGCCAAATCCTGGAAAGAGCCTAAATGTCCATCACCTGATGAGTGGATCAAGAAGATGTGGTATATATTCACGATGGAGTACTACATGGCAATGAGAGGGAATGACATATGGCCCTTTGTAGGAAAGTGGATGGACCTGGACGGTGTCATTCTAAGAAAATAAGTCAGGCAGAGAAGGACAGATACCATATTTTTGCATTCATAGGTCTAACAGGAGAAACTTAATGAAGGACTAAGGGGAGGGGAAGAGGGAAAGAGAGTTGGGGAGAGAGAGGGACCCAAAACTTAAGAGACTGTTGAATGCTGAAAAAAACTGAGGGTTGAAGGGGGAGGGGGGAAAAGAGGTGGAAGTGATGGAGGAGGGCAGTTGTGGGGAAGAGCACTGGGTATTGTATGGAAACTAATTTGACAATAAACTACTTAAAAAATTAAAAAAATAAAAGAAAAAAATTAAAAATGTTTATTTCTTTATTTTGAGGGGGGAGGGGCACAGAGAGAGGGAGAAAGAGAATCCCAAGCAGGATCCGCACAGTCAGTGAGGAGCCTGATTCGGGGCTTGATCTCATGAACCAGGAGACCATGACCTGAGCTGAAATCAAGAGTCAGAAGGTTAACCGACTGAGCCACACACGTGCCCCAACATTTTGAAGGCATCAACTCCACGATTCTCATTACAACCCAATGAGATACAGTGATAGACAGAATGTTCGTGTCCATGTGAAATTCACATACTGAAGTCCTAACCCCCGATGTACTGATATTAGGAGGTGGGGCTTTTTTGAGGTAATTAGGTTTAGATGAGATCGTGAAGATAGCACCCCCATGATTGGATTAATGCTCTTATAAGAAGAGACACCAAAGGTCTCTTTCTTTCTCTCTTCTCCATGTGAGAACACAGCAACAAGCCAGCTGTCTGCAAGCAAGGAAGACAACTCTCACCGGAAACTGAACTCTGCTGGCACCTTGATCTTGGACCTTCCAGCCTCCAGAACCGTGAGAAATAAATGTCTGGTTGTTTAAGCCGCCTGGTCTGTGGTATTTTGCTTTAGCAGCCCAAGCTAAGACAGACAGCCACTGTGCTTATATCCATCTTAAGGCTAAAGAATCTGAGACAGTAAAGTAGCTTATGAAAGAGACCTAGGGAGCTTCCTTATCTCCTCTGCTGTGTGAGGACAGTGCGAGAGGACAGCTGTCACTCAGCCCATACGTGGTAGCACCAGGAGATAGGCTTGCAAGCCCCTGCCCCTGACGGCCTGTCCTGTAGACAACTGTGTGCCTGTGCGCTGCAGGTTTTATGGTCAGGAAAGGGATAATTGGTTTCTCACTGGCACTCCAGGAGAGGGATTTGAAGGGTCCTAAACCCCTAGAAGTTGCTGTCCCGGGGCCCCTGAAAGAATAAGGCACCCAGATTCCAGATCAGTCAGTGGGAAGGGGGTCTTTTTCCTTCATTCAGAGGAGCAGGCTGCCATCCACCCAGCCTCAGCCTTAAAACTGGGGCCAGTGGACCAAGCCTACCCAGCAAGGGACTCACTGTGGAGGACCACGACAGTCAGGGAGACCATCGCTGGCCTTCAGCTTTCTTAATGCCATGGCCAGACCCCTGCTGCTGTACATGATGGACCTTGAATCATGGAGCAGAGGCACAGGGAAGCCCATACTGGGGCCTGGTGTTGCTTATTGCTAGTAGGAGACTAAAGGCGTGGGCTCATTCAGGGTACAGAGGACAGCGTTCAGCTGTGGAGGTACAGTCAGAGAGTGTTGCCTCTGGAGCCAGCCAGCTCTGGCTTCCAAAAAGGGCTCTGCCATTTACTAGCATTTACTCTGTGACCCTGGTCAAGTCACCTTACCTCTCTGGACCTCAGTGTCAGAATATATAAAATAGAGGGTCAAAACTTTAACGTACAAGGAAAGTGCACAAAACAGTGCCTGGCACACAGTAAGCTCTCAACAGTAGTAGCCTTTTACTTTGTTTTAGCTATTATTTCCCCTAAGCAGGTGGGAAAGAAATGCGGCACCATAAGAGAAACATCTGGGTTATAGATACTTCCCAAATCAGAACAGAAATATTTTGACATCATTTCCCCTCTACCTTCTCTAAGGGCTTTGTTCAGATCTAGAAGGAGGGAGGTAAGAGTCCTACTGTCTTCTGGTCAGCCACAGTGCCTGGCCAGGCACATGCCTTGTTCTGGCTACCAGGAACCTTTCTAAGACATGGTAACAAGCTGGTCTTGCTCCAGGAACCAGTGATCAGGATGTCAGCAGGAAGTCAGAATTTTCATAATAGGAGCACTCTTGGGCAGTGTTTAGACAAGAGTAAAAGATGGCTTTAAGGGGTTAAAAGAAAGGCGATGGAAGGTTGCTGATCGGTTTTGTGTTGCCTCAGCTTGTGGAAATAAAGATAAAGGGGACAAGCTGGTGGGAGATGGATTCTGGAACTGTCTAAGAGGCAGAACAACCTCAAGATGGCCTCTTGTGCATGCTTAGACCTGGTTCTGTAGTGCCCCTTGGATGTCCCTTCCAACCTGGAGACCATATGACTCACTCACCTCCCCCACCAGGTTTGGACCAGGGCAATAGTGAAAGGCTGGTTTCCAAAACTTCTGGAGCAAAGCAAAGAGAGGGTTCGGCAAGTTGTTTGTTTAGTCTAAGCCCAAGTTTGAGAAACACCTTTGAGACTCCGCCACGCCTTGCTTGTGGCCAAGCTGAACATGATGCATATTTTTCTGCCCACCTTCTACCCTTGCCCTGTGACATCGGGGGAGACACTGGGGCTGTGAGCTTCTGTCAGGAGCTCTTAGTTGTTGTCTTGTCTTTAGAAACAGGATGAATGAGTAAATGGGAGAAGCACATTGAAACAATTCCAAGGATTCTATCTGCATCAAGGGCAGGGTCTAGCTGATGAACTGGTGCGCAGCCCATCCTTTCCAGAGAACACAAGTCTGAAGTTCATTTCTCATTGTGCCCCTTTATCTCTTGAAAATGAAATCCTGGCATTTAAATGTGATCGTTGCCCTTACAGAGTTCTTCACTCAGATGGACATTGAAAGGTATGTGGGAGACTTTCCCAGCAGAAGGCTCCTATCTTCAGAGCTACCTGGTCCGACAGCCCCTTGTTTACAGATGGAGAGACTGAGGCCCGGAGACGGGAAGTGACTTGTCAAAGGTCACAAAACAAGGCATCGGCAATGTAAACCAGGCCTCCTGCCTTCATGTGGACTTGCTGATGGCGTGGCTTCCTGGGCTGTGGCTGCTCTCGGTGGCCTCCTGGGGATCAATCATGCCACTTTGTTCTCTCAGCTCAAAGGAGGCCATTCATTTGTATGAGGTTCTTCAGGCAGAATGGTTTCTAACCAGCAGCGAGGTCTTCAGTTATAGATAAACCACAGGAAGAACCAACTACTTACCCAACAGGACAATTTGACACTCTAGTAGGATCCAGCATTTGAAGGGGTGATAGTAGCTGATTTAAATGTTAGTAAGTTAATGGTTTTAATTTACAAGTTATGTTGCTTCTCTTACCACCATTTCCTATTTGGAAGTGGAAACGGTATTGTCCTTATTGGAGGATTTGTGCTTATTTTGAGTTTGACTTGCCCTAATCAGAGGGAAAGCATGGAAAGTGTGCTGAGTCTCATCCTGCTATGCCCCACGATGAGCTCATCCTGTCCAGAGTTCTATCTGCTGGCCATGAATCCAGTGCTATTCATGGGCATAGAACAGAACGAACCAACTCCAGCCATTTGACTTGCTTGACATTCTCTAAACCCCACTCACCACTTTAAATGCATGTGCTCAAGGCTGGTCTCAAAGGGTAAATATTGTAAAAATGGGGAAATCGCCACAGGTTGTACTTGGAAAGAGTTCGACTGATGCTGAAGTACCCTAACCTGTAGGTGGTATGTCTTCAAAGAGATTCACTTGAATGGATTTAGGAAGAGGAACAGTCAATAACAAAACCCTTCCTCGTGCATGTTTTCACCATATAGGGACTCCGTGGAGCAGTGCTTTCATGATTGCTTTTATTTTTTTTAATATAATTTATTGTCAAATTGGCTAACATACAGTGGATATACAGTGCACTCTTGGTTTTGGAGGTAGATTCCTGTGATTCATCGCTTATATACAACACCCAGTGCTCATCCCATGATTATTTTTAGATTTCTGCCCAACGCTTCTGAAGTCAAACGTTTTCTAGCCTAAAGTAATGATTTAAGGGATAATACACAGCCAAAGTCAACTCCAAATCAACCAGTTGATCAACATCCACCCTCACACACACACACAGCTGCAATCCGCTTTAGGGAAGGGACCACTTCGTAGCCCATAATGGGAGCTGAAACTCAAATTAGTCAATTTTGTGACACAATAACAACTCTAGTAGTGATTTGGGGAAGGGAAGAAAGGGAAATCATGAGCTCAAAAAGGAGGTCCTGTTGATTGCCTTTAGTTTTCTGTTGTCCAGGCTGTGTATACCCTCCATCAACACAGAGATGCAGAGTTGAAGCACTGGACTCTGCCACCAGGTACGTGGCGATAAACCTAGAGCTCCCCTATCACCCAGCAGTTCGATTCCTAGGGATCTGCCCATAGAAATGAAAACATGTGTTTGCACAAAGACTTGTTCATGAATAATAATAGCAGCATTATTCATAATAGCCAATATGGAAAGAACTCCAATGTCCATCAACTGAGAACAGATAAAAACAACATGTGATACATACAGACAATGGAGTAGGATTCAGCCATAAAAAGGAATGAAGTACTGACACCTGCTGCAATGTGGAGGAACCTTAAAAACAACATGCTAATTGTGAAAGAAGCCAAGCACAAAAGGATAAGTATTGAATGAACCAAGCAAGGCAGGCAGCCTCTAGAAGTTGGAAAAAGCAAGGAAACAGATCCTTTCCTAGATCTTCCAGAAGGAACCCTGCCAACACCACCTTGATTTTAGGTCACCTGAGACCCATTCTGAACTTCTGGCCCCCAGAACTATAAAAGAATAAAGGTGTGCTGTTTTAAGCCACCAGGTTGGTGAGAATTCATCATGGCAACCAGAGGAAACTAATACTAAGCCAGAATGTGAACACAGGTATCTCTGCTTCGAGAACTCATGGTTATTCTTCACTGTACACCGGTTCCCTAGGGCTGCTTCCTTTAGGACAATTTCCCTCACTGGTCCTTCCAAAAGACAGTCTTTTCTTCTCTGTCCTTGCACACAGAGGCCCTGTAACCACCGAAACAAGATGCTCTGCAGCTGGCTTTGAAAATGGAGGCAGGGCCCATGAGCCAAGGAACGCAAGGAATGTAGCTCGAGATATCAGAAAAAGTAAGCAAACAGATTCTCGCCTAAAGCCCCACAATGGGGGTGGCCAGCCAAAACCATGGTTTCAGCTCAGTAAAACTGATTTTGGACTTCTGAGTTACAGAAATGTAAGAGAATATGTGTGTGTTGTTTGAAGCCACATTGGTGGCAATTTGTTATGGTAGCCCAAAGAAATGAATACAACTTCCCTGATGTAATACACTTTGAGAAGGGACTGTAGTCACAGACGTTTGGGTTCAGGAGCAGGGGATTCAGTGACCATTTGATTCTTGCAAAGAACAGTCTACATGAGCCTGATTTTCTTTCTGTGCAACACCCTGGCTGCTCTGGAACTTGCTGAAACATTCCATGGAATGACGAGAGGCATGGTGGAGGGCCGCCCTCTTCAGTCCTGGCAGATTAGTTTCCCAGTGTGCAGAATCTTGCCTGTTCTGCCCAACTCTGTGCAGGTTTCTGAGAGTGCCATCTGCCAGGGCAGAATGTGGTCAAAGGAGTATTCTCTCACTATCTTAACATACGTAGTCTGCAGTGTCTAGTCCAAGAAACGATTAGAGCGTCTCCAGGCATCTCTTGGTTTGTCTAGCAATCAACAAGCCTTTATGAGTTTCTACTTTGTGCTCTCAATCGTATGTGTGTTAGAATTTGAGCTATGTTTGCTTATTCATTCACCAAGGGCCATGCTCCCTCTGAAGGCTCTAGGAAAGAACCTCTCCTAGTTCCCAGTGGCTGCTAGCAATCCTTGGTGTTCCTTAACTTGTAGATGCATCACTCCAATCTCCACCTCTGTCTTCACATGGGATTCTTTTTGTGTGTCTCTGTGTTCTGAATCTTTACCTGGCCTTCTTACAAGAACACCAGTCATTGGATTTAGGGCCTCCCTTAATCCAGTATGAACTCATCTTAACTTGATTACATCTGCAAGGACCCTATTTCCAAATAAAGTCACATTCATAGGTATCAGGGATTCAGACCTTAAATTATGCTTCTGGGAGACACGATTTAACCCATAATACCATCTGAACAGTCTTGGCAGTATCTTGCTCCTTTGAGGCAAAGATGATGTTCCTCCCATTTGGTGTCAACTGTGTTTCTCTCCCTTCAGCTAGCTAGAACATTATGATAAGAAGCAACCACTTCCAGAGCCTGGATATTCAACACTGGCCAGCAGGCTCAATGAACTTTCCACTCTGGCTGGCAGTAGATGAAGAGATGGATGCAGCTCCAGACATCATAGCATAGTCAACCTTCTGGCTGGCTTCACTCAAGCAGGCCAAGCTGCGAAGGGCTGTCAGTCATGGCGGGTATTCTTCTGCCCCAAACTTGGATCAAGTGAAACCTATATAGTTATGTTTATGGACACATTATTCACAATAGCCAAAAAGTAGAAACAATCCAAATGCCCATCAATAGATGAATGGAGAAGCAGACGGAGGCATATCCATACAATGGATTATTTGGTTAAAGAGAGGAATGAAGTACTGACTCCTGCTACAACATGGATAGACCTTGGAAAGTTCATGCTAAATGACAGAAGCCAGACACAAAAGACCACATACATATTACATGATTATGTTCATATGAAGGTCCAAAACACAGAAATCTATCCAGATAGATTAGTGGTTGTGGGGGGGGCTGGTGAGGATGAGGGATGATAGTTAAAGGGCACAAGTGATGAAAATGTTCTAAAATTAACTGTGCTGGCGGTTGCACAACTGTGAGTATACTAGAATCCATTGAACTGCACATTTTAAATGGGTGACTTATATGGTATGTGAATTATAGCATAATAAAGCTGTTTAAAAACCTGCTATAGGGGTTCTTGGGTGGCTCAGTTGTTAAGCATCAGACTTTGGCTCAGATAATGATCTCGTGGTTCATGAGTTCAAGTCTCACATCATGTGAACATGAGCTCCACTTCAGGTGAGCCTCACTTCTCTTTCTCTGTTGCTCGCTCGCTCTCTCCCCCCTCCCCCCTCACCCTTCCTGGGATTCTCTCTCTCCGCCCCTTACTCACTTGAGCGCTTTCTCTCGCTCTCAAAAATAAAATAAAATAAAATAACATAAAGTTAAATTAAAATAAAAACATGCTACAAATTCATGCTATCTGTACATGGCATATAATATAAGCACAGAATATATGGTCCCCATTCAGCTATGCTCACATGGAGGTCTCACACCTCCAATGATTATGTCATTACATAGTTTTGTTTAATTAATTTGTCTTTATCCCAGCCATATTTTATTTTTAAAAATGTTTTTAATGTTTATTTTTGAGAGAGAAAGAGAGAGAGAGAGAGCACAAGTAGAGGAAGGGCAGAGAGAGAGGGAGACACAAAATCCAAAGCGAGCTCCAGGCTCTGGGCTGTCAGCACAGAGCCCAACCCAGGGCTCGAACTCATGAACCATGAAATCATGACCTGAGCCAAAGTTGGATGCCTAACTAACTGAGCCATCCAGGTGCCCCAATCTCACCCATATTTTAAACTTATCACTTGGATTCAGTTTCCATGCATTACAAGGAAATCTAAGTTTACTAAATAAGTTGCACTCTGTTCTGTTCTATAGTATTAAGGATGACCTTACTACTGCATTCCTTCTGAAGGTTCCAGGGGAGAATCAGTTCCCTTGTCTTTTCTAGCTTCTAGAGACCATTTGCATTCCTTGGCTTATAGCCCCTTCCTCCATCTTCAGATCCAGAAGTGTAACATCTTACACTCTGTCTCTCTCTGACTCTTACCCATTGCCTCCCTCTCCTAAGAATCCTTGTGGTTCCATTGGACCTACTTGCATAATCCAGATAAGTTCCAAACTCCAAGATCCTTCAGTTAATTACATCTGCAAAGTCCCTTTTTGTCATGTAAAGTAAGAGAGTCACCAGTTCTGGGGCTTAGGAATGGGCACACCTCAGAGAGCTGACCACGATTTGGCCAACCACAGTGAAGCTTCGTTTGACATGGAGTATTGGGTGCAGAGTCTCTCAGGGGAGTTCCGTGAGAAACAGGAGGAGGAGACTTTGCAGCCTAGTCATTCTGGGGGCTCTGTAGATGATTCTTCCATTTGGATGGAAATGACATTTGGATTAAAAATGTCATGAAGTAAATCCCCTGCTTCTCTGTGTGCAGGCTCTACATCAACTGCGACAGGAGGGACTGGTGCCCTCAGTCTCCGGGGCACTGTTTTGCACATGGTAGGTGTTTAGTAACCAATGGCTCAAGGCTGACTGGGTCCTTGGCCCAGGAGATGATGAAAGGCAATCTGAAGGGGTCCGTCTGGATGGGCTCTTTCAAAGTCATCACTAAAGTATCTTCTTAATTGACAACTCCACTCCTAAAATCCCTTCTTTGGAGCTAATTTCAGCCTCTTCTAACATGATGGAAGCTTGTTTGGTTCTTGAGTTAAGTGTACAATACCTTCTGAACAGAACATCCGTAGACAAGAAAGGCACAATTAATTTACTTACACCTCTTGAGCAGGTGAAATTATTTCAACTCCTTTATACTTTCTCTGCAAGGCTGTCATTCTTAGGAATTACTCACACTGCAATAAACTTTACTCCAGTTTTCCTAAAGACCCAGAAATTCTTCTGCGTTCAACCTATTATCACTAACTGATACCCATTGGGTGATATGCTGTGAGCTCACCTTCTTGCCATCTCTCCCACTGTCCTTCTTCTCTGGCAGATTCTTATTTGTTTCATTACAAGCAGGCGTCATGACAGAATAGAAGGAATATGGTATTTGGAGTAAAAAAACATAAACTGCAATTCAGCTGTGAACCTGATGGCTGTGTGACCTTCAGCCAACCACCTCTCCCCCAGAGCCCAAGTCTTTTCATTTGAAAGGGGAATGGAGCTAGGGGTTGGGAGGCCAGTGAAAAATCCCTGTGCTCAGCCCCTCCTTCAAAGGGGTGAGGATGGGGTGAGACACTCTTCTGGTGCGTTTTACCCCAAACCTCTTGATCAGGTTGTAGCAGAACGAGCACTGGCTAAGCATTACCTTCAGAAGACTCAAAAGGAAACAACAACCTTAGCAAATGAGACCTTGAGCCAGACAGAATATAAAGCAAACCAGTCCTTGCCGTTAACTCAAGATGGATCAAAGACTTAAATATAAGAGCTACAACTGTAAAAGTATAAAATTCTTAGAAGGAAACATAGAGCTAAATTGTCATGACCTTGACAATGGTTTCCTGGATATGACGTCCAAAGCACAATCTACCCAAGAAAAAAATAGGTAAGTTGGACTTCATCAAAATTAAAAACATTTCCGTTTCAAAGGCTACATCCTGGTAAGGATACATCCTGATGAAGATACTTCCCTGCTGTTACATTGTTTCAACAGCCCTAAATAAGAAATTGCACCCGCATGGTACTGGCATAAGAATGAACATATAGATCAATGGAATAGAACTGAGAGTCCAGAAATAAACTCTCACATGTATGGCAAATTGATTTTCTATAGTTGTGCCACAATAAATCAATGGGGAAGAAATAGTCTTTTCAACAAATGGCGTTGGGAAAACTGGATATTCCCATGCAAAAGAGTCAGTTTGGACCCCCCTATATCTTACGGTATATGAAAAGTAACTCGAAATGAACCAGACATGTAAATACAATAACTAAAAGTATAAAAATCTTAGGGGGCTCCTGGATGGCCCCTAAGTTGAGCGTCTGGCTGGATTTCCCCTCAAGTCATTGTCCCAGAGTCATGGGAGAGAGCTCCATGGATTCTCTCTCCCTCTCTCTCTCTCTCTCTCTCTCTCTCTCTCTCCCTCCCTCCCTCCCTCCGTCTCTCTCAAATAAAAAAGTAAGTAAATAAGCCTGTCTTATACAGTCTTTTAGCATCTGACTTCATCTCAGGTCATGATCTCGCAGTTCATGAGCTTGACTCCCAAATCCGGTGAGCTCTACCCCTGTTTTGGGTAAACACAAGCCCCACTTTCGGTGAGCCCTGCTTCTCTCTCTCCCTCTCTCTCCCTCTCTCTCTCTGTCTCTCTGTCTCTCTGTCTCTCTCTCTCTCTCTCTCTCTGTCCCTCCTGGAATTCTCTGTCTCTCTGTCCCTTGCTCACTTGCACCCTCTCTCATTCTTAATAAATTAATAAATAAATAATATAAAAATCATAGAAGAAAACATAGATGTTAATCTGTATGACCTTAGATTTAGAAATCATTTCTTAGATATGACACCCAAAGCACAAATTACCAAAAACCAAGTAGATACATTGGAAGTCATCAAAATGTGCAACTTTTGTGTTTCAAAGGACAGTATCCAGTGAAAGGCTGTACTCTTCCTATGCCGCGGGTGGGGATGTTAAATGGTGCCGCAATGGTAGAAAATAGATTGGCAGTTCCTTAAAAAAAATTAAATGTAGAACTCTCATGACCCAGCAATTCTACTCCTAGGTATGCATCTAAGAGAACTGAAAAGAGGTATTCAAACAAATGGGTTGTGTGCAAATGCTCACTGAAGTATTATTCACAATAGCCACATGGTAAAAGCAACTTAAATATCCATCAAAAGATGAATGCATGGGGTGCCTGGCTGGCTCAGGCAGTGGAGCTTGCAACTTCTGATCTCAGGGTCATGAGTTTGAGCCCCATATTGGGGGTAGAGTTTACTTTTTAAAAAGATGAATGGATTGTAGCAAAGTGGATGGACCTCGAGGGTGTCATGCTAAGCGAAATAAGTCAGGCAGAGAAGGACAGATACCATATGTTCGCACTCATAGGTCTACCAGGGGAAACTTAACAGAGGGCCAGGGGGAGGGGAAGAAGGGAAAGAATTAGGGAGAGGGAGTGAGGCAAATCATGAGAGACTCTTGAATACAGAAAACGAACTTAGGGCTGAAGGGGGCGGGGGAAAGGGGAAGGAGGGTGATGGTCATGGAGAGGGCACTTGTGGGGAAGAGCACTGGGTGTTATATGGAAACCAACTTGACAATAAACTATAAAATTTTTTTTAGAAAAGATGAATGGATAAACAAATTATGGTGTATTAATTGCATGGAATATGATTCAGCCATCAAAAGGGGGAAAGCGCGGATTCATGCTATAACATAGACCATGAAGACATCATAGTAAGTGAGAGCAGCCAGTTTCCATTCTGAAAAATCCATAACAGACAGAAATTAGATTAGTGGTTGCCAGCAGCACCTGGGGGAGGGGGAAATGGGGAGTGACTGCTTAATGGGCACGAGAGTTCATTTGGGTGTGGTGAAATGTTCTGGAATGACATAGTGGTGATCATTGCACAACCCCGCGAATACACGAAAAACTGCTGAGTTGTCCACTTCAAAAGGGTGAATGTCATGGTTTGTGAACTCTAGCTCAATAAAAATAAATGGCAGGAGCTTCACTGAGATCATGCGGTAGGTGCGAAGGTCAAGAACATGGGCCCAGGAGTCAGAAAGATGTGGATTCAAGTCTTGAATTCCTCCCTTTCTATCTGAGCATCCTTGGGTTGTTTACTGAACCTGTCCACCACGCGTCAGTTCCCTCACGGGTAAAATGCGTCTGAGAAAACCCACCGCACAGGGTAGACGTCAGGGTTTCAGGGGATAACTTAATAAATGTAGGCAGTGCTGTGGTAATTATGTTTGTGGCGGAGTTGTTTTTCTCATCCTGGGGAGGGAAGACTCAAGTGGACGGGGCTGGTATCTGTCTTCAGATGCCTTCAGGGCTCTGGAGGAGAGAAGCAGTTAGACTTTCTCCCTGAGGCCTGAACAGTAAAGATAGGAGCCTTAGCGAGAGGTGGGGGAGAGTTTTCTATGGGGCTTCCCCGAGAGGCAATGGGCTGCTTCAGGAGGGAGTGAGCCGCGGGGCCCTGGAGGTGTGCAAGCAGAGCCTGGATGAGCCCTCGGCGTGCTTCACACCACACACAGGGATCTGGGCCAGACAACCTCTAAGCCTTCAACCTTGAGAAGGCCGGGTTTATGGATTACACAGGGAGTCAGGTGATGACTCTGTGGGAGGTTGCCAAAGTCCTCCGCAGCGCTCTCGGGAACTGGAGAAAGGCCGATCGGCTCCAGCGAGGAGGGGGAGGGGGAGGCTGGCAGGCCCCCTTTCAGAACCGGACTCGGGGAGTAGGTAGAGAGGCTGCTCCAGAGGCCGCTCCTCGGCAGGCTAGCTGCCATGGGTGAGCACGTGAGCACGGGCACCTCTCCTGACGGGGTGCAAGCAAAACAGGGCCCCCCCCCCCGCCTCCTTCTGAGAATGAAACACGTAGCCCTCCTTGTCCTCTCTTTGGAGATGGCTGCCCCATGGTTAGCCAGTGTGGGGGTGCAGGGGGAAGGCCCCAGGAAGGGTGGGTGTCTGTGGGGACTGAGGGAAGCGGGGAGACCCCTTCTGCATCCTGCCAGTGAATGTTCACATCCCACCTTTGCGTGCACCTTCACTGATGGGGTTAGGCTCTCCCTCTTTTTTTCCAGCCACCCTCCGGTCAATACCAAGGACACACCCTCTTCCCCCAAATCCTGCTCTTTAGTCCTTGGGCAATTTTATTTTTGAAAAGCTGAACACTCAACTCCCCATACTCCATTTATATGAAAGTCCAGACTGAGGAAATGGTACAGACAGAGAGCAGTGTTCACCGGGGGCGGGCATGGTGGAGGGGCAGACGGACAATAGCCCAAGGTTGCTTTTTGGGGGTGACAGCAATGTTCTAAAATTGGTGATGTGGATGGTTGCACATACCTCTGAATAGACTAAAAATCACTGTACACCTTAAGTGGGTGAATTGTATGGTATGTGACCTGTACGTCAATAAAACTGTTATTTGTATTTTAAGAAAACCAATTATTGGGCGGCCCTTTGTCAGCTGACTTCTCTTTAAATTTCCCAGAAACCCCAGGAGGATGCGTGCCATACGGCGGCGGTCTGTGCCTGGCCTGCATCAGCACCCTTCGTGGGCCTGTCGTTGCTGGCGCTGGGTGCCGCACCATTGGGGTAAGCACCGCATTGTGATTGCACATGGCTGGCCAAATGCACCGTGTGTATGCAGCAATGAGAACTGTCTGGAAGGCATTTAATATAGTGACTCACAGGGTCATGCTTGGAAAATTAATTCAAATTGGCTTGGCATCAAGCCAAGGAAAACTGTCTGAAGAGGCTGTAAACAGAAAGTAATGGATTGAGCTGAAGGAGAGAGGGAAGGAAAGCGGTGGCGGGAGGCGGGGGCTCTAGGTGGGGGGAGGGGGTTCAGCTGCACAGCCATTATAGTGCTGGCTCTCACTGTACTCGGTTGGGGGCTGGGGATTGGGGCCCAAGTCCCAAAGACCTCTGGTCTCTTGTGGTTCGCCTCCCCTCTCTAGAGTCCGTTGTACCTGGTACTTCTCTTTGCACCTTTTCTCCCTCCTTGCTGGGAGCTCCTTGAGGACAGAGAAGGGGTAGCTGTAGATGAATGATCGCTTGTCTGCCCAAGTGAGGCCCTGATGGGCTGTCATGGGGCCCCACACCCACACCTCAGTGAGCAACAATATTAATGGAGGCCTTCACTTCCAGTACCATACGTTGGCAAAAACGTAGGTTTCTTTACGTTTTTTCCAACAGGATGTTATAATGCCTTAGGTTATTTACAGATTTATGGAGATTTAATGTAGATACTGTAAATTGTAGGTGTACGATTCAGTAGTTTTTAGGAAACCTATAGAGATGTGCAACCATCATCACAGTCATTTGGGGACATTAAACTCTGCATTGCCTCCATATTCTGACACATCTGCAGGCGCAGTGTACCTTTCCTTCCCCTTCCTGGCTCGGGAGAGTGAAACCTCAGTTACCTGGGGACCAACCACCTGGGTTCTCGGCCCAGCTCTGCCACTGAGTGTTTGGGAGACCTTGGGTGAGCCTTTCCCCTCTCTGGGCCTGGTTTTCCCTCCTGGAAAGCAATGCAGTTGGGACTGAGGGGACTTGACTACCTTGGAGGGCTTTCCAGCTCTGGCACTGTGTACCTGCGCCCTGGCAGGAGGGCATGGCAAAGGTCCGTCTCTGGGACCCTGATGGTATAGAGCCTGTTGCCGGGGCCCAGTGGCACCTGATGCTTTCTTGGTGGAGTACTTGGATCTGGGACTCCTTTCCCAGGCATTAAAATGACCTCCACAGGCACACTTATCATCCCTGCAGCTGGAGGTCTGACCAATCTTGTGCAAAGAGGGCAGAGTGTAAGCATCAGTAGGAACCCTGATTCCTTCAGAGGGGCCTCACACATTGGCCACGCCTCATTGGCCCTCACTGCCTCCCCGGGCTGAAGGAATTCAAACAAACATTTCCTGAGTGCCTACTAGGGAACACTCACAAGATGTCCCCTAATGAGAAGGCCTCACCAGGGATACGGATGTGAGAAAGAAAGTTGAGACTGTGTAGAACCCGACATTCTCCACAGTGGAGGAAATGGGGTGTGTACGTTTCTTATGGCTGCTGTAAGCAATTGCTACAATTTAGGGGCTTCAAACAACACATGTCTTACATTTCTGGAGCTCAGAAATCTGAAACAGGTCTCATCGAACTAAGTCAAGTTGCGGGCAGGGCTGCGTCCCTCTGGGAGCTTGTCTTTTCTAGCTTCTAGAGACCCCCACATTCCTTGTCTTGTGGTTGCATCACCCCCACTTCTGCTTCCGTGGTCACATTTCCTTCTCAGAGGCTGACCCTCCTGGCTCCCCCGTTATAAGGATCCTGGGATTATGTTGGGCTCACCCAAATAATCCAGGATAGTTTTCCCATCTCAGGATCCTTAGGTTATTGACATCTGCTAAATTGCTTTTGCCCTGGAAAGTAAGACATCTAAAGACATAGGATGTGGACATCATTGGGAGATTATCTGTCCATCCCACAAAGCCTCATTTGAGCAGCCCCTCTGAATGTTACCCCAGTAGGCCACCTGAGAATGCTCTAGCAGGACTAGGCCTTGTGTGAACCCACGCGCACACACACACACACACACGGTCATTTTTTTTCCCCACACTGTTGGAAAGTAAGTTGCTGACATGATTCTCCATTATCCCTGAATGCTTCACTATATATGTTCTAAATACCAGGACACTCTCCTACCCAACCATAGTACCCACAGCAGAGTGAGAAAATTGCCATGCAGTACTACTACCTAATGCATAGACCTCATTCAAATTTCTATGCTTGTCCAAATAATGAATGCAAAAACAACAAACGTACAAATCAAAATCATCTTTGCTATCAACAATAACAACTGCCAACAAAATATCTTTCTTTTTCCCAGTTTCCATTCTTGTCCAAGATCCAATCCTAGATCATATGGTGCATTTAGTTGCCGTGTCTCTTTATTTTTTTAAATGTTTTATTTATTTTTGACACAGAGGGAGACAGAGCAGAAGAGGGGGAGGGGTAAAGAGACAGCGAGACACAGAATCGGAAGCAGGCTCCAGGCTCTGGGCTGTCAGCACGGAGCCCGATGTGGGGCTCAAAGCCACAAACGTGAGATCATGACCTGAGCTGAAGTCAGAGGCTTAATCGACTGAGCCACCCAGGTGCCCCAATCGTCATGTCTCTTTAAAGAGTCTCCCTCAATTTGTAACAGTTTCTCAGCCTTTCCAGTTACCTTGCAGATTGTCCTCATTTGGATTTGGTCAATGTTCCCTCAGGAACTCCTGAGGAGTGATGAGTCCTCAGAACAGCATATTAGGTGGTATACGATGTTGATTTATCTTATTACTGGTAACATTAACTTTGGTCACTTGATTAAGGTATTGTTTGCTGGGATTTTCCACTGTAAAGTGAATTTGCAAGGATTTTGTATTTATTAATTTATAAGTAATTATAGTATTTGCGGGGAGATACTTTGAAATTATATAAATGTCTGTTCCTCATTCAACTTTCACCTATAACTTTTGGCATCCGATCGGAATTCTTGCTTGAATCAATTATGATGATGATGATGGTTGCCAGGTAATGATTTTCTAATTCCATCACTCCTTCTACATTCATTCTTTTCCTTCCTTTCACACCTTTGTTTGTTTATATCAGCATGCGCTCATGCATTCCTATTTTATTCAACAGGCATCGCTCATTACTGCGTGCTTTACTTTGATGCTTCTATTGTCCCAGACTTGGTCTGTGGGAGTGCCTTCAAACTGGCCTCTGGGCCTTATGAACACGTCCCATTGTTCTTTGAGCCCATACTTATCTTCTTGGCAGACGTTCCAGGCTCATCTGGCAAAACTTCCCTTGCAGCCAGGGAATCAACCATTTATTTCTCCAAGGAAGCTGTTTTGTTGAGGGTACACAATTAGTTAGAAACAATTAGTTAGAAACTAAGAACTGGGGGCTAGGTGTGTCCATTGTTACCGGGATGTCATTGCTTCTAGGCCCTCTCCGTGGACAGAGCTAGGAAATCAATATGGGTATAATCACGTGCGCAGGCACACACATCTGCATCTGTATCTACATAAAAAACACCATGCATTTGCACTGATTCTAGTCACACGAATCAAATTGCCCCAGTGGTGATCAACACCTTAGCTTTAAGGTGCTCTGATCTCTGACTCTTTGTTGGGGAGAAAATAGTCCCTTTAGGTCCACACCAGAACTGACCCAGGGAAAGCTGCTGGCCAGGGCCAGATGGGCTGGATACCTTGTTAGGCAGAAAATCCTAGTTTGCATGTCCCAGTTTTCCTATAGGGGGCGCCCTAAAGTGGCCTGAAATCAATTATTGATGACTCTGCTCCAGCCTAACCCCCGTCTAGGCAATGACAAGGGAATGAGGCCAAGTTCAGGAGTGACATATTAAGTGTACACATACAACAATGAGGGCGGCTACGTCACCCAGAAGCACAGGTGGCAATCTGACAAGCCAGTACTCCTTGGCACCTTGGTCTAGTCTTCCCACCCATTCCTTGCCCTAAGGCTTAGAGCCCGCCCCTAATTCGTCAGTGGCTGGAACCTGAGTGGAGGCTCAAGAGAGACAAGAGAACACGGTTCTCCTGTTGCCACCTGTGAGGAACTGCTGTGATCACTCATCACAAGCACCAAGCTCGTCCTGTAGCAAGCAGGTGCTATATGCCTTCCCTCCTGGGCAGCGGACCCACAGCAAGAGCTCACAGGCCAGCCTTGCAACATGACTCCCTGTGAGCTCTGAGCCGCCTTAGGTCCTGTTGGATTAATCTGGCTTCTGTACAAGTGTGTGCCTTATAGACTGTCAGCAGTCAGTGATTATTTGTTGCTGACTTTGAAAGCCATATCATATCCCACTTATCCAATGTGGGGCCGTCGATTCATTGATCTGCAGGCACTGAGCTCAAGGTGATCCCGGGCCTTAGGAGAGTAGCAGGGACAAGGCCTGACAGACAGGGCAAACCCTAGGTATATGTACTGAAGGCACTTGTGCAATTATCATCAATTCAATTCAACTCACATTTCCTGGCTGACCCCCGCGAGACACCCTGGGCAAGGGCTGCGGGAATCTAAGTTGAAGCCGCAGCTCCAATTGCTGACCTCATATGCCCTGGTCTGAGCGAGCCCAGGTAGGGCGTGCAAGCTCGGGGGCTCGGGGCCCGGGGGCACACTTGGCATGGGGCTGTGCCAGCCACCTGCTGTTACCGCGCGTCCCTCTTGCCCCCTCCATCATACTCATGCACTCGCTCTTACGTACCCCTCCACACTGCCACTCCAGATGCACACTCACACGTGTCCACCCACATGCTCTCGGGGACACACTCATGCACTCTCACACATGTACTCCTATGCAGAGCCTCATGGACACACATACACATACTCTATCTCACACATGCTCCCTACTCACATATGTGTGCCCTCCCCCCCACACTCACATGTGTGCCCTCACGTATCCACAGGCTCACACACACACATGTCCTCTCGTACCTCCCACACTCTCACACTCACACAGGTCACACATTCTCTCGCAGGCACACATGCTTGCACACACTCGCACGTACATGTTTGCACATACCCACAAACGCATATATGTTCGTATAGTCAGACGCCCGCATACCCTCACACGCCACACTGCCGTGCTCACACACTCTCGCGCAAGCACACACACTCCCATATACTCTGTCACCCCCATACGTACTCACTCACACAAGTGTGCTCACACCACGCAAGGCCTCGTGTGTGTTCTCTCACGCCACATGCACCGATGCACCCTCCCGCTCACCTAGTCCAGCGAGCGTTCCCGACACTCCCACTTGTGGCCGTCCTTGGGTCCCACTGGGCGTCCTAGCGTCTAGAGACCACCTGCGCGACTTGGGTCACGTTTGTGTCACACCAACCTCTGTGTCATTACACCTTCTCTTTGACCCTCCTGTCTCCTCCTTCCCTGGGTAGGATTCTTGTGATTAGACTGGGCCTACCTGGAGAGTCGAAGACAATCTCCTCATTTCAAGATACTTATTTCAGTCACATCAGCAAAGTTCCTTTTTCTTTGTAAGGTAACCTATTCACCAGCCCTGGGGATTAGGACATGGGACATGTTGACGGGCCATCACTCAGCAACTGCAGCAATGCAGGTTAGGAACAAACAGTGATGGCTGCTAACCCTGACACGGCACCTACGACAGGGCAGGCGCTCCCCTAAGGCTTTCACATCGGGAATTTTCACTGCGGTCCCCATGTAGCAGAAGCCAAGAGGACTCCAGGCTTATGGTTGGGGAAGCAAACTTAAGAGCCAAAGTGCTTGGCTCAAGGTCATACTGCTCGGGAGGAATGGAGCTGGGATTTGAGCCCAGGTCCCTTTGGGCGCAGAACCCATGTTCTTAACCCATAGGCTGCACTCTACTGCATGTGGACTTGCTGTCCAGGCTGCTGAAAAGGCCAAATCTCCCAGACAGAAGAAATGTCGTGTTCCTTCCCTCTCCCTGCTTCCCCACCTCACTTCACTAGGTGCTCGGCTGCTGGCCTTTCTATCCCCCTCAGCCACTGTGGCCCGGAACCTTTCCCATCTGCCCAGATTCCGGATGTCCCTCAAGGAAGGGGACAGACAAAGTCCAGAGGACTGACTTCCAGGGAACCCCAGGGCAGGTGGCCTCAGGTGACTGAGCACGCTTCACTCCCACCACTCCCGCTGTTTCCAGTTCTCTTGGGGCGACACCTGGGAGTGGAATTGCTGGGTCGTATGGGAACTGCACGTGCCTGGCCGCGGAAGCCATCTTCCACGGTGGCAGCCTTAGTTTTCATTCCCACCAGCAGTGAATGGGGGGTCCGATTTCTCCACACCCTCACCCACACCTGTTATTTGGATGTTGACTTTAAGGGGCAGGTTAGGGAGGAGGACTCTGAACAAGACCAGGAGGAGCAGCTAAGACGGGAGGAGAAGCGCCATGGGCATGTAGTGACCTAGAAACTGCAGGCTGGGGAGGCCTAGTTAGCAAACCATTCCCAGGCCAGGACTGGGGCAGCGGTTTAAGGTGTGCTAGAAGGTGAGGAAGTGGGCCGTGTGTGTCAATTTAGATGGCTGGCCCGACACAGGACAGTCCCTGTGCTGCAGCAGGTAGGGATGGGGTGGAGGATGGGGTTTGTCAGGGCTGTGGGGCTTGCACAACGTAACTTGAGCTGGCCACCATGCTGGCGGTGCCCTCTGTTACTGCTGGGGTTTTGGAGCATGTGCTGAAGGCCCGCCCAGAGGCCCTGCTGGCCTGACAGTTTGTTGGAAGAGAGAGACTGTCTGGAACCAGCCACCGGGAAATCTGGCCCAAGGCCACTAGGGGAGCCAGAGAGGACAGGATTTGGGGAAGCTGGTGAAACTTGGGGCACAGCTGGAACCATCCCCACCATTGGAATGACAAGTGCCTACCTCTGGGGTAGAAAGCCCTAGTGCCTGGCAAATGGTGGGGACTCAAAAAATGTGTTTGGATGAATGAAAAGACAGAGAGAGACAGATAGAGAGACACAGAGAGGGGCAGGTGGTGGTGGCAGCCGTTGGGGCCACAGACAGCCAGGGGGACCAGGAGACAAGACGCAGGCAGACCAAGTTGTTTAAGGGTCACTCTGGGTCTTCCTGCTCCCTCTTCCTTGGCCTGACACCCCCACCCACCACATAATAAGGGTAAAGTCCTGCAGCTGCTCTTTACTGTGGCTGAGCACCGGGTCCCGAGCCCAGCTCGCAGATCCCATACCTGACCTCAGTGAGCAGGACCTGGCGCAGGCAGGTACCTGGTATGCCTAGCGAGTGGTGGCAGATTGGACAGGCATGGTGGGGGCATCCCAAGACCCCGGAGTCTCTGAATGCCCCGCCACTCTCCCCAGCCAGGCTGACCTTTTACGGGAATCTGGGGAGGCTCGACTTCCAGAACTGAATGTAAACCGAAGAATGCAAAGTGCAGCAGGGTAAGGATAGGGAGGAGTTGTAGGGGCAAAGTGGGAGGTGGCCACGGTGTCAGGACCATCCTGCTGTGCTGCTGCTTTTCCAGAAAGCGCATCACCCTTTCCAAAGCCTTCCTCGCCTCCTCTCCACCACGCACCGCTGGCTGCAGCCCAGCCAGCCTCCTACTGCGTGTTGGTGGCTAGGACCCCTGAGCGGGCTCCCTCCGCCAGCTGCCCCCAGCAGATACCCTGGGGGAGTCTCGCTGGGATAAGCAGCCTCCGGCCTTTACTCTCTGGTGGGGTTCCTTCACCCTCACCTACCTCCTCTGCCTCGCCTTCCCTCTCTTCCTCCTCTTCTATTCTTCTCCTCGACCTTCTCTTTCCCCTCCTTCTAGCTCCTTTTCCTTCTCTCTCCCCCCCTCCACCCATGCACTTTCTCTGGAGTCCTCACCATCGTCTCCTAGCTGAGCTGGGGTGGTTTTACCTGCCTTCGGTCTTCCCTACTCCTTCCATTTTTGCTGCCAGCCCAGGGAATATGCCACCTGTCTCCACTGCCAGTTGGAAGACGAGGCTGAGTCTGAGTCTCCCTGCCTTCCTTAGAGGGCTGGAGGTGGGGTGGACAGAGAGTGGTGGGGAGGTAGAGGCAGGGAGGAGCACCTGTCCAGGCCTCAGGAAGCTTGGTGCCAGCTGTGGATGGGAGAGGTGAGCAGGGACGAAACTTCCTGCTGGGGCCCTGTCTATACCTCCTGGTCTGCCACCCCCATGATCCCCTCCTAAACACGCCTGATGTCCTACTACTGCTCCTAAGTGCCAGAGAAAGGAAAGAATGCATGATGGCAGGGCTGCTGGGCCCCCTGGATGTTTTCTAGGTACTTCTTGGCTTCTTTGTGCTTGACCAGCTGTGATGGTTGGGGGGGGGGATGCTACATGGTGGCTGCAAAATTAAGAGCACTGAGCAAGCAGTCAGGACGTGGCTTGCAGTGTGACTGTGGTCAAATCATTGACCCTTTTGTGTCTCATTTGGCTCCACTGTGAAATCATTTGGCCTGGGTGGCCTGTGGGGTTCCTCTGAGCACTGGCACTAAAGCTGATCATAAGCTGCTGTCCCATCCTCTCCAGGCTTCCTACTACTGGTTGGCTATGTGCAAGGCGGAGTGGCCTCTGAAGCCACACACTGGCCTTCCCTGTGCAGTGGCTTTCCAAGGGTTGTCCCTGCGCCAGCAGCGGCAGCAGCGCCTGGGAGCCCATTGAAATACAAATCTTCAAGGGACACCTGGGTGACGTAGTTAGTTGAGCATGTGACTCTTGGTTTCAGCTTGGCTCCTGATCTCATGGTTCATGCACACGCAGGAACTGGACAGAGAAAGGGGGAAGAGAGAGAATCCCAAGCAGGCTCCATGCTCTTAGCAGGGTGTATGTGGGGCTCGAACCCATGAAATGTGGGATCATGACCTGTGCCAAAACCAAGAACTGGATGCTCAGCCAACTGAGTCACTAAGGCTCCCGAAAATAAATAAATAAACTAAAAAAAAGAGAAATACAAATCTTCAGGATCCACTCCAGACTTACTGACTCATAAACTCTGGGGTGAGGCCAAAGAATCCGGGTTTAACAAGTCGTGGGGTGATTCCAGTGCACCCTGAAGTCTGAGAACCACGTGCTGGACCATTCATATTAGTGGAGAAAGCAGGGGAACAGTTCACCCCAATGGGTGGACAATGTACAATCTCTGGGAGTTGACATACGGTCAGAGATGCATGCTCACGTGTAGCCCATGTTGCACATATACATATGCACCTGCAAGCACACATGCGTGCATGCACACATGCACTTACTCTGTTTGCACAACAGCCCCTGATTAGTCCACCCCTCTGTTGACAGCCTTGCTTCAGATAGATTTGACTACAGCAAGATTAAGAATTTTCTTCCATGAAGGACACCACAGATAGTTAACAGACAGACGACAGATGGGGAGAAGATATTTGCTGTTTAAAGCCAGCAAGGGATTAATGGATAAAATATACAGGCAAATTCTGCAAACCAACAAGAAAAAGACCCAACAGGAAAATGAGCAAAGCATATGAATAGGCAATTCCCAGAAGAAGAAACCCAAAAGGCTAGCAAGTAAGTATGCGAAGTGATGCTTAGAATCGTTAGTAATCAGAGAAATGCAAATTAAAACAATGAGATAGGATACACACATGTCAGATTGGCAAAAAGCAGCTAAATGATGCCAAGCGCTGGCTAGGATAAAGAGAAAGGGAAACCATTGTGTGCTACTGGTGGGAATCCAGCTAGATGGATGCAGCTGCTTTGCAACGCCACCTGGCAGCATGTGGCCGGATCAAGTGTGCACGTCCACAGTGACCCAGCAATCAGTCTTCTGGGTACAACCCCTGACAAATTCTCCTGTGGGCCCACAAAGGGACTATTAGTTTCCTGTGGCTGCTGTAACAAAGTGTCATAAATTGGGTGACTTAAAACAGCAGAAATTTGCTATTTCACAGTTCTGGGGGCAGAAGTCCAAGATTAGTGTCACTGGGCTGAAATCCCGTTGTGAGCAGGGCCCACACCATGCAAAGGCTGTAAGAGAAGGTCCTTGCCCACCTCTTCCAGCTTCTGATGGCTGCAGATGGTCACTTCTATCTTCGAAGTCAGCATCTTCACATCTCTTTCCGTTGTGCCTTCACACTGCCTTCTCCTCCGTGAGTGATATCTCCCTTGTCTCCCTTGAATAAGAATACAATCCTGGTTAAATATCATCTCCCCGAAATGTATATGCCCCCAGAACCTCATAAAGTGATCTTATTAGGAAATAGGGTCTTTGCAGATGTAATCAGTTAAGATGAGGCCCTACTGCAGTAGGAGAGACCCTTGATCCAATGATTGATGTCCTTATAAAAAGAGGAAGGGACATAGAGAAGCTCAGGGAAGGCTATGTGGGGATGGAGAGATGGCTTGGCCACAAGCCAAGGCTGGAGCCATCAGAAGCTGGAAGAGGGGAGGATGGATTCTCTCCAAGAACCTTTGGAGAGAGTGTGCCCTGCTGATAGCTTTATTTTGGACCTCCAGCTTCCAGAAGCATGAAGAAGTAAGTTTTTCTTGTCTTAAGCCACTCAGTTTGTTCATACTTTGTTATTGCAGCCCCCGGAAATTCCTTCAACATGTGATTACATTTCAGGCCCACCCCAAAAATTCAAGATAATCTCTTCTTCTCAAGATCTTTAACTTAATCACATCTGCAAAGACCCACTTTCCATAGAAGGTAACTTGCACAGGGTCCAGGGAATAGAACCTGATATCGTTGGGGGGGGCCACTATTCAGCCTGCTCTAGGGCCCCACACAAGGGGTTCATGGTGCACTGCTTTTGCTATCAGAGCCTTGGAGGCAACCAGGTAACCACCACTACGGGAAAGAAGAAGTGACCATGTGGTTACAAGCCACCAACTCAGGAACACACAGCAGCATGGAAAAGCACTCAGGCAGAAGCGGAACAAGTTCTCCAGGACAATATCACTTGTGTTTATTGAAACACACACATGCACACGCACATACACACGGACACACACACACACACACTACCCTTTTGCCAGAGCACACACTCGGAGGGAAGGAGCACTGGAGCAGAAGGTGGGTATTTAAGGACTGGATGGATGGGTGGATGGATTGATCCAGCCAGAGAGGAATCTCACACACTAATGATGGTGATGCCAAGAATTGAGGAGTGTCATTACCTGAAGGCCAAAAGAAACAAAGGAGAAGAACAAGTCCCAGACAGATTATTTCCAGCGAAGGCTGCCCCACTCTGGAAGTGCCTCGGTGCATTTTGGATAAGGACGTACTACCCCATCATCTGTAGCAGTGGCTGGTGGCGGCCAGTGAGCTTTATCTTTCCCTACCCTTGGGAAGGGAGGAACCATGTGGCCTCCACAGTGGAGGGAGGACACCTTCCTTAGCAACGCCAAAGAACAAAGAAAGCCACACGAATGCCATTTGCTGTTGCCTGGCAGTTGTTTTCCATCTGCTGTGCCGAGTGCTCCCTCCCTGCAGTCCTGAGCGGGCAGCTGACATCGTTGGCTCACCCATTGGTGTTGGTTCAGACTTCTCATGGTTTTTTCATTCTTGGAACACACCCCGCCTCCCTTTTCCCAGATACTTCTAATGCCACTTGCTCAAGTAGCAGGAGTGCAAAATAGAATGAGACCAGCGGCCCTGGAAACAGTCACAGAAGTCATCATGAACTGTGAATCAGTTTGGAAAATAGTCAGCCATTTTGACCCCTGGGGAAGAGGGTTGAACCTTGTTTGTTTCTTTCCCTTTGGATTTCTCCTAGTTCCCTGTCACGTTCCCCTTGAAAATGCCATCCTTCTTGGCTATGCTTGGGAGGAAAGACAACCTGACTTTTAATGTTTTGTCTATTAGTACCAAGGCCAGAGGGAAAACGGGAGTCATATTTTATTGTAACCTTTTCTTTATTCCCCACAAAGGCCTTTTAGCAGAACTGACCTTCAGTGTTTTTGAATCTAACAACAACAGGAAGACTCGGATTGTGGCACTCAGCTGTCTTCTGATTGAGGTGCTCTTGATCCACGGAAGGATCACCAACAGCTGCTTGGTTTTGCTACTCATTCCTGCCCACCTCCTCGCTCATACTGTTACAGGCGTACCTGGGAGACAAAACTTCCAAACACAGGTGAGGAATCAGGCAGTGGTTTTTCACCTCAGAAGCTGCTTTAACAGCCTGCTCAAGGTCTGTGCTTTTCGTGAACAAATATTTCATCAGAGCTTTGCCGCACTTGACACAGTCGGCATTCCTTGTTCAGAACAGAAACTGGTGCTAAAAACACAATTCATCTAGAGGCTCCAATGTATCCTTAATCATTTGCTTGGGAGACTGGGATTTACTTCAACCAGGAAAGAGAAGATGAGAGAGGAGGCAGAAATAGCCTGCCTTGTTTCCTCCTTACAAATCCTTGCCTCCCACCAAAAGGGGCCTTCAGCCAACCACTCAGATTCCTGGAGCCTCAACCCACCCATCAGTACATTGAGGTGGTTGGAACTAGATGCAGATTTTCAGTCCGTTGGTGGAAGGTTCTAGGAGGTGCTTCAGTAGCCACCATGGAGATAGGAGGAGACTTAGCAGGTGAGAATCCTGCTCCCCATCCTTTTCAACCATTGCCCCTCCACTTTCATCTGTTGTCTTGATATGTGGCATATGATTTAATTTGAGAAGTCATTCATTTTGCTGCTGAAAATGTATGGAAGCCATTGGACCAGATGAACTCTAAGGGCCCTGTACTGGTTTCCCGCGGCTGCCATAACAAATTGCCACCAACAAAAATTTATTCCGTCCTGGCTCTGAAGGCAAGAGGATCCAAATCAGTATCACTAGCCTGTAATCAAAGTGCTCTAAGGGAGAGTTCATTCCTTGTCTCTTCCAGCCTCTGGCAGCTGCTGATGTTCCCTGGCTTGTGGCTGAGTTAACCCAATCTTCAAAACCTGCATCTTTAAATCCCTATCTGCTCTGTGTTCACATTTCCTTACTTTCTGTGTGTCTACCCTTTGTCTGACTCTTTCTTATAAGGATATACGTAGTTGCATTAGGGCCAGTCCAGATAATGTAGGATCATCTCCCCATATTGATGTCCTAAACTTTCTTACATCTACATCAGCATAGCCTTTTTATTTATTCACTTATTTATTTATTTTTGCTGTGAAGTTAACATCGAGAGGTTCTAATGAATAGGATGTAGATAACTATTAGGAGATCATTTTATAGCCTACCACAGGCCTTTTGAACAATAAGATTCTATTTTTTAAATTTTTTTAATGTTTATTTTTGAGAGAGAGACAGAGTATGAGCGGGAGAAGGGCAGAGAGAGAGGGAGAGATACACAGAATCAAAGCAAGATCCAGGCTCTGAGCTGTCAGTACAGAGCTGGACGCGGGGCTTAAACCCATGAACCATGAGATCATGACCTGAGCTGAAGTTGGGCGCTTACCAACTGAGCCACCCAGGCACCCCAATATTCTACTTTTTAACATATATTTTTAAAGTTTATTTATTTTGAGAGAGAGTGAGAGAGAGAGAACATGAGCCAGGGAAGGGCAGAGACAGATGGAGAAAGAATTCCAAGCAGGCTCTGAGCTGTCAACACAGAGCCTGACGTGGGCCTTGAACCCACGAACCATGAGATCATGACCCGAGCTAAAGCCAAGACTTGGATGCCTGACCAACTGAGTCACCGAGGCACCCCCAAACAGTAAGGCTCTAGGGTTTTCCATCTCAGTAGCTTTCCTTATATTCCCACAGCTTAGAGAACCTAACAGTACAGCAATACTATTTTCATTCAACTTGGGAATAGGGAACCAAACTTCATTTCTTCATGATGAAAGAGTAGATGTGAGAATGCCATCCAACTTGTGATGCTTGTACTTCTAGAAAAGTCTAAAGGGAATTACGAGGTGGTTTTGCTTTGGTTCATCTTGCTGCCAGAAGAAACAGTGTGCCATGCATAGGTGCCAGGCAACGTAAAGGGACCACGGTCCTGGAACCTGTCTCTCCCAGCTAAGGCTCTTCCCTTTGCCCTGTGACTGGCAGGCTGTCTGCCTGCTGACAACAAGGTGAACGTCTGGATATTTTTGAAAAATATTTTGTTGCAAGGATAGTCCCCCTCCTTATATTCTAGCCATATAAGTAATTTCTTTTTTTTTGAGAAAGAGAGTGTGAGTGGGAGATGGTGGGGGAGGACAGGGGATCTGAAGCAGGAAGCACAGAGCCTGATGTGGGGCTTGAACCCATGGACCATGAGATCATGAGCTGAGCTGAAGTCAGATGCTTAACTGACTGAGCCACCCAGGTGCCCCAAAAGTAATTTCTGATCAGTGTCAAAAAGTATAAAGAAACAGAATGAAAGATCACTCATAATTCCACCTTTCCAGGACAATCACATTTATCGAATGCTTTCCATGTGCCTGGACCCAGCCTAGGTTTGCTTTATATTTTATACCCCACAATCCTCACAACTGCCCTGTAAGATAGGTATTATGATACCCATTTTACCAATGAGGGAACTGAGGTATGGAGAGGTTCAGCAATCAGCCCAATGGCACTAAGCTAGAAAGAGACAGAGTTGAGACTTGAACGCAAGTACTCATGACTCCAAAGCTGATGTTCTTGACCTCTGAACCTACCACACACCTTCAGCGCAATTTTTTATTCAAGGCTGTCGAAACAGCATGACAACAAGATTGCATGCTCACCAGAATGTAACCGGACTATAGAATATCTCCACCAGGATGCATCCTTGTCAGGATTGACTTACATTCTGTCTTGCTCAAAGTCTCATTCTTCGAGGCTGCTGTACAGTCCGGAGTTCCTGAATGGGAACTTCAGTTGGTGGGGTACTCATTGTGGCTTGTCCTAAGGACTCTCTTTCCCCATCCCCAACTCTTTGGAGCGGGAACAGTGTGATATATTCCAAGGATCAATTCATCCACTCAGGACAATAGCAATGGTGTCACCACTAGGGAGTAAGGGATAGGTCATATGCACTTTTCTCAGCCTTAAACTGTCTCACCATCTACATCCATTTTCTTTTCCAGATAATTATGTGCCTCTCGTTCCTTTGGTGCAGTAAAAACCCGACCCACTTCCATTTGCAAACCATAGGAAGCTTTCCAGTCCCTACTTTGCTGGGAGAGGACGGCTGGTTCCAAGGCCAGCTCTGCCACTAACACCCGAGTGACCTTGAGCCCATTCCTGGCCATCTCTGGAATTATTTGGTTCCCCACCTAGAAAAGGCAACATTCACATGAGATGCTAATGGCCCTCTCACCTGTAAAGTTCTATGATTTATATAACGTCAACACTGGCATGCTAAAAGGTGACTTGAAAATTCATCATAAATATTTAAATTAGCTAGCAACATATGCTGAGCTCATCACATAATCACGAGCCACATTAGATCTAGGATAGCGAGGGTGATGCATAATTTGATATGCTCTTCTCTCTAGATCCCCCAATCAAGTGTTCCAGAAGCTGGTTTTCTGTGTGATCTCTGGCTTATCATCATCATTATCACCACCCAGATCTTATATTAAAGGCAGGAGACATTTCCCAGAGGCCACTGCAGTCTTCCTCTCTCCTCACCCTTGTTTTTTTCTCATAGCTTTTGGGTCGCTGCTCTTATTACCAAACATCGCTGGCCCTCATCTCTCAACACTGTCAAGCGACTTCAATCCCATTCAAATTTGACTCCCAGCTCTGAGTAGGGACAAACCCTTTGCCATGCAGCGGGCGCTCTAGAGAGCTGTGGAGGCAGCTTTGACCCTGAGGGCGTTCCAGGTCTGGTGAAAAGAGCTAGGCAGGCACAGCCCCAACTGGAACTCTCGGGGTATTCTGACTCTTAGAAATAGTGTGACCACACTGAGGTGGATCACAGGACCCCCACATATGACACCGGGGCCAAGTGTTCAGGGGTGGCGCTTGTTGGTGGCATGAACCTGGCTAGAACTGGATCTTGAAGGGCCTTTCTGTGGTTTCATCTGAAGATCCTGGGGTCACAAAAGGACTTCAGATGGAGCAGTAACAAGGTGGAGATGTACGTTTGTAAGGATTTTTCAGGTTGCTGGCATGAAGAGCAGATGCTATAAGAGGATCATCCAGGGGAGAAGGGATCATGGCTCAGTAGTGAGAGGTAGGGAGAAACATCTGGATTTCAAAGATATTTATGAGATCTAATTGATGGGATTTGAAGACAGCAGGGATGTGGGAGATGAGGGAGAGAGGGGGGCCAGGCAGGATGATGGGGGGAGGGCGGTGGCACTACCACTCTCTGGGGATGCTTCTGGGAGAGGGGCCAAGGCTGGGGCGCTGGGTTTGGGACACAGTGGGGCAAGGCCCTCAAAGGTCACTCATCTGGTGACTTCAGCAATTGCCCACAGCCCCTTTGACCGTTGCTGGCCTTCTCTGTGTGGCTCTAGGTACCCAGAAGAACCCTGGACGGTCACTGACACAGGAAATGTGCTCTGTGGATGCTTTGTGCACTGATAACAACCAGGCAATGAAGGCTGTAAAAGACACTGGGAAGCAGGAGGTGTTGATTCTAGCCCCAGTTTTACCTCTGATGGCCTGGTGCCCTTTGGGCACAACACTTGCTTTTTATGGGCTTCAATATTTCCAAAATATGCCCTAATATGTCACAGGACGTTTGTGGGGTACAGGTGAGATAGCAGGTCACGCAAGCACCTTGTGAACGGTTAAGGAACAAAATGCAAAGTAGCACTATTATTATCATCACTATCACGATCACCATGTTCTCTGATCTGACCTGGGCCATCTGTAGCTTATGCTTACAGTCCTTCATCCTTATCATTTTATCTGATTGTCCTTTTCTTCGACCACCGACCACCGGGTGAATCGGGTGAATCGGTGAGTCGTGCAGGCCAGGTACAAACACATCCCAGGGTAAGCGGAAAGTTGAGATGATAATCTACATAAATCATGTAGGGAAGGGAAAAAAGGCTTTTACTGGAAATATCTCAAGGCAGCTGGTCTGGCTGATCCGAGAGTCGCGTCATATTTAAAAAGCTGTCCAGAAAAATCTGAAAAGATCACAGGACAAAGGAGACCCGCTTATGAAGACAAACATACCTTTTCCACTTCACCGCGAGATTTAGAAGCAGAGCGCTGTCGTGTATTCACTCAGCCAGCGTTAGGCTCGTGCTTGCTTCCAGGCGGATGGGGACTGTGGAGAGGGGACTCGCCACCCTGGGGAGCCTATGCTCCAGCGGCCCAAGTGAACTTAGATACTACTGCCACTCTCTGAGTATACGGAAGGGGAAACTGAGGACAAGTGAGGTTCCGGGATTTGTCCAGGGGTTTTCCAAGGGGCCCTGCTAGTTCTTTACGTGGGTGTTTTTTGTTTGTTTGTTTGTTTGTTTGTTTTTGGTACATCTGTTGGTTTGGATTTGGAAACGCAAAGCCATTTGCCCTGTACCTCCCCCCTCCAGGATCAGGTACACAGGACCAGGACCCTACCATGGGTTTCCGTAATGAAGGTTTATTAAGGTAGTGCTAGTGCGGGTGTAGGTACAGGCGTTGATCCTACAGCTCAGTTCAGATAGATAGCCCAGAGACAGGCAATCCGCTAGGGAAGATGTTGGCATTGTTCTCCAACGGCTGCTCTTTTGCATTATCTAAAGGATTAAGAGTGAAGTCCAAGGTAACCATTCCAACAGTGAGCCCTCCTCAGGCACTCATTTCACGTCGGACACTGCACGACGTGCCTCATAGCATCCGCACAACGTCCGATGTCGATACTCTTGCTGCTCTCATTTTGCAAATGGCAAAACGCAGGTAGAGAGCTGAGTCGCACAGTGGGAAGTGGCAGAGCACATGCCCCAGCCCCAGTGGAGCGGCTCTGGCCCTCCCCCCACACACGCGACCTAAAAGCTGTGTGGTGCTCACTGGACTATGGGGCTTCCTTTGCAAATCCAAGTCCCGGTTAGTGCTGAAAACTGACTCACCCTCCTTCCAGTTCCCCGGTGCAGCCCCGTGGCACCAGGCACCCAAAGGGGAGTGCCCTCAGACGTAGATACAGCTGCCTGGCTGAAGGAAGTCCTCTCTGGAGCTGGCATCATCAGCCTTTCCCCCAGCCATAGACACGGTGTGCTCCCTACACTGAGCATCCAGTAACACAGGCAGGCCTGCACTTCCCTGGGAACCCATTCCTCCGTCTAGCATTTCCGAGTGTTTCCTGGGTCCCAGACCCGGTGCTAGCTGGGCAGAAGCCCAGGAGAGACAGATGTTTAACAAGCAATCACCCAAACAGTGGCCAAGTGAGGGCTGAGAAAAGTGCCACAAAGGTGACCAGAGGGAGAAAGGAAAGTGTGGCCTGGGGGACCTAAGGCCCCTCCTTGGGGGTTACCTGGGCTGAGGTCTCCAGTGTGGGCAGGACTTGCCCGGGTCCCAGCAGCCCAACGCCATGTATTCCTTTGCACTCCTGGTAGCAGGGTGGGGAGGGTCCTGGGCGGGACTGGCATTAATGGTTAAGTGGAGGCAAGGGAGAAGAAGCTGCAGAAATGTGTGTGTGTGTGTGTGTGTGTGTGTGTGTGTGTGTGTGTGTGTGTTAGGGTGGGGGGTTGTCCTCACTGCAGTGGGAGGAGAGGCTACTGGTGGGCTAATAAGAAGGTCAGGTTTACAGTTTGAAAAAGATCACACTTGCTGTTGGTTGGAGGTTGGATAGGCAGCGGGTGGGGAACAAATCCAGCTACTTTTCCCGACCCTCACTGCCCAGATCCCAAACCCAAGCCCACACCAGCCCTCTGCCTCGGTCCCCTTCTGGCCCCTCCCTCCTCAGCAACAGGGAGAGCTTTCTCAGAACTCTGATTGGATCACTATGTGCCCCAAATCCTGCAGTGGCTCCGCGTTGCCTACTGTGGGCGGGCGGGAACCTGCAGATGAGAATGTCTGCGGGGACACCGTCTCAGTGCCGCCCTCCCTGACCACTAGCCTTCGCGTCCTCCCACCAGCTCACCACACATTTCCACACCTCAGTGAACGGGTTCTCCCTTCCCCACAGCCTGGGGTAATTTGCTTCTTCTCTGCACATGGAAACCTCACTATCCCCTGGTGCCCAGCTCAAAGTGACCCCCTTACTCAGAAAGCCCCGCCAGACTCGGCTGCACTCACAATCAGAAGAAAGCCTTCCTCTTAGCCTTTACTTGCTCTCCTTTGCTTGCATTTATTTCATCCTGGACTCCATTTATAGCTTTTGGTGTGTCTACTCTCTAGACTGCACGTAGCTTGAGGACAGGGACTTTGTCTTAAGAACGTAAGGATGTCCTTTTGCCCTGGGGCTTACCTAGACCATCAAGGTCAATTGAAAATGCATTCATAGGTTAACAAATTTGAATGGAGTTGTGCTCTGCAACACAGACTGGGGAACCTGCAGAGAAGAGAGCAGAGGTTTTTGTCCTCACGTGGCCACTGTCTGGTGGCCATCAATCAGCACGGTGGCATTGGAGCAAAGACCTAAAAAGTGAGGGCGAGAGCTGTACAGATTTATGGGGGAAGAGCATCCCAGGCAGAGGAAAGAGCAAGTGCTAAGGTCCTGGGGCAGCTATTCCTGAGTGTGGTGGGGGCAGGGTGAGGAGAGAATTTTGGGATATAATCAGTCGTGTGTGTTGAGAGGAGGCTTGTGTAAGCCCTTGAGGGACACTGAAAAGACTGAGGAGACAAGGCAATGGTCGGAGGGTCTTGAGCAGAGGAGCAGGGTCCGACTTAGCAAGAGCCCTCCAGTTGCTGTTGTGACAACAGACTGAAGTTGAGGGGATGGGGACAAGTGTGGTCAGTAGAAGGGCCATCCACCTCGGAGCCAGCTTCTTTCATCATCCGCAGCCTGTTTCTAAAGTCCTCCTACCTTGGGGCTGGTGTACGCAAGGGGTCGTCTCCCGGGTTTGAGTTTGGAGCGGGCGGGGCCAGGGAGCGACTGAAGGTAGGAAAACTATTCCCTTTGTGAAGTTGGCGCCCTAAGGGACCCCAGGGACCAGCTCCCGTCCTCCCTTTTCGGGAAAGGAAACTGAGGCCCAGAAAGACCAAATGGGGAGCATTTCAAAAACGAGCAACTCCAATGTTATTTTAGAGTGGCAGTCTTCAGCTCCCCCCTCTCCCCACCGCAGGAATCCCTTGGGCCCTGGTGGAGGGAAACGGCTCGTACCTTTCCCCGAAGAGGGTGTCGTGGCCCACTAGCTGCTCAGTGAGTCAGAGCCGGCCCCGGCACCACTACGTCCAGGTGACCAAGGGCCGTCTTCCGCGCGTCGCGACCCCGGTGGGGGCGGGGAGGCGGGGGCAGCCGCGGGCGCCTGGCTGACCGCTACCCCGCGGCGCCACGGAGTCGCCGCGTCCCGCCCCCGCCCCGGGGAACCCGAGG
>NC_043717.1:107843908-107847242 GCF_006229205.1 Suricata suricatta
GGCGGCGGGCGCGGGCGGTGCGAAACGTACCTGTATTGTTCGCTAGTCTGGGCAGCGCAGGGCACGACGCGCGGCTCAGCGCTCCCCAGCCTCGCGCTAGCTGCCTCCACGAGAGCCGCCTGATTGGCCAGCGGGCTCCGCCGTTTAAAACAGCCTCCTCGCCCGGCCATTGGCCGCGGGGCTCATGCATATTAAACAGGCGCGGGCGCCCATTGGGCGCGACCGCTGGGATCATTCATTCAAACAGAACAACCCGCCGGCGCTGGCGCTGCCGAGGCAAAACAGAGGAATAATAATATTCTCGCTTTCCCACACTCCCCCACCCCTTTGAACCGAGCTGGGATCTCAAAGGACTTTGGAGGGGTGGCCCCGCCATTCCCTGAGGCCTCGGCCTCTGGCGTGGGAAGACGAGGTCGAGCCCGGCTGCGCTGGCCTCTGCTCCCGCGCCGCTGCGGCCTGGGCGCCTCTGACCCGGTCCCCTGGCCCCCAGGCAGCCCCTCAGCCCCGGAAAAGCTCCAGGGATCGAGCGGCGAGCGTCGACGGCCCTCCACCTCTACCCAGTTTCGACACGGCTCCGCGACGGGGGCCCTGCCTCAGCTCGCTGGCTCCTCATTGCAGGTGGAAGGCAGCGGCTCGCTCGCTAACACCTCGGGATATAGGCGCTAGGGCTATGCTGCCCCTCCCGAAGGGGACCGCACTTCGCTCCTGCGGATCGCGCTCGGCGAGGCTCTATGCACTTACTGCCAGAAAGTCGATTTGTGTCAGCATTTGCGGAAAGGGCGAGCTGGGTGGGCTAGAGGAGAAAGACGGAGTTTGGCAAACGCGGAGAGATTCTGAGACACTGTAATTTCGTGGGCAGGGATTCCCCCTCTTCACTGCCTCGCGTCAGGCCCTCATTCCCTCTGCTCTCCTGTTACACACCCTGGTGAAGAATAAAAGTTCTAGGGAGGAATGAATGGACTTTCACTTGGCCTTGGCTTTGCCACTGGCTGGTGATACGGCCTGGAGCCAGTCACTTCTTTGCGGGGGGAGGGGTCAGGCAATGGTTTTCAAAATGCTAGAGGAGGCAATGTCACCTCTGACGCGTGTTTGGAAGTGCCGCGTGACTGGGAGTTTTTGCTGGAATTTTATAAGAGAAGGGGACGGCTAGGGATGCTAAATGTTCCGCACTGCACATGACAGTCACACACAAGAAAGTAACACACTCCAAAAGCTAATATCAACCTTGTTGAGAAATATAAGGGCCCTTCCCTCTTTGAGGTGCCACGAGCTTCCTGGAAAGAATGGAAGAAAAATGAAGGATGAGGAAAAGGAGCCCATTTTAAGGGCTGAAGTTTGGAGGAAATAATGTAAGAGGAAACATGGGATTTTCTAAAGCATTTGAAGGGCCAAGATAACCAGCTCTTTATAATTCACATATTTAAAAATGAGGCCCAACAGAAGATGAGTTCTCTAAATAGTGATGCCAGACACTGTATCTGAGTTTGAAGTGTGCAAGTGAGCTGACCTCACAAGGCATCTTCCTCCCTACCCCCACCCAGCTTTTGTCAGCTCCTCCGAGCCTCCTGGGAAGGCCTGCGCCCTCGCAGCTGGCACCGCTAGGCTTCCATCATCAGGGATCCTACTGAGACCAAAAGGGCGAGATAGTGCTGCTTTTGACAAGACCTGACAAGCAACAAGTCACTTCCCCAGGTCCCCAATTTAAAGACTCTCAGGAATGCAGACATCTTAAGGCCACCTGGTCCAATTCTTTGCCTTGTTAGAGCTAGCTGAGTGGCTGCCTACCTTCTGCTTGCATACCTCCATTCCTAGGGAGCTTACCACCTCCCTTCTGGGCTGTCTCTTACATGTTAGGCAATCTCTGAGCCTTGGGGTCACCATCCTGCATACAGTACAATTTCTTACCCTTGAGGGATTTCATGGCTGGCCAGGTCTCTTCTCCACGCAAACAGCTCCAGGTTCTTCAACGATGAGGTTCTCAGGGTCCGACCTGCCCAGACCACTGCCTCCTGCCCTGTCTCTGCCCTTGCCAGAGGGGAACAGGGTCTGCACATGTGATCTGAGCAGTGTCTCCCCTCCACCAGAGTACCCTCGCCTCTCAATGTCGTCAGGCCTATCCAGGCCTGAGATGTGTCTTGTGGACTCAGGTGGGATAGGGATCTCCTTCTGGTCCAGCCTGGTGTACTGGCCACACTGGGAAGCTGCACTTAGCAGTTGGCAGGTCCCAGGGTGGGGGAACCAGATCGATTAACTTTCAGAGCCCACAAGGCACCACTTGGGGGGCCCCTGAATGGATAGCGAGGTTCACACCTCTCAGCAGAGGCAACTCACAAACAGCACATGTATACACCCTCACGCCTGGGCACACTGAGGGCATTCCCAAACCAGGGCAATAAGAGCACCCCCCCGCCCCGTCTAGAAGAGACGGTACAGTAAGTGGTGCCCAGACACCACCCTTAGACCCATTCTGCCCCACCCCCTACCACAGCCCTGCCCATTGGTCTCCTATTTCTATGGACATACTTCGAAGGATGAAAGGTGTTCTCCTTTTCTTCAAAGGGAGGCTCTCCATCTCTGCTCCTGAGAAAGTTCCTCCTTCTGTCAAGCCGAAGCACTTGTCCAGATGCTAACACCCATGGACACTGTCGTCAGAACTTCATAGAACATGACTATGACATCACTGAGTGAGTCAGAGATCTGAAGACCGTTGTCATGGTTCCCTGCTCCTGCGTCCCCCCTTCCAACAACACACATTACCCCAAGTCTCCATGTCCTCTTCAGGTCCTATGTCCCCAGTTCCTCCATCCCTTCCCCACAAGCCTGGGTTGGGATGCTCCTCACAGCCTTTCTCCTCAACACCACCTGTCTGTGGGAGCATGCCTGAGCACAGGCTGTGGCTTTAGCAGACTCCTACCTCAGCAGAAACTCATAATTCAGTTCCATGTTCAGAAGGGGGGTGGGGAAGGGGCAAGGTCAGGGGTTTGGGGTCTGTCACTGACCTCGGGTCTGCCTTTGGCTATGTCACCTCACTTCTCCCAGCCTCAGTGTCATCTCTCATAGGTGATGTGACCCACCTATGCATTCTAGCCACTGTGCAATCTGCCTGTGAGGGAGGTGCCTGAAGGTGGCCTGCTTGTCACCACCACCTGGGAAGGGCTAAAGACCAGTCTGGAAGGTGAAAAAAGTGACAGAAAGTCAGGAACGCCTGGGCGTGGCCTGGACTCAGGGTCCCCGAGGCAACGTGCCTCCTCTGTCTGCAGCAAAGCCAAGGGCCAGGTGACTTGGAGGTATCTCCAACTGGGCCTCCCTCACCTTGACCAGTTGGAGATACCTC
>NC_043717.1:107847342-107850400 GCF_006229205.1 Suricata suricatta
CCCCGGGGGTGGCAGCGGGGGATTTCAGGGGCAGTTTCTTTCATCACGAAGCTTTTGACAAAATGGAAGGTGAATTATGGGTGTCCGGGTGACCCAGCACGGGGCCGAGCCCGGCTGCCCGCTGCCAGCCCCGGGCTCCCCTGCGCCGCGTCCTGCCCCATCCGCACAGCCACTGCGGGGCCCTAACGCAACCCCTCGCTCGGTCCCTGGAAAGGGGAGCGCTTTAGTTTTGCATGATGACCTTGGGTGTGGGAAAAGGAAAAGATGGCGGGAAGCTGGGGGGTGGGACAGGGACGATGACACGCTACAGCTGCATTTTTATTCGGAAACTTTGGAGAAAGTATTCCTGGCTGGACCTGCGTTCCGCTTTACAGATGAGCAAGACTAGCCCTTTTGGTATCCCTCCCCCTTTAGAGAATGACAAAGTGACGGATTTGAACTCCTAGTACAGGGATAGCTGCTCACTTGCCAGATCACCTTTCTTGCAAAAGACATTCCCAGAACGCATCAACAGTAGTACAATTTCAAATGGTCCCTATTTACAGTTATGCCTTGATCTCGTGTTTAGCAGCGGTGACCATATTTCTGTAACACAGGAGTTAAACAGTTGACAGCTAGCCTTAAGTCACCCGCCGGCACCCCTACAAAGGTGTCCTCCCGGCGCCCTTCCCACTTTGTGGTTCTAGTTTTGCAAACGTAGTAGTAGCTTGGAATCGGAATGTAGCGCTGAGCCACCCTACTTGGGTCGGTTCCATTTGGAGAACTTGATCGCTCTCGGAGAAGTAACTCGCAAACCAGCGCGCTTCATGCTGGTCAAAAGTTAAATGACAAGCGACAGTGAAGCTGATTTCCTCCCCACTCTGCCTTCAGCTGCCAGTGGCATCAGGCATTGCGTGGGGGTCTGTTTCCTCATGGCAACCTTGATTTTAATTTTGCTCTGCCTTCGGTATATCTCGGAGGTCTGTTCTACTCATTGTATTTGTTTTTCTTTGTCTTTCTTCTTTCATCCATCACAGTCAGGATGGCTAAAGGTGATCCCAAGAAACCAAAGGGCAAGATGTCTGCTTATGCCTTCTTTGTGCAGACATGCAGAGAGGAACATAAGAAGAAAAACCCAGAGGTCCCTGTCAATTTTGCAGAATTTTCCAAGAAGTGCTCTGAGAGGTGGAAGGTACTTTTCTTTTGTGTCCTTCAAGGTAGTCTTAGTTGGATTCCGTGGGCGGGGAGTCACTCACCTTCAGAGCCGCCCCAGGGGGCTGTGTTCGTCCCCTTAGGCTCCTCTTGCCTGTCTTTAGAATTGTGTGTGTGCTTCTGTTTTTTAAAGCTGGGCAAGAGTTTAAGGCCTGCTCACTGCCCCGAGGAATTTAACAGGTCCTGTTCTTTGCAGGCAATGTCTGGGAAAGAGAAGTCTAAATTTGATGAAATGGCAAAGGCAGATAAAGTGCGCTATGATCGGGAAATGAAGGATTATGGACCAGCTAAGGGAGGCAAGAAGAAGAAGGACCCTAATGCTCCCAAAAGGCCACCGTAAGTGACTGTAGGATTCAGGATAACAGTAAAGAGCTTTCCTTCTACTTGAAGGATTTTTAAGAAGACATGTTACCTAAAAAATGTTGAGATACACCACAAAGCATCCTATACTTGGGGCTTTAAAATACTGGGCCTGGGAAGTCTGCTGTTAAGGCTGAGGTATTTGTGAGCTAAGTGCTTCTGGTTGCCTGTTGGCCTTTCTGTTGGGAGGGAGGCAGCCCAGCTCTGCATGCCGGGGTCCCTTTTCCGATAACTGAAAGACCAAGAAACCACCAGGTATTTCTGAAGCATCTTAAACATTCTGGAAGTACAGCTTTGTAACATTGTATGTATGGTATCACACATTTGTTCACTTTAGGGAGGTGTCATAGTGTAGGAAATAATGTGAGCTCAGGAACGGGATTTTGGCTTAAGCTCGTGTTTTTGTGGGTTCTCATGTAATGTATACAATTTTCTCCCTCGAGGTCTGGATTCTTCCTGTTCTGTTCAGAATTCCGCCCCAAGATCAAGTCTACCAACCCTGGTATCTCCATTGGAGATGTGGCAAAGAAGCTGGGTGAGATGTGGAATAACTTAAGTGACAGTGAAAAGCAGCCTTACAACAACAAGGCGGCAAAGCTGAAGGAGAAGTATGAGAAGGTGAGGCACACCAGGGTGTCCCTGGGCCACCGGGCTGGACGGGTAGGCAGTCAGCCACCCTGGGTGTGGGTGGGTGGGGGCTGTGAGGCTGCCTTGGTGGGCTGAGTACTTAGCTCACAAGGGCCCATCTCCCTGCGAGAGCAGCCACGAGTGCTGGTGTTCATGCCTCTGAGGGAATGTGGTCTTCAGGACGACTTCAGGCAGGTTTAAAGATCTTGATAACATGGCTGCCACGGGCAGAGGATTTGGCGGTGCTATCGATCCCCGTTGACTTCTAAAGTTGAGTGCCTTAGAACCAAATGCGTGTGTATCTGAAAACTACTTCAGAGAGCAGCTCGGTCTTGTTCTCCATCCCTGCTTCCTTATTCTGACGTGGGGCCGCCAGGTTTCTTGCCTTTCCTGAAACGGCTGTGGGACAGCTTGTCTGTTCATTTGGAATGTGTGTGTCCCTGTTCTTCCAGGATGTCGCCGACTATAAGTCTAAAGGAAAGTTTGATGGTGCCAAGGGTCCTGCAAAAGTTGCCCGGAAAAAGGTGGAAGAGGAAGATGAAGAAGATGAGGAGGAAGAAGAGGAGGAGGAGGAGGAGGAGGAGGATGAATAAAAAAAAAAAACTGTTCCTCTGTCTCCTTGTGAACACCTTAGAGTAGGGAGCGCCGTCACGGACGCCTCTCTTATTGGAGACGCGTCTGTTGCCCTCGTTAGGTTTAATCACACAATTGGGTCATGGTCATATCGTAGTCTCTTCAAAGTGCTCTAGAAATTGTCAGTGGTTTACATGAAGCGGCCGTGGGTGTCCGGAGCACCCTGAAACTGTATCAAAGTTGTACATATTTCCAAACATTTTTAAAATGAAAAGGCTCTCGTGTTCTCCTCACTCTGTGCACTTTG
>NC_043717.1:107850500-107921943 GCF_006229205.1 Suricata suricatta
TTGCCCTCGTTAGGTTTAATCACACAATTGGGTCATGGTCATATCGTAGTCTCTTCAAAGTGCTCTAGAAATTGTCAGTGGTTTACATGAAGCGGCCGTGGGTGTCCGGAGCACCCTGAAACTGTATCAAAGTTGTACATATTTCCAAACATTTTTAAAATGAAAAGGCTCTCGTGTTCTCCTCACTCTGTGCACTTTGTTGTTGGTGTGACAAGGCATTTAAAGATGTTTCTGGCATTTTCTTTTTTGAATTTGTAAGGTGGTGTTAACGCTATGGTTATTGGCTAGAAATCCTGAGTTCTCAATTGTACATATCTATAGTTTGTAAAAAGGACAGAACAACTGAGACAAAGTCTTGATGCTCCTTGCTTGGCTTGAGGCTGTGGGGGAGATGCCTTTTGGAGGGGCTGTAGCTCAGGGCGTGCACGGTGAGGCTGGGCCTGTGGACACTGCAGTGGGCATCCGTTTAGCTTCAGGTTGTCTTGTTTCTGTACATAGTGACCTAGCATTCTGCTGCCATTCTTAGCTGTGGAAAGGGGGGGGGGGTCAGCTGGCATGAGAAGTGTTTGGATCTTTTTTAGTTAAGTGCGTAGTTTTAAACTGTTTGTTTTGAAACAAACTGTAGAACTCTTCATTGTCAGCAAAGCGAAGAGCCACTGCATCAATGAAAGTTCAAGAACCTTCTGTACTAAACACAATCTGCAACATTCTGTTATTTTTTTTTTGTATGTTTAGAATGCTTAAATGTTTTTGAAGTTAAATAAACAGTATTACATTTTTAAAACTGTTCTCTACTATAACAGCCTAACTTCCTGACTCCTAGCAGTCTTAGTTAACAATGCACTCCACTGTATTTGGGGACTTGCCTCCCCACACGTCTGGTATCTTCTCTTAACGAACGCGGCCAGCTTGCTTAGGAAGAGGCTACTTGAAGGTACTGCATGATTTTATTTGTGTCTGAGCGGCATAAGGTGAAGTCTGAACTGCTGAATGTAGGAGCCAATATAACTTAACCCAGGCCAGGTTGAGCCGCCTTCAGAGGTGCTGGAAAGTGGGCGGTTAGGATTGAGGCTGACTACTATGTAGGTTTAATTTTTTTTTCTTCCTGCCACCGCCCTATTTCCCCCCACGCTGTGGGGCCAAATTCATTGCTATGTAGCAAAAACGTCCTCCTAAGGGTATGGTGTTTCAAACATTTCAGGCTTTCTCTTTCCTCTTCCACCGCCCCTGCCCCCAGTACATCATTATGCTCAACAGTCCAGGGGATCTGGAGCGACCACTTCTGTCCCCTGAACCGCAGTGAGAGGGGACAGTGCTAAGCATCACACGTGTCATGCAAAGTACGATGGCCTGCCCCCAATTTGAGTTCACTGATTGCAAACATGGCTGTCGATCACATGTTAACGCGGGGGAAGCTTGGCTTGTCCTTGGCCGGTGGGGTGCTCTGTCCAAGTTGGGGAAAGATGACGTGATGGCCACAGTGGCAGGTGGGGGTGTGGAATACCCTTTGGAGGGCCGATCCGGCTTGACCGTCGATGGCAAAGGAAGATACTATATTGTGGGTGAGGGTCAGTGCTGCCTAGCATGACTACTCTGTATGTCTGAGGCCGTGAAGCGCTCTGGGGCATTTTAGTGATGTTAGTCAGGAGAAAGCGGCTTTTTTCTTAAAATTCACTATTTGGAAACTTGAATGTCTGCAGGCTGTGTCCTCCCTACCCTGTCCGGTCCTGGATGGGTATGTCACCGTCATGGTCACTGGCCCAACCCATAATCTGTGTTCATAGTCATTCTTTTTCATGTCAGAAACATTTGTCCTAAGTGTGTTTTTCTAGCTCTTCTGGAAAACAACCACTAATTTAAAAACCCTTGGTCCCGAATTTGCCCAGAGGCACTTGTTCCAAGATTGCCCACCCTGCCTCAGCCATGCCCTTGTCACTGTCCTCTAGCCGTCGCTTGGCATCAGAGGCTAAAGGTGCTGCCACTAGACATACGATGTACCAGGCCAAGATTTGGGAACTGGTCACCCTCCTCAAACATGGAAGAGAAGCTCAAGGAGAGCTAACTAGCTAAGTGGTGACTATCTGGTTGTAACTAGATGTGCCAGCCGTCGAAGGGGATGATACTTGTGCCCCCTCCCCAAGCTTTTGGCTGAACAAGCGGGGGAGCTGCATGAGTGATCTCTGACTAAGCAGGCATTTTGTTCTAAAGAGATTCCAGTTAAGGTCACTTGGCCCCCGTTTTCACCCCAGCACAAAGTCGCTCCTCTCGGTGGTCTAGCTTCTCTGAGATGCTACAGCGGACGGTGTCACCGCCTAAGGCTTCAGCGTGTCTTGCTTCCTGGGCCCACAGTATGTGTTCTTGCAACGCCGACCTATTGTTTTTTAAATCAAAAGGACAGTACTTGCTTTCTCTAACCACCTCTCTCCCAACCCCGTCACCCCATTTTTGAGTGATGTTTTATCCTTTGGAAAAAACAAGACTGTGATGTAGCAACTGTTGTCTGTGTCTCCGGTGTGTCTGCTCTTGTCACAAATGTATTTGGGGACATTGGATGCATTCACTTTCTGTAATAAATGTCTTAATCAGTCTTCCCAAAAAGTAATCAGTGGGCTGTCTGCAATCTTTTTGAGATACGGAACCTCTGTATTGTGGGTTGATTATAATCAAGGTTTCAGAAGTACAAGCTTTGCCGTAACCATGGATCCGAACTCTTTAATGGAGAGCTACCATCAAAAAAGGCAAGTGTTGAGGATTCCAAAGACCCGAGATCAATCCTCCAGCCAGAGGGGTAGCGGGGGAGTTGGCTCTGGCACCCTGTGCCAGGATAAACACACAATTTGCAGGATGCTAATGAGCTGCTGTTGATAGCGGGGCTGGGTACTTGTAATCAGCCAGCCCTGCCAACCACGGCCGCCTGAGGCTCAGGCTCAGGGCTTAGTTGGCTGACGGAGCCAGGCCCAGTGATGAGTTTTTGGTGACAGCCATGGGGGTTACTTGCTCTTCTTGGGACCCTGGCTTCTCTCCCTGCTTCCACCAGATCAACCTGCCACTCTGTTTTATATCTTGAGCTTCTTAAGATTTTACCTTTTTTTTTTTTTTTTTTTTATGAGAGCAAGGAGGGATAGAGAGTCTCAAGTGGGCTCTGCTCTGTCAGCACAGAGCCCAGGGGCTTCAACTTGTGAAATGTGAGATCATGACCTGAGCCAAAATCAAGAGTTGGATGCTTAACTGACTGAGCCACCCAGACACTCTAGATTTTAGCTTAAAAAGGAAACTGGGATACAATATCAATAAAACAAAGGGAAAAACCCCACATCAATAGATACATAAAAAGTATTGATAAAACCCAGCCTCGTTTCATGATTAAAAAAAAACTCAAAAAATGGGAATAGATGGGAACTTGGTCAACCTGATAAAGAACACTTAGGAAAACCCACAGCTAATGTACTCAGTGAAAGACCAAGAGCTTTCCCCTCACATTCAGGAGTAAGAAAAAGATGCCCAGTTGTGCGATTCGTATTGATCATTGTACTAAAAGTTCTAGCTGGGCCAATTAGGCAGGAAAAAACCATCCAGACTGAAAACGAAGCAATGAATCTATGTCTATTCGCAGATGACATGATTTTATATGTAGCCATTCCTAAGGAATTTCCAGATAAAACTCAGAAGACAGGTGCTTGGGTGGCTCACCCGTTTAAGTATCTGACTCTTGAATTTGGCTCAGGTCATGATGTCACTGTTTGTGAGATCACAGCCTGAGCCTGAGTCAGCACTGACAGCTCGGAGCCTGCTTCAGATTGTCTCCCCCTTTTTCTGCCCGTCCTCTGCTTCCACTCTCTTTCTCAGAAAAAAAAAATTAAGAAAATAAGACTGTCAGAAGAAATAAATGAGTTGAGTAAAACTGCAGGATACAAGATCAGCACACAACAGTGTTGTATACATTAGCAATGAACAATTTCACAATGAAACAAGTAAACAATTCCATTTACAATAGCATCAAAACAAAATAGTAATAAGTTTAATAAAAGAAGTGCAACATTTGTGTGAGGAAAACTACCACACACTGTTGAAAGACATTAAAAACCTAAATAAATGGAAAAACATCCACATTCATGGGTTGGAAGACAAGACTGTTAACATGGCAATACTCCTGAAATTGATATATACGTTCAGTGTGATCCCCGTCAGAATGCCAGCGGGCTTCTTTACAGAAATTGACAACGTGATCCCAAATATCGTATGGAGATTCAAGGGACCCAGAATAGCCAGAACAATCTTGGAAAAGAAGAACAAAGTTGGAGGATTCAGTCTTCTTGATTTCAAAACTTAACTACAAAGCTACAGTAATCGACACAGTGTGGTACTGGCATGTTCCCCACAGCCTGCCATCTGCACTCGGCCTAGGCTCCTTTTCTCCCCCTCCATAGTCAGTTCCCAAATCCTGACAAATGTACTTCCTAAAATATCTTGGACCCACTACTCTTCTTATTCGTGAGGTCCATGTAGGTAAATGTCTTCAAATTCTCCTATTCCCTCTTTGGGCTAGGCTGGAACTTGCGTTATCAGGTTTTGGTTTATCTGTATCCCTCCAGGGAAGTCTCCCGGTCTGATGCCGTGGTTGGGTCTGTCTAGTTAGTCTCCAGTCAGAGCTGGAGTGTTAGAGCTAGAGACAAATATAATAGCCCCAAATGATTTTCCTCCTTTCTCTCTTACCCTTAATATATCCCCAGACCTAATATATCTACAGACACATAGTTGGTGCTCAATATATATTCACTGAATAAATCAATGGGTGAAGGATGGATGGATGGATGGATGGATGGATGGATGGGTGAATGAATGAATGAATAGGGACAGATCAGGGAAAGCTCAACAGGGGTAGACCTTGTATGCCATCTTAAGAATTTTGAACTCTCCTAATGTCCAGGGCAAGCATTTAAGAATTTTCATCTGTTGGTATTTGGAGGGTGGTAGATAACAATATGCTCAGATATGTATTGTAGGTAAATTACACTGGCCTCTGTAAGGAGAATAGAAGACATGGGGAGGGGTAAGAGTGGAAGCATGGTGTCAGGCTAAGCTGACTGCTATGAAGAGCAATTCTCCATTGTTAACACAATTCTTAACATTCTGACTTAACACAATAAAAGGTTTACATCTCACTGACATTACAGTCCAAGCAGATATTTGGCTGGAAGCCTTCCATATTGTGACTCAGGGATCCCAGCTCATTCCATTTGTGGTGCCATAATTTTCAACCCATGACCACCAATAAGGCCTGGAAGCAACATCCCGTCCCTGTCACCTGCATTCTACGGTTCTCAACTGAGCTGCAAGGGCAGTTGGGAGATGTGGTCACTCTGCGTGTGGGCCAGGGAGAAAATGAATTGCGTTTGTGAGCACCCTGCATTTCTCTGCCATTCAGGGGTGGTTGCGGGAGTCTATCTCGCTGAGATGTTGATGGCTTGGATAAGAGTGGTGGTGAAGGGGGTAGGAAAAGGTATTGGATTCAAGACAGATTTAGGATGAATGGGATTCGCTGAGGGATTGGACGTGGGGTGATGAGGAAGAAGGAGGAGTTGAGAATGAATCATTATTCTCTCATTTGGGGCGCTGGAGGGGTGGGAGAGTTTTAAAAAAATAGCCCCTGAGGAGTAGCAGAGTTTTTTTTTTTTAATTTTTTAACGTTTATTCATTTTTGAGAGACAGAGTGCAAGTGGGGGAGGGACGGAGAGAGAGGGAGACAGAATCTGAAGCAGGCTCCAGCCTCTGAGCTAGCTATCAACACAGAGCCTGACATAGGGCTTGAACCCACAAACTGCGAGATCATGACCTGAACTGAGGTTGGCCGCCTAACCGACTGCACCACCCAGGCGCCCCAAGGAGTGGCAGGTTTGAGAGGGAATCATCTCAAGGGTTAGCAGTGTTCAGAAAGGATAGCGGGTCCAAGCTCACATTTCCCCACAAAGGAAAGTTTGTAACTTGGAATCCCAGACCATTCATGCTGCCAGCCTGTCTTTCCATTTTAGGACTAGTCTGGAATTTGTATTTTTCAGGCTTTAAAAAAAAAAATCAATTTTCTCCCCAGGGAAATCTCCAGCAGACACCCTGGTAGGATCTGTCTGCTACAGTATGATCTTACCAGAGTGTCAGAGCTAGAGATTCCCCCGGAGGGAAACTAAATCCCTTGGGCTTGAAGGGGGCTTCCCCCTTTCCACACTCACACTTCTAAATTTGTTTCTAAACTGGGAGCATTTGAGGAAAAGCTCAAGGAGCCTTCCTGTTGTTGGCCTCAAGCCACAGTGGGTTTTTTCAATCCACAGAGGAAATATGAGATGCACATTTTCCTAGGCTGTGTATTTTGTTCCAGGCCTGTGGTAGGTTTTTGTTTTAAAAGTCTTTTGGAAGCATGTCAGCGGTGATACCGTGGCAATGTTGATTGCAACATTTGACAGTTCTCATTGCAAGATGTGTAGAACATATGATGCTTTTGTCCTCTGTCCAAACCCTCAGTGGTTTACAGAGAAAGGGCTGATATTTCAGTGATGAAACATTAGCAGAAGGCTGAAATATGTCATTTAAAAATATTGGGCTAGCCATAAGTTTTTTATTCCTCTTGTGCTGGAATTGCTTTTAACTTCTATATCAAGAAACCCTCCTATGCATATATTTAATTAATGAAATAAAAGCATAATCCCCAAAGGTTCTACCTTGATTTAGATATTGGAGATCATCCTAAGACTAAGAGGCCACACGGGACTGTAGTGGAAACATCAGATACCTAGCTCAGTGCCTGGAATGCAGGAAGAGTTCAAATACGGATCCCATGTTGTGGGGCTCACCCCCTCCCTACTCCAGGAATAAGAAGGTCTGGGTTCTAGAGAGGCTAAGGGACAGATAGTTGGGGGTAGATTCAAACTACTGTGCGCGGACTCCAAAATCTGTGCTATTACCCACCCTGCCTATTGAAATGCGTTCTAAGGACCAAGTAAGTGTCCCACTAGAGTCTGACGCTATGGCAATGAAGGCACTGTGGTGCAGAGTTAAGTAAACAGGCAATTGAAAACAGTAACTGTGCTAACAGAAGCCAGCAGGGGGTCCGAGGGAGTCAGGAGGAGGGGCAATTTAGGCAGCGCCCAATTAGGGAAGTCTTCCTGGAGGAGGGGATCTGGATCTCTTTGTTAAAGCAGAGTAGTTAGCTAAATGAAGAGAGATGGGAAGAGGGACTAGCACACACAAAAGCCCAGAGAAAAGCAGCATAGTGGATACTGGGGAATTGCAAGCAGTTTGCCTTATTGTTATTGTTATTGTTATTTTAGACAGCCAGAGAGAGAGCATGAGCTGGGGAGAGGGGGAGAGGGAGAGAAAGAGAAGCCCAAGCAGGGTCCACATTCAACACAGAGCCCAACGCAAAGGTCTATCACATGACCTGAGCTGAAATCAAGAGTCGGATGCTCAACCGACTGAGCCACCCAAGCACCCCTTTCCTTTCTTCTCTTTCTTTTGTTTTTCAAAGCAGTTTGCTTTAATGAAAGGTATGTGTTGCTGCATAAAGAGATACCCCAAACTTCAGTGGCTTGAAATATAACATTTATTATCTCATACCTCTTTGGACCAGGAATCCAGACCACTTGGCTGGATGCTCTGGTGCAAGGGCTTGTCTGAAGGAGGGTAGCTTCCAGGCTCGCTCACGTGACTCTAAGCAGTGGTTAGTTCCTCACTGTCGGTTGGAAGCTGCTCTGAGTTCATGGTCACGTGACCTCTGTGTTGCTCACACACATTCTCCCTGGTCTTTCTCACTTGCTCTTCCATGGGGCAGCTTACTGCAGGGAAGCTTGCTTCATTTGGGAAGAGCAAGTGAGAAGAACCAGGGAGAACGTGTGTGAGCAACACAGAGGTCACAGTTCCTTTGGAACCTAATCTTAGCAGTAAATCCCATCATTGTTGCCACATTGAATTTATTAGAAACAGGTTACTAGGCCCAGCCCTCGCTCAAAGGGAGGATTACACAAGGGTGTGACTACCAGGAGAGTGGAAATCACTGGGAGCCTATCAGAAAATTTCAGCTCTATTTAAATTTATAAAGAGGTATTGCTATTCTAAATACATTTTTTCTTTTACTTTTTAAAAAATGTTTATTTTTTGAGAGAGAGACAGAGAGAGACAGAGCATGAGCTAGGGAGAGGCAGAGAGAGAGGAAGACACAATCTGAAGCAGGATCCAGGCTCTGAGCTGTCAGCACAGAGCCTGACACGGGGCTTGAACCCACCAACCATGCGATCATGACTTGAGCCAAAGTCAGACACTTAACCAACAGAGCCCCTCAGGCGCCCCTCTATATGCAAAGGCTTTTTTTTTCCACATAAAATTACATCACAAGGAGTCATGCACATTGTGTCGCTTTAGCTCATTCATTTCAACTACTGTATTTATTGTGTATATATACTATAGATTACTTATTTTCTCCCATGGATAGGCATTTGAATGTCTGGGTCTGAGAAATGGGAATTTGGGGGAAATGGGGAGTGATTACTAATGGGTTTTTAGGGGAGAAGTAATTCGAATGCTCTAAAATTAGTGTTGATGGTTTCACAACTCTGTATACTAAAACCCATCAGACTGGACACTTTATTTTTCATTTTTCATTTTTCTTTTTCTTTTTTAAAAGGCCATTTTGAACATTCTTAGCCACTTGGCCCATTTTAAAGTTTATTTATTTATTTCAGAGAGAGAGAGCACACAAGTGGGGGGTGCAGAGGGAGAAGTAGAGAGAGAATCCCAAGCAGGCTTCACACTGTCAGTGCAGAGTCTGATATGGGGCTTGAACCAACAAACCGTGAGATCATGACCTGAGCCGAAGTTGAACGCTTAACTGACCTGAGCCACTCAGGTGCCCCTATTTTTAAAATTTATTTTAAGTAGGCTTCATGCCCAGCTCAGAGCCCAATGCAGGGCGCTAACTCACCACCCCAAGATCAAGACATAAGCTGAGACCAAGAGTTGAACAGTTAACTGACTGAACCACTCAGGTGCCTCAAACCGTGCACTTTGAGTGAGTGAATTGTATGGCACATGCATTATATCTCAATAAAGCTGTTACAGAAACTCTCTGACAATACATTTGAAAAAGTAGAGGAAAAAAAGATGATTTCCTAGCAAAATATAAAATACTAATATTGACCCAAGGAAAGCTAAAAAGCTTAAAGACATAATCACTAACATATTATATAAAGGAAATGAAAGGGCTACCATAAAAACAAGTCAGGGTGGCCATAAGCACATGGACAGATGCTCCTTAGCCAACCGGGAAATGCAAGTTAAAATGACAATGAGTTGCTCCCGCATCCCATCCCCTACCACTGTTTTTGTATCTGTGTGAGATAATGGATGTTAAATAAACTCAGCGTGTAGTCATTTCACAATATATGTCAGTGAAGTCACTATGTGGCACACTTTCTAAAAAAATGTTTCTTATCTTTTTAAATGTTTATTTATTTTTGAAAGAGGGTGAGAGAGCAGGGGGAGGGCAGAGAGAGAAGGAGACAGAATCCTGCACTACTAGTGCAGAGCCTGATGCAGGACTCCAACCCATGAAGCTGTGAGATCATGACCTGAGCCAAAACCAAGAGTTGGATGCCTAACCAACTAAAGCACCTAGGTGCCCCTGGGCTGTACACCTCATACTTGCCCAGTGCCATATGCAAATGCTATGGAAATAAAGCTGAGAAAGATACTAACTGTAAAATAACGTGAAACAATGCAATAATTCCACTCCTACATGTGTGTACCAGTAGAAATGGCTCTGGGCCCACAAGCCATGAACAAGATGTTCATAATGGCACTATTCTTCACAGCCCCAAGCTAAAAACAACATACATGCTTGTAAACAGAAAAAGAGAAAATTAACTGTGATATATTCATACAGTGGAATATCATGCAATAATGAAAGGTAATGAACTTCATATGCAATGACATGGGTGACTCTTGCAGATATAATGTTGGAAGAAAACACTCAGACACAAAAAGAATACATATCAAATGATTCCATTTACATGAAGCTCAAAATAGGCAAAAATAGTAGATAGTAATAGTAGATATTCTTGGGAGTGGGGTACTGCATAAGGACATGAGGACACCTTTTGGGGTGCTGCAAACACTGTCTTGATATAAATGATGAATAAATGGGGGCATACATACACAAAAATGCATCTAGGTGTACAGTTAAGGTTAGAAGACTTTATACACTTTATTGTATGTTCATTATTCCTTACTAAAAAAGTTATTTTTTTAATCAACGGAAAGGATGTGTTCTGGACTTTGATTTCTGATCATTGAAGACTAGGTAATTTGAGCCAACCTTCCTGTGGAAAAAAACTGGACAAAATATTTTAAAATATCACTTTAAAAACATCAATGAGCTGGGGCACCTGGGTGGCTCAGTTGGTTAAGCATCCAACTCTTAGTTTCGGGTCAGGTCATGATCTCACAGTTTGTGGGTTCAAGCCCCACGTCAGGGTTCTGTGCTGGCAACACAGAACCTGCTTGGGATTCTTCCTGTCTCTCCCCGTCTCTGCCCCACCCCTGCTCATGCGCTCTCTCTCAAAAAATTAGTAAATAAACATTAAAAGAATAATTTAAAAGAAGCAACAATGAGATAACTAGATAGTGAGATAGAATACTGAGCCAAGATCTGGTAGACAGGGGAGTTGAGAGAGGTGAGCGTGACACGTGGAACTGTTTTTGCCCTGGGTTGTTTGGGGTTGGCTGATCTAGAAGAAGCAGCTGAGAGCTTAGGGCAAAGAGTCATAGTCCAGACTCCACCAAGAGCATACATGGACACTTGATCTGTGACAAATGTGTCACTGTGCTAGGACATGTGTAAGAGTGCTAAGACAATGAGAGGTCCATATAAAAAGATGAAATTAAAGCCCTGCCTGACACCACACACAGAAACCAATTTGGGGTGGATCGAAGACCTAAGGCTAAAAAGTAAAACAATAACTTGTTTAGAACATAATATGGGAAAATGTCTTCATAAAATAAGATAGGGAAATAGTTTGTAGTCATGCCACATGTAACAACCGCTAACCATAGAAGACTGGTAAATTGCAGTAGAATCAAGAACTTCTGCTCAACAAAAGACATCATCATCAAAGGACATTAAAAGGCAAACAACCGAGTGGGAGAAGATATTTGCAATACATATAAATGCAAAGGGCTTGCATCCAGAATATATAAAGTATGCCTACAAATTAATAAGAAAAACTCAGACAAATGGGCAAAAGTTTGGAACAATTACTTCACAAAACTTTTAATCACAATGAGATGCCATCAGACACTTAGCAGATTGGCTAAAATGAACAAGTCTGACAATTCTAAGCATTGAGGAAGATGTGGAGGAGGGGAGCTCATAGGCTGCTCATGGGCGTTTATGTTGGTATGACCACTTTGAAATACAGTTTAGCATCACTTAGGAAATCACATGTGCATTCTATAGAAGGGCAGGCACGTGAGGGCCAGGAGATGGATTTCAAGCAGCACTGTCATGAGCACAAAGTGTAAACAACCAAAATTCACACACAATTCACAAAAGTGGAAACAACCCAAATGTCCATCTACAGCAGAATGGATAAATGATTTGTGATATCTTCATACAGTGGAAATGAATGAACTTCAGAGATACCCACAACAACATGGATGAATCTCATAGGCATTGTCTGTTTTTAGTGTCTGTCTGGAGCTACGGTCTTTAAGAAGTGATTAAGTTAAGATGAGGTCATCAGGATGGGCCCTAATCCAATATGACTGGTGTTCTTAGGACACAGACCTGCACCAAAGCAGGGCAGGGGGACCGTGTGACGCCCCAGGGAGGAAGACTGTCTACAAGCCAAGGAGAGACACCACAGAAGAAACTGAACCTGCTGACACGTTGATCGTGGACTTCCAATGTCTAGAACTGTGAGGAAATAAATTTCTGTTGTTTAAGCCACCCAGTTTGTGGTACTTTGTTACGATGGCTCTCGCAAACTCCTACAAGGGCTTCTGGGTGCTTCCAATTTTCTATTTATTGACTATGATGACAACCACACAGGAATTTTCTTTACCATAAATTGTTAGGTTGTATATTTAAACTTTATTTATTTTTCTGTACATGTGTTATTTTATAATGAAACAGCAAACCAGAAAAGAATGGCGTGGCGTGGGCAGGGGAAAAAAGATTTTGTTCTCATTAGATTCTCACACTAGTCTTGTGAGAAAAGACTTGGAAAGGCCTTTTTCTGTTTTCTAAACCTCTTTATTGACATGTAGTTCACACACCCCACAATTCACCCATTTACAGGGTGTAATTCAATGGAGTTTAGTGGATTCACAGAGTTGTGATCACAAGAGTTAATTTAATTTTATTTTTTTTTAATTTTTTAATGTTTTATTTATTTTTGATACAGAGAGAGACAGAGCATGAGAGGGGAGGGGCAGAGAGAGAAGGAGACACGGAACACGAAGCAGGCTCCCGGCTCTGAGCTAGCCGTCAGCACAGAGCCTGACGCGGGGCTCGAACCCACAAACGTGAGATCTGACCTGAGCCGAAGTCGGAGGCTTAACCGACTGAGCCACCCAGGCGCCCCACAAGAGTTAATTTTAGAACATTTTCATCACCTGTAAAAGAAACTCTGTACCCTTTAACTATTGTCCCCTATCCACACCAGCCTCTGGAAGCCACTAATTGACTTTCTGTGTCTCTCTATTGGCCTCTTCTGGACATTTCATATAAACTGAATCATGTGTGTGGTCTTTGATGTGTGGCTTCTTTCACTTAGCATGTTTTCAGTGTGTATCAGCACTTCATCCCTTTTTATGAATGTATAGGTACACCACATCATGTTTATCCACTTGTCCGTTGATGGACATTTGGGCTGTTTGCACTTTTTGGCTATTATCAACAATGCTACTGCAAGTATGTCTGTACAAGTTTTGTACTTTCAACTGTCTTTGGGTCTGTACCTAGGAGTGGAATTGTTGGGTCATATGGTAATTCTCTGTTTAACTTATTGAGGAAACACCGAACTGCTTCCCACAGTAGCTGCCCCATTTTACATCCCCATCAGCAACACAGAGCCTGACATAGGGCTCGAACCCACAAACACAGAATCAGAAGCTTTTCTCCACATCCTCGCCAGCACTTGGAATGCTCTACCTTTTTGATTATAGTCATCCCAGTCGATGGGAAGTAGTCTCTGTGGTTTTGATTTGCATTTCTCTAATGACTAATGATGTCCAACATCTTTTCATGTACTTCTTGGCAAGAATCATTAGCTCCACTTTCCCAAAGAAGAGATGGAGGCTCAGAGACGTTAGGCGACTCGTTCCATGTCATGCAGTCCCAGGCTCCTTTTTCATCTCTACCACCTCCCTGGAAGGCAGGGCCCTCCCAGCAGAGAAGCATGAAAGTCAGTCCTCGTCCTGAGGAGCTGGCCCTGGCCCTAGTGGAGGGCTCTTGGTTTTCTGGGTCAGCTTCTGTTGCTGCCACCAAACCCTGGAAACCTTATTGGGTCCTCTCACATCACCTGCCCTCTGCCTGTTCCATTGAAGGCCTTCTTGATGCCGAGGACTTTCCTACAGAGGGGGTCATGGCTTTACCCCAAATGGGTACTCAAACATCCTGGCATAGTGAACAGAGAGCTCCCAGATGGGAGGCCTAGCAGGGCCATGTGAGGGCATCAAGTCCAAATCCTTATCATTCAGAGGGGACAGCTGTTTCCAAGAGGGTGGGGAGCTGTCTGAAGTCTCACAGACGTTAGTGCTGTGGGCCGGGCAGGATCCTTACTGTTGTGCACGTGATGGAAGAAATGAAACATTCTTCGCTTTGCACTCTTCTCAAGCAAAGGAGCATGCAGCAAGGAACGTCTTGAGGGGGAAGGGCGAGGACCCGCTGGCTGCTGCCTAGCAAAGAACAAGCCGGAGATCCATGTTGACGGGTAAACAGGGTGCGGCCGCCGAAAGCTGGATTTGACCTGCAGCAGCAGGTGGCCTGATCTCGTGGAGCAAGGCCTTCGGCCCTGGTGACAGGTTAACCACAGTCACTTGAGAAAAGCAAAGATAAATGGATTTCTCCTGCGACCCCTTTGACCTCTGCAAGCCAGGTGCTAAGTATGCTTAGTCCCAGTGGGGTTGCCAGGGGGAGGGAAGAAATAATAGGTGTTTTCTTTTTCAGTTTTACAAGCTTTGACCTTCAGCCAGTTCACTTGTTTTCTTAAACGCACAGTCTCACGGTGGCCAGTGGGAGTGGGAAGCCCAGTGTCTGCTGGGACCATCCCCTCCCCCAGTGCTGTTCCTGTTCCCGTATGAGGATTGGGCTGTCGGGGCTAAGCTCCAAGCTTCCGTTCAGAGTGCCATGAAGGTCATCTCTCCTTCTAGAATGTCAGTGCCGTAAGAAGGCCTGTGGTGCTGAGGAAGTGATCTGGGCTGGGACCCAGAAGCCTGGATTCCACCCTCAGCTTCTGCACGAACTACGGGCGTTCTCTTTGCTGAGCCTCACTTTTCTCATCTGTAAAATGGACTTAAGAACAACTGCATCATACCTTCCTCACTGGAGCCTTATGAAGATGAAATCAGCTCATGCATCCTGATGTATGTCTTAAGTCCAAAATGGACAGATAGTCTGTTAATATCCTTAACCACCAATAGCGATAGGCAAAAGAGAAACCCCACAATTGCAAAATTATGAAGACAAATAAGTCAGTTAGAGAAAGACAAGTATCATATGATTTCACTCATGTGGAATTTAAGAAACACAGCAGATGAACATGGGGGAAGGGAAGGAAAAAGAAGATGAAAACAGAGGGAGGCAAACCATAAGAGACTCTTACATACAGAGAACAAACTGAGGGTTGCTGGCCGGATGTTGGGTGGCAGGATGGGCTAAATGGGCAAGGGGCATTAAGGAGGGCACCTGTTGGGATGAGCACTGGTGTTGTATGTATGTGATGAGTCACTGAGTTCTACTCCTGAAATGAACACGACACTATATGTTAGCTAACCTGAATTTAAATTTTAAAAAAATTTAAAAATTTTTTATAGTGTTTTATTTTTTATTTTTGAGAGAGAGAGAGACAAACCATGAGCAGGGAGGGGCAGAGAGAGAGGGCGACACAGAATCCGAAGCAGGCTCCAGACTCTGAGCTGCCAGCACAGAGCCCGACGCAGGGCTTGAACCCACGAACATGAGATCATGACCTGAGCTGAAGCTGGAGCCCTAACTGACTGAACCACCCAGGCTTCCCTAAAAATTTTTTAAAAATTAAAAAATCTGTTCATCGGTTAAAAAAATTAAAAATAAAAATAAATGCAAACAAAGAGAAAGTCCACAAAAATAAAACAAATAATTATTAAATGTATTTTAAAAAGTCAACCTAATAAAAAACACAAAGTGAAACAAAACGTTATTTTCACTTTTTGGGGTTGAAAAACAAGGATGAGATAGTAAATTAGGACAGCGTGTGTAGCAGGCAATTCAGCAACACCTGCAACCTTTCTGGAAAGCGCATATATTATACTCTGGGACTGTACCCTAAGAGACCCACTGATATACAAATAAGTGCATCCCATCATATTCTTTTCAAAATGTATTTAGAATAATTCGGATTTGGATTTTTTATTAAAAACAAACTTCCACAGTGCTTTAAAAAATATAGCCAATTCAAAAACATGTCTGTATTAAGGTAAAAAACATTTTCTTTCTAATTTCTCTTCTCACTCCTTATCCAAGTCAAAAATTTCACAAAGTTGATAGATTTTCCATTTGTATTCCTTTACTGCAGAGCCCACAAGTACCCAGATTACATATCAAATATATTTCAGTGTCAGAAATTGCCACCGTATGAGGAAGCAGATACATTTGCACCATGTCCTACAGATGTAGAACCTACAATTGCAAAGGAAAAGTCTACACAGGTTTAAGTCTACAAATCTTTAAACACAGAACATCTCCATGCTTTTTACATGATTTTTATACTTTTTTATTATGTAGAGAATATTCCATAAGAATGCTTTTAAAGAAAATTCGTTATAAATGGAAAATTATTAGATAATGATCAGTGTCGTGGCTTTGCTTATAATGGTAAAAAAATTAGAAGAATTTTTGCTTGGTATGTTTCTATAATCATGCCCACAATGAATTACACCTCCCTGTGCCCATCCTCCTTTCAATGTAACATTGCTGCTCCCTCCATCAAGAGGTAGAGTGAATTTTCCCACCCATTTGACCCCGGGCTGGACTTGTGAGTTGCCTTGGCCGGTGCAATGCATCAGAAGTGATACTGTGTGACTTCCAAGGCTGGGCCTTAGGAAATCTTGCAGTTTCCATTTTCATCCTCATGGAATCCTCAGGTCACTATGCCACCCTCCAGAGTTGGAGGGGGAGACACATGCAGTAAAGGGTTTACCCCCCAGGCTTGGGGTGCTCAGAAGCTACAAAATTCAAAGAGAAGACTCGCCTTCCACTGGCTCGTTAGACACAACCTGTGAGCCTTTGGAGCATCCTGCCCGCGTGTGTTTACGCGGGCCTGGGGCTTTGGATCACGCCAGAGCATTCCGACCTCTGGGGGGCTGGAGTCTGAGTAGCCAAGGTCACTTACATGGGTGCAACATATTTCCATGCCTGACCTGCAATAAAGACCTCAAGCACTAAGGCTCAGTGACCTTCCCTGACTGGTAATGTTTTGCGTTTACTCGCATACATTGCTGGGAAGATAAAGCATGTTTCCAGGAGATGCCATGAGAAGGAGATACCGGGAAGCTTGCGACTGGTTTCTGTTGGACTTTGTCCCATGTGCCTTTTCCCTTTGCTGGTTTTGATGAGCATACTTTCCCTCTAATAAACAATAACCACGAATATAGCCGCTTTCCTGAGTCCTGTGAGTCTTTCTAGTGAGTTATCAAACCTACGGGTAGTCTTGGGAGACCCCTGACACAGGGGATTCATGGGGAAGAAGTGGGTGTCAGTAGCCATCACTGTTTGGCAAACATCTGAGTGAGAACCTCTGGGGCCTTCAAGCCTCAGTCAAGCTGTTGGATGTCTGCAGCTTCACGAGCGAGCCTAAGAGAGCCCAGCAGGCCGGCCAGCCTACCTGCAAAATCGTGAGAAATAACGCATCATTGTTATTTAAAATTTTTTTTTAAATGTTTATTTATTTTTGAGAGAGAGAGAGAGAGAGAGACAGAGCATGAGTGGGAGAGGGGCAGAGAGAGAGGGAGACACAGAACCTGAAGCAGCTCCAGGCTCTGAGCTGTCAGCACAGAGCCTGACGTGGGGCTTGAACCCACGTACAGTAAGATTCTGACCTGAGCGAAAGGTGGACACTTAACTGACTGAGCCACCCAGGCACGCCCATCAAAGTAATTTTAAGGCACCAAGGTTTGGAGTGATTCATTAGTACTCATAGGTAGCCGACATAGTAAATAATAAAAGATAGGCAACTGGTTAAAGAAATTATCATATATTTATACATTGAAATACTAAGATTTTCTCTAAAATGCTGATAAGGATCCTAAGAATATTAAATGGAGCTGTGTTCACTACATATTTCAAGAAATGAAATGTTATAAATAAATATGTATAATATAATCCTATTTTGAAAAACGTTAACATATATGTGTTTATGTATAAATATATGATTAGAGGCTTCCAATTATGGAACGAATCAGTCATGAAAATAAAAGGCACAGTGTAGAGTACAGTCAGTGGTATTGTAACAGCGTCGTGTGGTGACAGATGGTAGCTCTACTACTGCACCGGAAAGCAATGTAACGCTGCGTGTCAGCTACACTCAAATAAAAATTTTTTAAATGTATTATTAAAATAAGCCATATGCGGTAGATAATATTCAACAATTTTTGCCCTACCCGAACAACAATTTCCTATGATTCAACTGACATATATTGGTAGAATCAAGGCTGGAAGTCCACGCAGCAAAATACTGACTGTGGCTCTGTTTGGATGGTGAGTAATGGGCACTGTTTTCTTTGTGGTCATCTGTATTTTTGAGGGGTTTAATTTAAATTCTAGTTAACATACAGTGCAATATTGGTTTCAGGAGTAGAATTCAGTGATTCATCGCTTATATACAACACCTAGTGCTCATCACAAGGCCATCTGCATTTTTTTGAGTTTACTTATTTATTGAGAGAGAGAGAGAGAGAGAGAGAGAGAGAGAGAAGGGTAGTATCAGAGAGAGAGGGAGACAGAGAATCCCAAGCAGGCTCCGTGCTGTCAGCACAGAGAGTAATGTGCCGCTAGAACCCACAGACTGTGTGAGATCATGACGTGAGCCAAAATCAAGAGTCAGGCATATAGCCGAGCTACCCAGGTATCCCAAGGTCATCTGTATTTGTAAAATCTTGTACATTGAACATGTACTTCTTACTGTTGTATGAAGGTAAAAACAAAGACAAAATGAAACTCTTTTTCTCCTTTTTATAAACCTGTGAACAATGCTAGGTGAGGAGACTGAGCTGGGAAGGGAGAAGGGCCTAGTTGGGACCTGGAGCCAGACCCCCATCAGTCTGGGATTTGGCCTCGTGGCCTGTGGCTCAGGTCAAGTTCACACAAGCTCTGGGCAAGGCAAAAGGAGGTTGAGGCCAAGAGCTGGGGCTTCTATGTTGGGCCGCTGGCTGCAGAGCTTGGTTCATGCTTCAGCTCGGCTTGCCCAGAGCCTTGTTAATCATTGCCCTTCGTTTCCCATAGGTACTGTTGGCCTCAGTCCTTCTCAAGCAAAGGATCAAGGGCAAGTGTGGGAGAGGCAGCCCAGGCTGGCAGTCTCACACACATTAAGGAGTCCACTACCCAGATGGCTGCCTTTCCCTTCAAACTGAAGGGAATGGAGGTGGAATTTTAGCTTCAGAAGGAACCTGGGAGATTATGTGGTGCCATCTCTGCAGGGTGCAGGACTGTCCCGGCAGATGCTCCCTTCACTCCACTGCTTAAAGGTCTCCATCCTCGGCCCTTCTTGCCACAGCCCTTCCATGGTGGGGACTTACTACTCTCAGGGGCACCCACTTCCTGTTGTAGTGACCACCAGGAAACCCATCTTCCCTGGGAATCCCAAATAAGGTCAACATTCCCCCTAGGACATGGCCGAGCTGGGGTCTGACCCTGGTCTGTCTGCTCAAGCCCCTATATTATATAGCTGCTTCCATTTCATTACTTGATACCTGGCTTCATTTGACAAGAAATTTGAGACAGCTTAAAATATCCACAATCTAATACAATAGAAATAGAGAAACAGGCCTAGAGAAAACACAAACAGCAGAAGAAAATCAAAACAGAGCAAAGAAATGTATGAATATGCAAAACATCAGGGCTACTGTTGACAGTAGGGGGTTGTCATAGGCTCTGAGTTGCCAGGCTGCCAAAGTGAAAAGGGAAAGCCAATTATCCTTTTAATTCTCATTACCACTGAGAACTTCTGTAGAGGAAAAATAGTTGTCAAAGAATTCTAAGAGCCATTTAAACGCTCTTTGATGATACTGGCAAGTGTTAGCACTTGACACCTCCCAGTCGCCATTAAAGTCACCTTTGAGTTCTGATGTCAGCGGTGGGGAAGAAGTATACGTGTAGCAGTCGTTGTTTATACCTGCACCTGCATCTGTGTCTTTACACACCTGCACTCATGGCTGGATCTGTCTGTATACATGAAGCTGTGTCATTATCTGTACCTGCACTGGTGTTTGCACATGGATTTTTGTCCCTATGGGGAATTGAATCTCTCTATTTGATAGACTTATCCGTGTCTCTATCTGTGCCTCAAATGGTATCTTTAACTGGTACTTGGTCTCTATTCATGAATCTATGTCTCTACCTTTACTTGTATCTGGATTTCAATCTGTACCCAAATCTGTGTTTATGTATGTACCTGCATCTGTGTCTCTCTATGTGTATCTGTTTCTGTATCACACCTGTATTTGTATATAAGCATCTAATTGTATCTGTCTGTCTTTTTAACTACCTATATCTGTGCTCATCAGTACCTGTCTCTTTCCCTTTATATCAGTAGCTGTTTCTCTATTTGTACTTGTATTTGTGTCTCTATCTGTACTTGCATCGGTATCTGTAATTGTATGTGTACAGCTATGTCTCTATCTGTGCCTGTATCTGTGTCTCTCTGTATTTCAATATGTCTCTATATGTACTTGTATCTGTTTGTCTGTCTGTACTTGATTCTCTATGTATATGAGGATCTGTCACTGTGTCTATATGTACCAGTATTCGTATCTCTACAACTACCAGTATCTGGTTTTCAGTAGACACGTGTATGCGAGGCTCCATCTGTATCTGTATGTGGGTCTGTATGCGGGTCTGTATGCCGGTATCTGGGTCTCTAATTGTATCCATACCTGTATCTGGTTGTCTAGCTGTTCACGTACCTGCATTTCTAGAAGAGCCAGTATATGTGTCTTTCTAGGTACATGTGTCAATATCTACCTTTTCCTAAATCTATGTCTCCATCTGTACCTGTACCTGGGTCTCTATCCGCCTGTACCAGCGTGTTGATCTGTCCTTGCATTAATGCCTATATCTGCAAATCTGTGTCTTTGTCTATACTGTACCCTAACCTGGGCCTCTATCCGTAATGCTTTCTGGATCCGTATCTCTACCGACATCTTGGACATTTTTATCTATACTTTTCCTCTCTCTGTATCCCTTTCTGGGTCTGTACCTCTATGTGTATCTATATCTGTATCTGTTTCTGGCTCTGTCTGTACCTGTATCTGTGTCTCTATACCTGTGCTATTCTATTTGTTCTTATATTTTTTGACTCTGTATATACTTGTATCTTGCTTCTCTATATATCTCTATGTCTCAACCTGAACTTGTTTCTATGCATTTATCTGTGCTGGTATCTGGATGTCATTCTAAGATTTCTTTGTCTCTACTTTTCCTTGCATCTGGGCCACTATCTCTATCTGCACGTACATCTGTGACTATATCTGAATATATATATATCTCTGCTTGAGCACGCATCTGGATCTTGATCTGCCATTGTGTCTATCTGTCCCTGTATCTGTATTTTTGCCTTTCTCTGTCTGTATATCTGTATCTGTCAGTGTCTGTATTACTGTACATTTTACCTATTTCTAGTTCTCTGTGTATATTTGTATCAGTGTCTCTAATCATACATGTGAATATGTATGTTTCTGGTCTCTATCTGAATCTTTATCTGTGTCTCTATGTGGACCTATGTACAGATGTCTGCCTGTGCCTGAATCTGTGTCTCTATATGTAATTCTTGCCAGGACTCTCTTTGTACCTGTACCTGGTTCTGTATCTCTATCTGTTTTTCAGTCTCTATGTTTATCTGTATGTATCTTAACTGGTCTCTATTGTGATCCATGTTTCTATCTTTATTTGTACCTGTGTCTCTCTACATTGTATCTGTGTCTTTATATGCACCTGTATCTTGGTCTCCATCTACATCTCCACTCCCATCTGCGTTTCCTTCTGTACCTGTATCTACCTCAATACAAGGACCTTTGTCTGTGCCTCTATTTGCACCTGCATGTGTGTGTCTATCTGTTCCTATAGCTGGGTATCTATGTGTACCTATCTCTCTCTCTCTCTCTCTTTCCCTCTCTCTCTCTCTCTCTCTCTCTCTCTCACTCCCCCTGTATCTGTGTCCCTATATGTGCCTGTATGTGTTTGTCTATCTATACCTTTATCTGTGTCTCTATTTGTCTCTGTGTCTGGGTCTACATCTGTGTCAAGGGACATTGAAGATGCTCTGAGACTTGCAGGAAGGATTATAAAACCTGCCGTTAGCTCTGCTGCTAGATTCCCCACTGTTTTGTAAGATATCAGTTTCCTGAGACTGCTGTAAGAAATCACCACAAGGTGGGTGGCTTAGACAAGTGAAATTTATTGTCCTAATGTTCTGATAGTTAAAGTCTGAGGTCAATGGTTTGGCAGGGATAATTCCTTCTGAGCGCTGTGAGGGAGAATATGTTCCATGCGTCTCCCCTAGCTTCTGATGGTTTGCTAGAAGTCTTTGCAATTCCTTTGCTTGTAAAATCATCACTCTGATGTCTGCCTTCATTGTCTCATGGTGTTCTTCCTGTGTGCGTGCCACTGTGTCCAAATTTCCCCTTTTTATAACGACACCAGTCACATTAAATGACCTCATCTTAACTGATGACATCTGCATTATTATTTCCAGAAGACAGGCTGGTGGGCAAGTCTCTAGGGGAAGGGTGGATCTGTGCAGAGGTGCTCGATCATGGGAACCTGGAACGGAAACCTGGGAGTAGAATCAGTCAGGTTGCATTGGGTGATGGGGCACTAAGAAGCAACCACAAAATCTCAGAGCTTAACTCAACAAAGATTTATTTTTTACTTAGTCACTTATGCCGATTGCAGATCAGTTGGTGGTTAGCTCTATATCATTCTCAGAGCCCAGGCCGAGGGAGGCTCTGACCTCATGTTGCACTATCCCCAAAGCAGAAGAAAGGAAACGTGGCCCATTATATCCTGGTTTTTGATATTTCTGCTAGGAAGTGAAACACCACACTTGCGTACATAAACCATCAGCTGAAGCAGGTCACTTGGAGCTGTTGAGATCCTTGCGCCAGAGGACCGCTGGGAACCCCAATGGCCACAGGGCTTCTGCCTCTGTTTCCCCCATATCCCTCTTGCAAGGGTAACGTTATAGCCTGGTTAGCCAAGGCAATTTCTACATTGTGCCCCAGCTTAAATATTAGTAGTGCTCTTTCAGTCTTTAACGAGTCCCTGTTGGGGTGCCTGGGTGGCTCAGTCGGTTAAGCCTCCGACTTCGGCTCAGGTCATGATCTCATGGTTTCTGGGTTTGAGCCCCGCGTCGGGCTCTGTGCTGACGGCTCAGAGCCTGGGGCCTGCTTCGGATTCTGTGTCTCCCTCTCTCTATTCCCCTCCCAACTTATGCTCTGTCTCTCTCTGTCTCAAAAATAAATAAAAAAGCATTTAAAAAATTAAAAAAAAAGAGTCCCTGTTTAGACAAAGATCCTATGATTCTATTCCTCTTTGGTGGCAAGAGATAAAATCTGTGTGCAGGGAGGCAGATCCCATTAGAAAGGAAGACACCCTGGTAGACCATATGCTAAAGTGGTAAAATCACTTCTGGTTACATGTAACTTCCTGGGTTTCTTTACATTTTATTACCCTTTAGCACTGAGGTGAATATTTCGATACCTAACATGTCTCAGTTGTGCCCTGGGGTGAGGAAAAGGGCATGTGTTCAGGGAACTGAAGTCTTCAAGTGATGACCATAGAGGTTCTGGAGTTTCTGAGAGATGGCACTTTCTCAAAGGGACTTTCATTGGTGACACCCATTCTGCCTCCATTTACTTTTTCCAGCCTAATGAGGAAGCCACTTCCATCCCAGAGCCGGGATCTCAGTACAGCACCAGGGAAGAAAAGCGGGAATCCTGTTCCCTTTGGAAAGCAGGGGTGCCAGCCCAACCTCCTGGTCACTACGAGGTTGTCCTTTCCCCTTCACATCTTCCTGTGTCGGGCCTTTTGAACTTATTCTTTCCTCTTCCTGAGCTGCGCTCCCCCTACTCTCTTCATGTCGGCTCCTCATCCTTTTGGATTTGGCTAAAATGTTTGCTCCATAGAGATGCTGCCTCTTCTTATCCTGTCTCAGTAGATGACCCTTTCCTTCCATTGTCTGTCACGCCACTCCACTCATGAAATTGTCACAGTATTGGAATAACTATTTCTTTGTTCAGTTTTTCTTTTCCCTTTAGACTATACGCTTCATATATGTAGGAAGTATACTTGTATCCTGCAGGCTAATGGAATGCTTGACACTTAGTAGGCCCTCAGCATATATTTCAAAATAAACAAACGAATGATTAAATAGATGAGTGATTGTATGCATTTGAACTCAGTTTCTAATAATATGTACGTTTTCTGGCCTTGAACAACAATATAGGAAGATGAGAAGCACCCTGAAAAATCAAACTTGAATTGTAGTTCAAAATGGCCATTCTTTGCAGGTCAGACACACAAAAGTGAAAGTGATCTGGAGGTCAGAGTAGAACTCAGTAAATATCCAGAAACATTATTGGAATATATCTAAGGGTAGTCTTTATCTAAGAGCAGCAGGCCCTTTGGAGTATTTACTGGTCTTTTTAGTAATACTCATTCCTTATAGGTGGCAAGTTCTGGGGCCATGAAGATGGTGCCAAGACAGGGGTGACATGTGTGAGTATGATCAGAGATGGCATTATATAGAAGGAAGTGTATCTGTGTGTGAAACTGTGATAGCTCAGTGGAGAGACACAAAGTGCTGAAAATCTCTCGGTCAGATGGAAATGCAGTACGTGTGACTGCCTTTAGTGTGTGCGTGTGCATCGTCACATAGAGACATGCAGAGATGAGGCTGTTTGCAGGTGGCTTTGTAGCAAACAGACACCCTTCCTGCATGTAGAAAATATGCAGAGGCACTCAGTGCAGGGATGATTAGTTCCATTTTTCAGAAAAGGAAACTAAGGCTCAAAGATGTTAAGTTCATTGTCTAAGGCTATACCGCAAGGATGTAGCGCAGGCAGACTGATCGCAACCTCCCGCTTATCCACCCTTAGACTCTCATGAGGTGGAGAATGTACCTTCTAATGTTTGAGCTTAAGCAGCGCTCTCATTGGTGATGCAGATAGAAGTGTACCTCTTTTGTCATCAACCATGGGAGGATCCGAATCTCTGTTCTGAATGGTCAGTGAGAGTATTTACATTGAAAAAGGTCCCGGGATAATCCGGAGACTTTCCTCCTTTCAAGGGGGCTTCCTGCAACCCGTTTCTGCCCTGAGAACTGCTACATTAGAAAGTACACGGAAAACAAATTCTCCAGGAGCCGCGTTTCATTTGGTAAGTTCACTATAAAAACCACTGAACATGTTCCCAACTAGAGGCCAGTTATACCTACATTTTTCAAACTGTCATGATCACTGAGAATTAAGAATCCTCAAAGTGACTGAGGCTTGCAAGCATCTTTGGTGGAGTGTTCACGTTCTGCACACTTGGTGCGGCCCACTCCTCTGGGACGTGATCACTGACGTCTGGGGATTCCCATCAATTTTGTGTGGCAGACACATGGATCAACCAGAACATACCACTTTATCTCCCAGGCCACTGCAGAGATTTTATTGAAAATGTATGCCATGCACCGTCTTTTTCAAACTTTCCTCATGTGTGGGCCACTCAGATAGGACTCTAGGCTTGAATTCTACCCATCACATAAAGGGCTTGCCTCCTTTGAAAAGGGCTACCTCCAATTTGAAAGCAGACTTCTGTTTACTGTAAAACCTGTTTATTTTTTTAATTTTTGAATGTTTTATTTATTTTTGATACAGAGAGAGACAGAGCATGAGAGGAGGAGGGGCAGAGAGAGAAGGAGACACAAAACCAGAAGCAGGCTCCAGGCTCTGAACTAGCTGTCAGCACAGAGCCTGACGCGGGGCTCGAACCCACAAACCTGAGATCTGACCTGAGCCAAAGTCGGCAGCTTAACCGACTGAGCCACCCAGGCGCCCCTGTAAAACCTGTTTGATGAGTGGGTTTTACATATGTGTGTGAGCCTAGGAACCAGGCTCCAGGGCCCTCTGCCTGCACCACATTCCTCAAATGTTCATACTTGTAAAAGACAAAAAAAAATGTGTGTTTTTTAAAAAAACTTTGTTTCTCATTGATTTTTGAGGGGCTGTAAGATAAATTACGTGGAGAAAACCTACAACCTTAAAATGCCCAAAAGTCCAAGATGGAAAACTCGGAGGTCAAACTTTCACATTCACCCTAGGTGGCACTTCCTGTTCCCATATGGGATAGTCATGCATCCATTTATTCTTTCAATAAATATTTATTGAGAATCCACTATATGCCACTCACTGATCAAGGTGCCAGGTAAACAGACAAGCCAGACAAAAACAGGTGAAACTCCCTGCCCTCCCAGAGCTAGCTGGGGGATAAGGACAATGCACAACATAAAGGGTCGTATTCTCTAGTACATCAGTAAGTACTATGGATAAAAATAAAGCATAAAAAAGGCCAGCAGGTGCCAGATAGTGGAGATGTTGCTGCAATTTTTTGCTGAGGGTATGTGCCATTTGTCTGATAGGAGTGCTTTCCAGGCAGGGAGGATGGCAAGTTCAAACAATGTAAGGAGAAGGGTGCTTGGTGTGTATGAGGAACACCAAGGAGGTCCATGGACCTGGAATGGGGCGAGTGAGGGTAGAGCTGAAAGGAATGAGACCACAGAGTGATTCCTTCCATTGTACCATGGAATTGCTCCTCTTGCAGTATTCTTGCTGTTATTAGTTGGCTTCCCAGCAGCTAGAAAATAAGTGCTTTAGTCATAAAGGGGGATTTGGATGGTGCACCACAGCGTCCACTGCCTTAGCTGTCACCAAGGACTTACTGTAAACCACACACTCTGCTAAGAACTTTATGATAATTATCTCATTTAGTCCTCACACAAAACCTGTGAATTATATGTTATTATTAGCTTCATTTTTATGGAAGATACCCGCAGAGACTGAGTAGCATCCACCTATGTCGCTAGGTGGAGTTTCCAATGCAGATGTATCCAACCCTAAAGCATGGTCTCCTGACCACTGGATCTACCTCCTTTGTTCTGGACTCCAGGCCTCTGTTGATACATCCCAAGGGGCAGGGCCACCACTTCACTGCAGTGACTCATATCAAGTGGTTGACTACTCCCCCCATCTCCCTGGCCCATGTCTCTGTTCTGTTCTGATGCTGCTGAATTTCTGGGCCCTGATGCAGAGTCCCTAGTACCTCCTGTGCAGCTCTTCTCAGTATCAGCCTCTGCTCCAACCTGTTTGGGTGCCTTAGAAACTTGCCCACCCATAGATCTCTGATGAAAGGGTTTATAACATTGAAGATATCAGGAGTAAACAGAGCCTCAGAGATCTAGCCCAATTCTGTTTTCATAGGGTACAAATTTGATGTCTGAGACTGGTCCAAAGTTGACAGCTAGGAGTGACAGGGTGGAATCAGACTGAGTTGAATCCTCTCAAAATCATATGTTGATGTTCTGACTTCCAATACCTCAAAATGTGACTGTGTTTGGAGATAAGGTCTTTAGAGAAGTAATTAAGACAAAAAGAGGCCATTAGGATGGGCCCGAATCTAATATAACTGATGTCTTTATAACGCAAGGAGATTAGGACAGAGATATGTACAGAGAGAAGAATGTGACCTTAAGATCAGACTTCTAGCCTCCAGAATATTAGAAAACAGATGTTTGTTGTTTAAGCCATCCAGTCTTTGGAATTTTGTTATGCCAGCCCAAGAAAATTCATACATCAGGTGTCCCAACTTGCAGGACCATGCTCTTCCTTCAGCACTAATCATTTATGGCTTGGCATTGCTCACTGAAATTTAGCTTGGGGTTGGGTCAGGAGCACGACACTAGCCTTGGAGTAAAAATATCTGAGACCTTTTTTCTCTTCTATGCAGTGACATAACTTTGAACTAGCCTTTATCCAAGCTAAGCTTCTATGTCCCCATCTGGAATTAGGAAGAAATGAAGAGCAGTTCCTTCTTGAGGGCCCATGCAGTGTTTAGGCACTGTATCCACATTTTTAAAGAGCCTGATGGGAATGTTGGAGGATCCAAGGAAAGACAGCCTTTTATCATCATAACCTTAAGCACTTAATCAGAGCATCTTGTAACACAAAAGAAACCTAGACTGTAGTGGATGGTACCACATTCCTAACCCATTTCCATAAAAAATAGACAAGCACACAAGAGTGGCCTGGGCCTGGATCACTCCCCTGGGCAACTGGCCACAGTATGCAGTTGTCAGGGACAACTATGCCAGATTGGCACAGAGGACCTGAGGGTAAATGGGCCTTGTGCTAGGCAGTAGTGTCTGGAATAGCCTGACTCATTCCCCAGCTGCCTTTGTGAGATTGGTGTACCTCCACCCTCAGCAATGAGAGGAGAGAGAGAGAGAAAAGAAGAAGAAGAAGAAGAAGAAGAAGAAGAAGAAGAAGAAGAAGAAGCAGCAGCAGCAGCAGCAGCAGCAGCAGCAGGAGGAGGAGGAGGAGGAGGAGGAGGAGGAGGAGGAGGAGAAAGTAGAGAAGGAGGGGGGAGGGAGAAAACAAGGGAGAAGAGGAGGGGAAGAGAGAGAGATAAGAAGAAAAGAAGGAGAAGAAAGTGCGAGCACACTGTCTATGCTTCTGTGCCTCTGGAGGTTAGCGACATAGCCATGTAGCACCACTATTCGGGCTTAAGTGGCGTGGAGATTATCAACCTCTTTGAGACACATGGAATGGGCAGGAATGTCATATAATAATTATGATAGTAATAATAGCATTATCAGTTATTGCAGGGGAGGTAGTACATCACCCAAACCCACTATTTTTCCCTTTTATCTGCAGAGTTCACATATTTATATTGTCACTTCATCCTGAAGTTTGAGGTTCACAGTGGGACTAAGGTGGGGCAGTAACTCACTCTACCTAAACCCTCAAGTAGTTGGACTGGAAGCCAGCAGATTCATACCTTTGTGGTAGATGGCTGTACAGTGGTGGGAGCCTTCTAATTATACTATATTCCCATCTCAGTCTCAGAACACTTGGAAAATCCAGTTATTACTATAGGTGTCTCAAAAACCAGTAGAGTTGGCTGATTTTGAAAGGTACTTAGCCTCTGGCTGGGGGCAAATCTTGATAAATTCTCCTAGTTGCACAACAGAACTCTGAGAATTTACCTTGCTGAGAGTCAGAACCCAGGCTCTCTTCCTCATAACTACAGCTGAATTAGCATTAACACCATTTTACTAACTGTAATGGATATATAAATTTTTTAGTTGACACCTTCCTTTGAACCAAATTACAATAGAGTGTCAAAATTCATGCAGGAAAAGGATAGAAAATGCAAGAAGAAATAGAAACGTATTTGTAGTAATGAAATTTATCTCTCTTGGCACATAGCAGAACAAACAGACAAAAGATAAATATATAGAAGATCTAAACAATATGATAAAATCTATCTATGTTTATCATCTTTTGCTAGGTTATGCTGTGGTAAGAAACGACCTCCAAGGACCAGTGGTTTGGAACAGCAAACATTTATTTCTTGATTACATCACATGTTGGTTGGTGTAGGCTCTGGTTCTGCTCCATCTGTTTTCTTTATTCTGAAACACAAAGTGAAGGAGGACCCCCTCTCCAGGACGAGTCGGTCTTCCGGCAGAGGGAAAAGAGCAATAGCACAGCCAGTGATGGCTCTCAAGGCTTCTGGTCCTTGTGGCCACTTCCATTCCTATTCCCCTGACCAAAGTAAGCCTAATGTCACTGAGATGAAGGGGACGTATATTCAATCCATGGGATGGCACCACAAGTCACATGGTAGTGGGCTGGGATTGTGTAGCAGCAGAAATTTGGGAACAATATTACAGTATATCACAATATCTAGTTGATATATATCATATCTACACTGTGTCATCATAAAATTCAGCTTCTAAGTACCCCTCCATACTCAGAAGAGTAGAACATATCTTGGGCCATAAAGAAGACATCAGTGTATTCTAAAATGTAGAAAGAGACTGTTGCTTTCAAATCCTCCAGCTGAGAACAATTAGAAAAGCTAGAAAAGTATTGATACCCTGCTTAAGAACATCAGAAAGCTACCTAGGCAGAAAGAATTTACAGGGCCAGGTTCTGGAAGAAAAGGGAAGCCCAGGGACCAGATCCTGGAATTTAGCTTTTTTCTTTCAAGGGGAAAGTGCGAATTCTAAAAAGCCACAGCCAAGAAGGTGAGAAATTATGCAGATTCAGGGTGTGGCGGGGGGGGGGGGACAAAATTAGAGTCCAGGACCCACTAAAGAAGAGCCTTGGTAACTCCTTCCCACTCCCCAGGTTTTGAGGTGGGATCCTGAAAGAATCTTACATCGTAAGAGTAAGCATTAGCCAGAACTATATTAGCCCTAAAGAGGACAGAACGTCAGTTTAATCTCAATCCCTAATTGGCTTAATCTAATTCACTCCTAGGCTACTTTTCTGCCACAAACAAAACTATAGTGTAACATATCATTAACTTCAGCTTCCCAATATCATGGTATCTTTTAGATTTTTGATAAACAGTATTTGGCACTTAGTAAAAAAATAACTAGTGATGCAAGAAGACAAAATTTAGCTCAAAACCTAAACGAAAGCAACTCTTTACTCCTAGTTTTCTTAGTGTTTTTAAAAATCATGAACTGCTACTGGATTTTGTTAAATGCATTTTCTACATCAATTTATGTGGTCATATGATTTTTTCTTCTTTTGTTTGCTGATGTGGTGGCTTACATTAATTGGATTTGATTGTTGAACCAGCCTTGCATACCTGGAATAAATTCTGCTTCGTCATGGCATAGAAGTATTTTTATATACTGTTTGATTTGATTTGCTAATATTTTTTGTGGATTTTTCCATATATGTTCATGAGAAATATTGATCTGTAGTTTTCCTTAACTGTCATGTCTTTGTCTGGTTTTGGTATTAGAGTAATTCTGGCCTCATAGAATGAGTCAGAAGTATTCCCTCTGCTTCTAGTTTCTGGAAGAGACTGTGGAACATTGGAATCACTTTTCCTTAAACGTTTGGTACAGTTCACCTGTTAAAGCATCTGGGACTCATGCTTTCTGTTTTGGAAGATTTATAATTATTGATTCAATTTCTTTGATATAGGCCTCTTCATATATATTTCTTCTTGTGTGAGTTTGGTAGTTTGTATCTTTCAAGAATTGATCTATTTCATCTAAGTATCAAATGTGTGGGCATAAAGTTGTTCATAGTCTTTAATATCCTAGAGTCCATGGGATTAATAATGATGGATATTCTTTCACTTCTGAGCTTAGCAATTTGTGTCTTTTCTCTTTTTTTCTTCATTATCCTGGCTAAAGTTTTATCAATTTCATTGATCTTTTCTAGGAATTAGCTTTTGGTTTCATTGATTTTTTTCCACTTGTTTTCCTGTTTTCAATTTCATTGATTTATGCTTCAATTTTTATTATTTCTTTTCTTTTCATTCCTTTAGTCTTAAATTGCTCTTCCTTTTCTATTTTCCTAACATAGAAGTTTAGATGATTGATTCTAGATCTATCTTCTTTTCTAATGTATGCATTTAGTGCTATAAAAATTCCCTCTAAGCATTGTTTTTGCTGCATCCTACAGATTTTGATAAATGCATTTTCATTTTCATTTAGTTAAAATTATTTTTAGATTTCTTTTAGCCTCCTCCTTTGATCCATGTGTTATTTATAAGCATGCTGTTTAATTTCCAAATATTTGGCAGTTTTCTAACTACCTTTCTCTTTCTGATTTCTAATTTAATTCCATTGTGGTATGGGAACATACTTTATATGATTTTTTCTCTTTTAAAATTATAAGGTGTATTTTATGGTCCACAATGTGGTTTACATTGGTGAATGTTCCATGTGAGCTTGAGAAGTTTGTGTATTCTGTGGCTGCTGGATGGAATTTTTTTTAAGTTTCTGTATTTATTTTGAGAGAGAGAGAAAGATGGAATGAGTGAGCACCAGGGAGAGGCAGAGAGAGAGGGAGAGAATCCCAAGCAGCATCTGCACCATCAGCACAGAGCCTGACAAAGGGGCTTGATCCCATGAACCATGAGATCATGACCTGAGCTAAAATCAAGAGTCTGATGCTTAACCGACTGAGGCACCCAGACGCCCTGGATGGAGTATTTTATTTTCATGCCATATTATTTTATTATCTTTAATTAAGTGAAAGAGATTTCCAATCTCCTTATCTACAGATTATTTTACCTACTACTCTGTTTGGCAGCCAGTCTCTTCAACAATAGTGAGATAGATATCTTTTCTTTAGGGAAGAGCAATCCATGTGTTTCTGTGTGTTTGTTTTTGTTTTTGTTTCTTTTTTGCCTTTGCCAATAACAAAAATGTTGGAGAGCTGGATGGAAAAGCTGTTGTCTTTGGAATCTTTCACATAAACCACATAAAAAAAGCCAGGATGTCTCACTCTGTTGGTGAACATGTCAATTTTTCCCAAGTTAACACCTCTGGTTACCACCATACAGTCTCCAAATCAATCTTAATGGTGTCATTCACCTTGATGAAGGAATCAGAGTAGTACATGGTGTGAGCATCATGAGTCAGAAGATGAGAGACTCCTTTTGTGCCCACAAAGATCTTTCTCACTTTGCACAACTTGTACATGGCCTCCTCAGGTATACTATGATGGACGGCAAAGCAATCTTTAGTGTCATAGATCACACTGAAATTCTCCCTGGTCTTGTTGATGCTGATGACATTCATCAACACAGCAGAGTAGATTATATCAGTTCAGATCTTGCTATTAATCTCAATGGACACTGCATGCAGATTGCTTTTACTTCATCTTCTGTTAGAGCATTCTTAAGTCTGATCCTTAGGAAAGGGATGAGGGAAAGACATTCTCTCAGCTTGTGGGTATTGGCATATGGACCAGGAGCAAACATGGTTTAGTTTATCTAGTATTCAATGCTTTGGAACTGCTACATACTTCAGATGCTTCTTAGGATCATAAGCCAAGGCTGCACTAGATACTGCATGGAGTATTTTAAACATGTCTATTAGATCAAATTGATTGATAGTGCTGTTCAGGTCATCTATAGCCCTACTGATTTTCTGCCTGCAGGATCTATCAATTACTGACAGTGGGGGGGGGTTGATGTCTCCAACTATAATTATGGATTTGTGTATTTATTTTTTCAGTTCTATTAATTTTGGCCTTATGAAATAGAACTCTCCTTATTTGCAGATGGGCATGATTTTCTATGTAGAAAACCTCAGGGAATATATTTTAAAAACTCTTAGGACTAATAAGTGAGTTCAACAATTTTGCAAGATACAAGATCAACATATAAACATCAATTTTATTTCTATATAATAAGAATGAACATGTGGACATGGAAAATTAAAAATTATACTACTATTTAAAATTTCACAGGGTGTCCAGGTGGCCAGTCAGTTGAGTGTCCAACTCTTGATTTCAGCTCAAGTTGTGATCCCAGAAACACGGGATCGAGGCCCACATTGGGTTCTGTGCTGAGTGTGGAGCCTGCTTGGGATTCCCTCCCTCTCTGTCTCTCTGTCTCTCCCTCTCCCTCTGTCTTCCTCTGTCCCTCTCCCCTGCTTATGCATCTTCTCTAAAATAAAAAAAATATATAAAATTTCACAAAACATGAAATACTTCTTAGTGCCTTCAAGGAAATTTCAGGGTAGCCATGTGCTGCTCTATGCCATGGCTCAGCACACACACACACAAAATTACCTTGGTCTATCAGATCCTCTAAGAAACTTATAGCTGGGAACTTCTGAAGAATAAGGTAGTGAGCAGTGGGAACAGATTAGGTCAAGAGAGATCAGACAAGCCATGGAATAATATATGAAGCCTGGTTATCAGGGAGCATGAACCACAGGAGTGTAGAAGACATGAATAGAGAAGTGGACAGTTGAGGGTGAATAAACCAATTTGTGACAGTAGCTATAAGCAAACACTGTAGAGTAGTTGTGTCACATTGGTGTCCTGAGTGAAGATCCACATACTTCTGGGTTTCCATATATGTGTGTTGCCAGTTCAGACGGCAGATGGTGGAAAACCTAACTTAAACTGGCTTGCATACACAAAGTCATTTATTGGCTCACTAGACTGGGAAGCCAGGGGTTGAGCTGGCTTTAGGGCCTCAATATTTCTAGGCCTTTGCCTCTACTTTCTTCTCTTCCGTCTCTGTTTTCTTCTCAGATTTTGACTTCATTCTTTAGATAATTTGTTTCTTCTGTAGATGGGAACTAATGACTCAAGGTTAGTTGGTTCTTACAGTTTGTGATAAGGGCAGTGATAGAGAGTGTACTTTTCCGGGAAGACTCCCATTGGCCCAGGCTCAGTCATGTGTTCACCTCAGATCAGTTCCTCCGGCTAGGGGGACGGATTACCCTCAATGGCTAGTCGTAGATATGATTGACAGCCCCCTCCCTCTAGGACCATATTAATTAAGAAGGAGTAGTTCCCTAAAGGAGAAACTGAGTGTTCTTAGATGATGAAAGAACAGTTCTGGCCCTACCAAAACATACATGTTCACTGTATGACCCCCCCTTTCTCCCTGCTTGGAGAAATCTTTTGGAATCAGGGGGCTGCCCCTAGAATGAGTGCTGCTTGTCATTTCTCTCCTTTGATTTTCATTCTTTTGGTGTTTAGGGAAGTACTGTGTAGCATGCTAAGGGGAAATGGGAAAAGATTTGAGACTCTATTAGCTTGTACTTGAAAAAGGTGGGCACATCCCTGGGGTTCAGGGAAGTCCTAAAGTTTGTCTCTTTCAATTGATTATGAGTACAGACAGGGAAAGTGTTGTATTAGTTTTTAACTGCCCAAACTTCAGTAGGCTTCTCCAGCTACCAATTCAGCCTCAATCTCCCACTAGTTTCGCCTGTGCCCCCTTTTGAGCTTGACACATAATGCCATCTCTGAGCCAGCACATAAGCTCCTTGTAAAAAGGGCTCTGATTTTCCAATTCTCTATGCTGTTTGACAGTGTCCTGGGACATCATCGAGGTCTGGAGCTACCAGATCTGGAGCTGAGGGCATGGAGCTCCTGAAACCTTTCACCCATGGATTTGTTTGGATTCTGTGGACAGAAACGGATGTGTAGTCTTCCTGGATAGAGCGAGGTATTTTGGCACTGTGCTTAAGGATGTAGAATCATGTGCCAGGGCATGAGTTCAGAAAGGGCAGCTTGTTAGTGATGGGTGGAGGAGAGGCCACTGAGAGACAAAAGAATGGAGAGCTGCTAGATGCCACGGGGGAGATTCTTGTTTTTCCTCAGGGAGAGGGGGTCTCCGATCCACATGGGGGTCTCTGTGCTGCCCTGTGTGTCCCTACTGGGCACTGTAGCCATGCCCTATGTCCTAACTTGTCACTGTGTTGCTAGCATCTACTGCTGAAGGGCGACCTCATGAAACTTGAGAGGTGACCATGAAGTGCTCATCATGCCACCTCAGCCCCATCTTAGGTCTTCCTGGTGCTGAAGATTGTCCCCCAAGTACCAGTGTGTGGGAAGCCCCATGTTACTGTGATTTCAGGAGAATGAATTTGCATACTCTTAAGAAAGTGAAAACATTGCCAGCTAAAACATGAAATACCACTGATTTTAAGATACATCTCAACTTCAGAGATAAAAAAGGGCATCTCAGAATTGTCAAAATATGGTATTTTACAATTAGCATGATGGTTAAGACCTCAGATACTAGAGCCACGCTGCTTGGGTTTGAATCCCAGCTCTGCCATGTACAAGCTATTGGGGTCTTGGGTCAGTCACTTTTACCATCACTGTGCCTTAGTTTCCATGTCTGTGTAATGGACACAGACCTATTTCCTAGAGTTGTTGTGAGGACAGAATATGTGTGTTAAACATTTTAGTAGTGCCTGACACAGAGTAAGCACTATGTGTTCGCTATTTTTATTTTTAACAAATATTATATCCATTACATACTAAGTAGAAGATAAATAATGGCCTTTGCCACCATCCCAAGCACCTTGCTGCCACTCCTCTCACCAGGTAAGCAGGGCTTCTGTCAACGTGCCACAGATTTCTTGGCATTTCTCACCAAGAGCAGATTTCTTGCTGCCCAGCTGCCAATTTGGGGCTTTCAGGCATAAGCGGGACCATAAGCCAATCTGGGCGTGTCTGAGGCCAGTCATTTCCAACCAGACCTCTCGTCGCTGCAATCCTCAGGCAGTCCAGGGCAGACAAGCCCCTTCCGCAAGCAACGTCCCCATCCCAGTATTGTTAGGAGCATTCTCCCCCTGCTTCCTCCTGCCCAGCTAGTGCCCCGTCCCACCAAGCCTTTCCCCGCGGCCCTTCAGAACTCCCATTCCACCGCAGACAAATGCCGCCACCTCCTCAACCTCTTCCCAGAAGTTTTTCTTCATCCCCTTGCAGCCTTAACTGGAAAATACCTCACCCCATTAGGGGGCCACCTCCTCCACCACCTCCCATCTTGGGAAGACAGGGGGCAGATTCTTCTGGCTCTTTGCTGCCAGGTCTAGACTAGAGCATGATGCTTCTGGTGTCAAAGCTGATCCTTCTATGAGCTTCAAATTATCAAGCTGAACATTGTGTCTTAAAAACAAAGAGGTTAAATTATGCAATTAATATTTGATAAATCCTCCTTTTAAAAATGCCATGCTTTACAGATAAGGCCAGCTTCCTGGTCTCAGTCCAATCCCTGGCCACTCTCTGGTGAGTCCCAGTTATCTGGGTGGTGCATCTTTCTCCCAAAAATTTCCTCTGTAATAAACCATCTGCAGAAATGTAGGGTTTTGGGGTGTGTGTTTGGAAAAGAACTACAGATGGCGTCTTACTATAAACATCATTCTGTAACCTGCTTTCTTCTCCTATCTGTCTTGACAATCTTTTCATGTGGAATTATACTTCATTAAGTTGCTGCATCATAGCTCTTTTTGGAAATACCAGAGCATTTTTGTAACCATTCCTCCACCATCATAAAAAAATGCACCAATAAATAGCCTCCTATGGGTTTGTTACCACACAAGGGAGAATGTTTCTTCATTCCTAATATTTTGAAAAAAATAGGGAGGCCTGGGTGGCTCAGTCACTTAAGCGTCCGGCTTCAGCTCAGGTCATGATCTCGCGATTCCTGGGTTGGAGCCCCTCGTCAGGCTCTGTGCTGACAGCTAGCTCAGAGCCTGGAGCCTGATTCAAATTCTGTATCTCCCTGTTTCTCTGATCCTCTCCTGCTCGTGCTGTCTCTCTCAAATAAATTAAAAAAATTAAAAAAAGAAAAGAATAATGCCTGTATTATTTTTATAAAGTAGTTAATGCATATTATAAAACTGAAGCAGTCTAAGATTTACAATGAAGAAACAAATAAATCACCAAGAATTTCATCATCCAGAGAAGAAAGAAAATACAGTTCACATCTCATGAAGAGCATCCCAAACATCTCTTTATGCACACAATCAGGTAGAAGAGAGCAAGTGACCAGAAATAATTTTATAATACCAGGATCATACCAGTCATGTTAGATTCAATGAAAAGCATGAAATTTGATTTTATTTGAATATAAATGGTAAAAAAAAAAGAGCTAGTCTGAAAATAAAGGAACTGGAGAACTTGATGTAACTGCTTCTCTCCACAAGGTCTACTAGTTACAGAGTGAAGTGATTGGAAATTTCTTTTTCTTTCCTCCCCTCCCCTGCTCTCCCCTTCCATCTTCTCTCTCTTTTCCCTACCTCTTGTCTTTATCTCTGCCCTTCCTTTTCCTTTCTTTTAAAAATATATGAAGACAGCATCAAAAGTTTTGTTGACTATATCGGCTTTGCTTTGTCAATTGCTATAATGCATTCTATTCAGAAACGCTGAGACTCCACAGTCATTTAGTGAAGATTCTATAGTCTCAGTTTTATATTTTAATGCTTTTATTGCTCATATGTATCTATTTCTGAATTCTGACCTATCCCTTAGTTGGCAGGATGTTTCTCTTTGGGTATGTTTTTTAAGAAGAGCTAATGAATACTCAATTCCCCAAGTCTTTTCTGACAGTGGATAGCGTTTATCTTTGAATAATAAATTGGCTGGGTGTAATATTCTTGAGCTTTATGCACACACTCTCTTTGTTTCCTTCAGAACTTTGTAGAACATTACTCCACTGTCTTTTGGCACTGATAGTTTTGATCGAGAAGTACAGGGAAGTCTGGCTTGTGTTCCTTTTGCTGATTTGCTCTTTCTGCCTGACTATCTGAAGAACTCTTTTTATACTAGAAGTTAAATAATTTAATCAGTACATGCTTCCAAGTTAATGGTTCTATATCCATTTTTTCTTCGTATGCTGTATGCTTTTATGATATGCTGATTCAGTTCTTGCTTTATTTTGAGAAAATTTACTCACAATAAACCTCTGAATATTTTTTATTTTATATTTTGTGTTTTCTCTAAGCCCTTGTTTTATTAAATCCATTCATCCATTCGGTCAAAAAATATTTATTAAAGGCCTACCAAGTGCCAGGCATTGTGCCAGACAAAAATCCATGCCTTCTTGCAGTTGTCATTTAAGAAGGATGAAGGAAACAGGAAATAAAACAAACCCGTACAGTAGATAGTGTATTAGACGGTGACAAGTGCTATATAAATCAAAGAATTTGTAGGGCTAGAATTGTTTTTTTATTTTTTATTATTAAAATTAAAAGTATATATGTTTATTTATTTTTGAGAGAGAGAGAGCGCGAGCAGGGGAGGGGCAGAGAGAGGGAGACACAGAATCTGAAGCAGGCTCCAGGCTCTGAGCTGTTAGCACAGAGTCCGACACAGGGCTCAAACTCATGAACCATGAGATCATGAACTGAACCAAAGTCATATGCTTAAATGGACTGAGCCACCCAGGTGCCCCTTGTGACGCTAGAATTGTAAATAAGATGGTCAGAGAAGGCCTCATGCAGAAGGTGACATTTGAAAATGGCGCCAGCTTGTCTTCATTTCCCTGATCAATAATGAGGTAGACTGTACATCTTTCACTCTCTCTTTTTCTGTATATATTTGTTATGTATATTGTATATAATATTTATTATGTGTATACATACACACATACAGATAGAGATTATAGATCTAGACACACACAGAGAAATTATATATATATAAATATATATATATAGAGAGAGAGAGAGACAGACAGAGACAGAGACAGAGACAGAGTCCTTGAGAGACACAGAGAGAGATTATATATATTTCTTTTACCTGTGAAATTCCTGTTCGTGACCTTTGCCTGTTATCATTGCAATGCTTATCCATTTCTTAATGATTTGTAGTTATTTGCCTTGGACGTGATATTGTTTATATGTGTGACAAAACTCTTCTAATCTGGGACTTATCTTTTCATTTTGATTATGATGTCTTTTAATGAAGAGATCTTCCGAATTTATCAATTTTCTCTCAGTGCATTTTGGGTCTTATTTAAGAAATTTTTCCTTACCCCAATGTCAGAAAACTATTGTCCATTAAAAGTTTTTATATTTTGCTTTTGACATTTAAGCATTTGATCCATCTGGAGTTAATTGTATGTGGTGTGAGATGGAGCGAAGCATCTGGAAGCGCACATGCCCAACAGTTAACATTGGTGACCTCTGCAGGGTAGGGAAGGTGAAGGAGGCCTTTCAGTTTTTAAAAAAGTATGTTTTACCAAATACATTGATATATCAATGCAATTACAAGTCATAGCACTCTTAGTATATTGAAAAACTACTGGCCTCAGCCTCCTCCCCATTCCTGAGTGTCACTCTCCATAGATCGGATTTGTTGTCACTGGCATTAACCCCCTACATTTAAAACAATGTTCTTATGCCAATATTTCTTGATTTTTCAATTTTACACATTATTTATTAAGGCCCTACCATTTAAGATGAAGAGTTATCTCTCTTACACTAATGCTATTCCCCTAAACTCCCTGTTACCCCTGCTTCCATATAGTCTATCATAATGTTTGCTGAAATAAATGTTCAGTGTTTACATTATTGTGACTATGTAGACACTGCTCACAGCTGAGCCACAGAGTGAAATATGATTCCCTTTTCTTTCTTATTACAAGTCTTTTGATTTTTCTGAAGTCAATACTTGCTTCATTTGCTTTTGTTTTCTCTATACCTACGATTAAGCTTTCTTTACGATTTTCTAACCAGAGATGTAAAATTTCTCTTAATACAGTGAAGCGCATAAATTTGGTTCCTTTTTGTGCCTTTGGAAATCCCTTTCTTATAATTACTTCTTCATTCCCCTGCTCCAAATTGGACTTACTTTTCTTTAGACATGTTGCCCAGCATTCATCAGGAAGTTCTGTTCTTCTTCCTCTTTCTCTCCCATTTTTTAGATCTCATATTACCCTATTTTTATGTATTAATTCTTCTTTTGGGGGGGCACATCCTTTAGTATCTTACTGAGAAAGGGTACGTGAGAGTTACATGTTTGGAGGGGTCATATATGTTTGAAAATAGCTTTATTCTCCCCTCACATGGGATTGATATTTTGCTAAATTTAGAATTCTAAGTTGGAAATTATTTTCTCTAAAACAACTTTAAGGGATGCCTTTATTGTCTTCTAGCTTCCATTATTGCAATTGATGAGTCTTCTATGATTCTGATTACCAGGCTTGTGGTCCACTTTTCCTTTTCTGAAGCTTTTAGGATCTCCTCCTTACCCAGAGTATTCTGAACTTTTGTGATACTGAGAGTCCATGTGGGTACTGTTTTCATTTATTTTGATGGGTCCTTGTTGGGGCCCTTTTAATCTCATGCCCTTCATGAAGACTCCTGTCTTTTAGTTTTGAGAAATTTTATTGTATCATTTATTTAAAATTGTTAAAACTCTATTTAGTCTGTTGTCTTTTACTGAAACAGTTATTAGTTGAATATGAGACCTCTTAGATTGATACTCTAATGTTAAATGGTGTTTTCTTCTCAGGGTGCGTGGGTGGCTCAGTGGGTTAAGCGTCCAACTCCAGCTCAGGTCATGACGTCACAGTTCGTGAGTTCAAGCCCTGAGTTGGGTTCTGTGCTGACAGCTCAGAGCCTGGAGTCTGCTTTGAATTCTGTGCTTCCCTCTCTCTCTGCCCATGCCCCACTTGTGCTCTCTCTCTCAAAAATAAATAAATATTAAAACATATTTTTCTTTTCCCTCTCATTCTGTGTGTGTGTATCTGTGTGTGTGTGTGTGTGTGTGTGTGTGTGTGTGTGTGTGTGTGTGTAGGTTTGTTACTTGGTAGTCTTGGCTTCCAGAGTTCTGTAAAAATGCAGAAGGGGAAGACTTACCCCCCATCCTCCCATCCTTCCCGGGGCCTGGTAGTCTCCATTTCCCAGAGAGTAAGTCTCCTGTCTCCTGACTAGAGGTGTAAAAGACGCCTGGAATAGAAATCCTTTTAAGATTTTTAATCGCTGTTATTTATTTATTAGTATTATTTATTCAAGTATAATTAACATACAGGGTTATATTAATTTCAGGTGTACAGTATAACGATTCAACAATTCTATACATTACTTAGTGCTTATCACAACAAACACACTCTTTTTTTGTTTTCAATATTTATTTATTTTTGGGAGACTGCAAGTCGGGGCGGGGCAGAGAGGGAGGGACAGAAGATCCCCAGCGGGGTCTGCGCCTGACAGCCGCAAGACTGATTTGGGGCTCAAACTCATGAATTCACGAACCAACTCACAAACCATCAGCACACATGACCTGAACCAAAGTCAGACGTTCAACCAATTGAGCCACCCAGGTGCTCCAACAAGTGCACTCTTAATCCCCATCACCCATTTCATGCTTCCCCCACCCACCTCCACTATCTATATATTTAAACCTATGCAATAGATTTTCATTTCTACTTCTTTTTGAACTTTATAAAAAGAGGGTAATACTGTATATGTAATCTTCTTGGGCTTGCCTCTTTTTGCTCAACATCATGACTAAAAATTGTCCATATTATCATTTAAGGCTTTGGCTCATTCATTTTCACTGCTGAATAATATAGCCTAACTTGTTCATTCTCCTGTTGGTTGTCATTTAAGTTCTTGTTTCGTGTTATAGCAAAAGGTGCTTCTGCGGACATTCTTATACATGTCTGTGATTGGGCCCCAACGTGGAACTGCTGCATTGTGTGCGCAGACATCCAGCTCAGCTCAGGTCATGATCTCGCAGTTCTTGCCAACTGAGGGAGCGCAAAATGGCATCTCACTGTAGTTTTGGTTTCCATTTCCCTGATTGCGAATGAGGTTGAGCATCTGCTCATATGGGATATTGGCCATATGTGTTTCCTCCTCTATGAAATGTCTGTTCATGTCTTCTGCCTATTTGCCTATTGAATTATTTGTTTTCATCTTATTATTGATTTGCAGTCTTTTATACACCAATTCTTTACAATCATATAAATTGCCCATTTGTAGCTTTTAATGTAATGCAAATTTGCTTTGGGTGGCGTCTCCAGGCAGCGGGGTCATGTCTCTTCTACAGTTACAGTCCCTACTAAGCCACCCTGTTTCTGTTCCCACTGAATAGGTTCTACTATTCCAACTCCCAAGCGGTGACCCCAGTTATTAAGCTCTGGTGATATTACCTCTTCCTTTTTTCCTTCTATTCCTAGGGGTAAAAGGGACTTTCTATAGTTGTTAATCCCTGGGTTGCTTCATTGTCTTTTATTTGCCTGTTTATTTTTCCGACACCTTTGCAACTAGTTCACTGTCTTAATTGCTCTCTCATGATCTATTTAGCGTGGGTTTTGTTTTTAAAAGCGGATCTTGATGGATATAAATACTTTCCCACTCTAAGGCCAATAATATATTCATCTATACTTGGAACTAAAAGTTTGAAGGTTTCTTTATGTGTTATATAAACTCTAATCCATCTGGAATTAATTGCTGTGTAAGGCAGTTCATGTCATTGTGATGTAAAGTAGTGATTACATTTCATCATTTCATATGGACGGTCATTTTTTTTCCAGCTCTACTTATTGAATAATGCCTTTTTCTCTACTGAACTGTCAAGCCCCCTCTCTCATATAGCAAATAGGTTCTTGGTCTCTTTAGTTCCATTGGTCTGTTCCAATTGTCCCAATAGAGAACTTTAGTGTATGACTCTCAACAATCAATACATCATACAGACAGAAAATCAATAAGGAAACAACAGATTTAAACACTATAGACCAAATGGGTCTTACAGACACATATAGGTATCCCCTGCCTTCTAAAAGTTTGGATTATGCTACTTTACTTTTGCAGAAGACCTACATTAGTACAGTAATGACTTTTTTCATAAAAGCAAAAGTCCTCTTTGGATTTCTTCTGGTTAGTGAAAATAGGTCTGTATAATATCTATTCCTTGAAATTTTGATGAGGCTATCATTATGGCTACTTTTTTTAATAAATGTTTAAGGCATATTTGAAAGAATACAATACTCTAATTATTGAGTTTACAACTCTCTATACATCCATTAGGTCAAGTTTGTTAATTGGCTTTCAACAATTGAGAAAGGCATGTGTACTCTTTGAAGGTTGATTTACTATTTTCATCGTGCAGTTCTATCAATTTTACTTTTTATTTTTGATGTTATTTTATTATGCATATAGTGTTTTGAATTGTATTACTTCCTAGCAAATCAAGGATTTTATTACTGTGTAGTGAGCTTCTCTATCCTTAACAACATTTTTTGTCTTCATACTTGTTTTTCTTGAGGTTAATATAGGTGCACTATCCTTTTGCTTAGTATTTGTCTGACATGTCTTTTCCCATCCTTTTATTTTCATTCTATGTCTTTCTATACACCTTATTTGTGCCTTTTGTAAAGAGAACATATCTGAGTTTTCTTTTATATTATCCAACATGAAAATCTCTATATGTTAAAGGTCAAGTTTAATCTCTTTACATTTATTGTGTTTTTGATATATTTAAACTTGTTTCCATTACCTTACTTTTAGATTTCTGTTTGTCCTGGTTTTTCCACTGTTTTATTTTCTTCTTTCCCCCCTCATTTAAAATATTTTTATTCCTCTCCATGTCTCTTTTTTCACCTTTTCCTCCCTCCTGATTTGTAATGTATGCCCTTTATTTCCATAATTTATGATTGTTCTTGAACTCTTACCATCTATATTTAACTTAAAGGCTAAAATTAAACAATATTTTGACTCTTCTCATGAATGACATAAAAACTTTAAAACTTTTTAGTACTAATTATCACTTTCTAGTGAAATATATTATTGTTCAGTATTTCAGCTTTGTATTTTTTAATTCCATGAATGTGACACCATTATAATTATTTTACATGAACAGTAACTTTGTTTAGCTTTACCTGTTTATTTACCATTGTAACTATTCATGATTTCTTTTTACATCTCAGATTGTCCTTCTGAGGATTATTTTTTCTTTTTTTGTGTTACAGTTTTTACAAATTCTGGTAAGGAAAATCTTTTGTGTTAAACTTCCTCAGTTTTTATTTATCTGTAAATGTACTTATTTTATTCTTATTCTGGAAAGATGAGCACTGCATAGCAATTTTAGGTTTCCATATATTTCATCTTAACTCTATAGATACTATTTTTTTGGTCTCCTGAGTTACCCAGTTGCTGTTGAAATGTCTTCTGTAATTCCAATGTCCATTATTTTGTAAGTAATTTTTCCTTTTTCCTGAGTTGTTTTCAAGATATATTTTTTAATATACAAAGACCAAGTGGGACTTATTTCTGGAACGTAAGGATGATTCAACATACAAAAATAAATCAATACAATCTATAACATTAACAAACAGATGAAATAGCTCATTTGGATTTATAATATAATTATGAATATGGTTGAATTCATGTCTGGCATTTTGGTGTTTGTTCTCTATATGTCACATCCTTTTCTTTTTTGGTTCTATTGTCCTTCTTTTATTGTCTTTTGTTATGTGTAATACATATATATTAATTTTTTGCTAATTATCATTTTTAAATTCACATGCAAGTTAGTTAGCATATAGTGCAATAATGACTTCAGGAGTAGAATCCAGTGATTCATCCCCTGTGTATAACAGCCAGTGCTCTTCCCGACAAGTGTCCTCCTTACTGCCCTTGCCCATTTAGCTTATCTCACCCACCCACAGCTCCTCTAGCAACCCTCGGACTGTTCTCTGTATTTAAGGGGGTCTTATGTTTTGTCCCCCTCCTTGTTTTTATGTTATTTTTGCTCCCCTTCCCCTTTGTTCATCTGTTTTGTATCTTAAACTCCTCACATGAGTGAAGTCATATGATATTTGTCTTTCTTTGATTGACTAATTTCACTTAGCATAATACGCTCTAGTTCCATCCACATAGTTGCAAATGGCAAGATTTCATTCTTTTTGGTTGCCAAGTAATACTCTACTACGTGTGTGTGTGTGTGTGTGTGTGTGTGTGTGTGTGTGTATCCATATCTTCTTTATCCACTCATCTGTCAATGGACATTTGAGGTCTTTCCATACTTTAGCTATTGTTAATAGTGCTGCTATAAATATTGGGGTGCATGTGTCCCTTTGAGACCGCACACTTGTATCCCTTAGATAAAAACCTAATAGTGGAATTGCTGGGTCATAGGGGAGTTCTATTTTTAACTTTTTGAGGAACCTCCATACTGTTTTCCAGAGCGGCTGCACCAGTTTGTATTCCCATGTTTTTAAGATCTTATCTTTGTTTTCAGAGTTCTGTAGTTGTACTACACTATGTGTACACATTCATTTTGCTAGTTTGTACCTCATTTGTATTTTTATTTTGTCAATTATGTTGAACATTTCTAAAGATTTTTTTTTGTTCTGTAGTATTTTCCATGGTTTTTACAGAGGCTTGCTCCTGTTTTATATTTGCATATTTTCTAAAATATCACAGAACATACCAATTAAATTTTAGAAAGTTCTTTCTTGTTCGCTAGATTGACTATGTCTCACTATTTTGAACTCATTTTTCAGATAGATTGCCCTGATGTTTTTTGCTGCTGATATTACTGATATATCCAGTGATGGACTGTTTTATGTTCTTTTTTTTTTATTGGTAGCTTGAGTTGTGCTTGATTCCACTCCCACCTACCCCTGTCTTAGGTAGCAAAGCCTTACCTCCCTTAACTTTTTTCAGCATCACAAGCTGGTTTTAGTAGAAAACTATCACAATTATCTATTAAGATTTTTACTCCACTCTATAGTAATTTTCAGTGGAGAACAGGGCTTAAGTAAAAGACCATTTCTTGTCTTTTTTGAACTACTTTTTAGATTTTGTTCTTCAAAACCAGAAAGAACTAGTGATATCAATTGGAATTATCTTCACTGCTCTATGACCCAGAGCTGGAGGGTTGGGTTTTGTCTCCTAAAACCCTCTTTCACTTTAGTAGAAGTTATATTGTAGCTGGTATATGTATTCACTAGAAAAAAAGGTTTTCTTCTCTCTTTGGGACTGTTTGTTCATTTCAGTGGGAGATTTCTGTCAAGGCACACTTTTACTGACACGTTTCCCAGAACTCAACCCCTTTCTTAAATGAATAAGAAGGAATAAAACGAAAAGATTGATTATTGCATTCAAAAAGTTAGAAACAATAATAACATCAACAATAATGAAAAACCTAAAGAAAATAAAAGGAAGCAATTAATAAAGATACAATAAATTAGTGAAGTTAAAAACAATTGAAAAATAAATTGAAGAGCTGGTTCTTTGAAGAGATAAAATAAAATTGGCTAAAATCTGACAAATAATCAGTAAAAAAAAGTATCAGACAAGTTTATATGACTCAGTATGCCAAAAAGATACCTCCAGCCAAGATGCAGAGATTCCTTTTATGTTTTGAGGTATTATTATGTAAATTATCAATTTTGAAAATCTGGGATGTCATGAATGATTTCATAGAGAAATATAAGTGACCAAAATGGGCTGAAGGCTAAATAGAATTGAATGAATGAATAATATTGAAAGAAATTGAAGACATAGAAGCATACTGTTTCCTGAACAATGGTCCCTGTGGAGTGCTTTTGCAGGGCAGATACTTAGGCTCCAACCCACACCAATTACATCAGAGTCTTCAGCATGATTTGGGTTTTCAAAGGTTGAAAATTACAACCCAAAAGGAAAAGAAAAAGGTGCAGAACAATATAAAAAACATTCTTAACAAAATACTAGCAATAGACTTCAGCATGATATGAACTTAAAGATGAAACACATCTAGCTGGTATTATTCCAAATGATCACTTGATATCTCCTTCTGTATGTCTAATAGGCATCTCAAACTTAACATCCAAGAAATCATTCTCGATCTTCCATCCAAAACCTGCTGTTCGTGCAGTCGTCCTCATTTCAATACATGGCAACTCCATTCTACTACCTGTGCCTCCTCTACTTCTCTCATGCTCTCCAGCCCATGTGTCACTGAACCTTATGGGCTTTTATCTTCAAAATATATAAAAATGTGTACCAAATGCACCTCCACTGACCAGCTCCGCAGTCAAAGCCAAAGTCCTCTATCAGCTCACATTTGGATGAAGGTTGGAGCCTCCTTGATGGTCTTCCTGCTTCCACTTTTACTTTCTCCAATCCTTTTACCAACACAACAGCCAGAGTGATATTTTTCACACAAAAGTCAGATTGTCAATTCCCCACTTAATACTCTTCAAAGACTTCCTAGTCACCCAAGTCATCATGCCATTCTTCAAACATGCCACGTGTATTCCTGTCTTTTGTGTGGACATTCTACATTTGTTTCTTTATTGACTCTCTCTACAGTAGAATGTGAGCTCCATGAGAGCAGAGATTTGTTTTGTCTTGTTTACTCTTGTATCCCCAGAGCTTAGGACAATGCATGGCACATCAGATGCTTAATGAACATTTTTCTTTAAAAAAAAGCTTATTTATTTATTTTGAGAGACACAGAGACAGCATGAGTTGGGGAGGGGCAGAGAGAGAGGAGGAGAGACAGAATCCCAAGCAGGTTCTGCACTACTAGTGCAAAGCCTGATGCATGGCTCGAACCCATGACTGTCAGATCATGACCTGAGCTGTAACCAAGAGTCAGATGCTTAGCCAACTGAGCTACCCAGACACCTCTTAATGAATATTTTCTGACTGAATGGATATGTGAGTGTAAGGTGATTCAACATTAGTAAATTTACTATTATAATCAATCACTTCAGCCAAGAGTTCAAAGGTGACTAAGCACATGATAATTTCAATACACGCCAAACAGACATTGGATAAAATTGAATAGATCATTCTACTAAAACATTTGGGAAACTTCCTGAATTCAAAAGAATAGACTAAATTATAGCTAATTGTGAACTCCTACAGACATTCCCATAAAACAGGACACAGTGGTAAGTCCTTTCTCCTGAGAGTATGTAGCACCAATTTGGTTTTTCTTCTTGTATTTTTACTGGGACTTCCTAGGCACTAGATCCTGTGATAAATTCCTTACACATACCTTATCATTAATCCTCATGCCAATACTATGAAGGTTGCAGTAGCCTCTGTTTACAGTCAATGAAAAGTGGCTTGGCAAAGGTAACCTGTCCCCAAGTCACTCAGTGAGTGTTAGGATGCGAAGCCAGGGCCAGTGGAGGGAGAGGATCTGGCTCAATTGTGCTCGACAATGAAATGAGCCTCAGAATAATGAACTTTAAATAGCCTACAGACTTGAAACATAGTTCCTCCTCACTAATAAACGGAGAAGAGGAAATGGAAGCAATAAAGCCTATCAAATGGGTGAGTATTTGTAAAAAGGTAGAACACCCAGTGTTGGTGAGGGTACAAGATGGTAGCAGAGCAAAATTGGTTTGTCTTCTTTTTGGAAGGTAATTGTCAGTGCATAGCTGAAGCCATGTGACTGTTCATTTGCTTTGACCCAACAATTCTGCTTCTAGTAATTCATCCTCAGGGAATAATTCAGGATGTGGGCAACTACTGAATTACATGGATATTCGGTGCAGAGTAATGTTACAAATAGCTGTGCAGCATAAGTTCCATTTTTTATCTATTTATCATCTATGGAAGGAGAGGGAAGGAAAGGGAGCGATGGAGAAGGAAGCAGAGAGAGCGAGAAAAGAAACAACGATAGTTGTTTTCTGAGAACAGATTGCAGGTAATGTTTTGTTTCCTTCTGAACACGTTGCTCTATTTTCTGAAGGTTTTATAATGATCAGGTACTATTACCCTTATAATCAGAGAATGCAATAAAATTATTTTCATTTTGGAAATGAGGCAGGTGTTTTCTTCTCTCTTACCCAGCATTTGAGGTGGGATTATCTGTGTTTGGTGCTTCCACAATGTAACCCCTCTGCCGGGGATGGGAATACGGCAGGGAATGAGACTCGGACCCCTGCGGTCATGGAGTAGACAGTCTATGTGGGGAGATGTTAGGCAAATACGCAGATACAGAGGAACCACGTCTGTAGGGGACATGTGTTACTAAGAATAATCAAGGAGGGACAATGGATAAAGGATGCTATTTTTGATTCAATGACCAAGGAAAGCCTCCTAAGGAGTGCTATTTGTGGAGGAGGTGGGGAAGCTAGGGCTTTGGATCTCTAGGGAGAGAGTGTCTTAGGCAGAGGGGAGAGCCAACTCGAAGGCTCTGAGGCAGGAGTGTTCTTGAAATGTTCAAGGTACAGCAAAGAGGCCGGTGTCACTAGAACCGAGGGGTCAGAGGGGTGGGAGGAGGTGACCTCAGAGAAATTATGGACTCCAGATCGGGGGAGGCTTTGTTGGCTGGGGCAGTGATGTGCCTCTGGCAGCCTCTGCGGGAGGCGAGCGCCTCCTGCCCGCCCCAAGTGGGAGGAACCCACACTCCCAGCCGAGGTGCTGCTTGCTGTCTTTCCCCAGTCCCTTTTTGGGGCAGCGGACAAAATGTGGGTGCTGATTCACAGAACTGAAGCTTCCATCGGAGGCAAATCAAACATCACATGACAACAGAGGTGGGTTACAGAGATACTTAGGTATTTCCTTTGGCTCGTGCTTCTTCACTTTTCTAAAATGCCTATGTGTTATGTGTTACCTTTATTACACAAAAAAGTTATCTTTAAAAAACAATGACTTAGGGGTGCCTGGGTGGCTCAGTCAGTTAAGTGTCAGACTCTTGATTTCAGTTCAGGTCATCATCTCATGGGTCGTGGGTTTGAGCCCCGTGTCGAGCTCTGTGGTAACAGCTCAGAGCCTGCTTGGGATTCTCTCTCTCCCTCTCTCTCTACCCCTCCCCTGCTTGTGCTCTGTCTCTGTCTCTCTCTCAAAACTAAATAAACATTTAAAGAAATAAATACAAATAAAAACCAATGACAGAAACTGTAGCAACTTGGAAATACTAATTATGCAGTTTTGGGTGAGAAAAGCAGAATGTAAAATCCTTTGTGGCTGATGATAATCACAGTATGAGCACAGGATTGCTTCTGGGCAGGCCTGGAAGGAAGAAACCTAATTCTTTGCTATAATAGGGGGTTATGCATAATTTCCTTTAATTTCAAAATGGTCTTAATACTGTTGTATTGCCAAAGCGGGCACTGGTGACAAGCGAAGACCTGCCACATGCTCGTGACTCTTGGGGCTGTTTACAGGACGTGTCTCAAGTGCCACTTGGGGCTTGTAATGCAGGAGTCCCAGCAGTCCATTTTCTTGCACGGTCTGTAACTCGTGGGTCTGGTGGGTGGTTTAGGAGTGAAGATCCAGAAACTGCTCCTCTCTCTAGCTCCCGTGTCCAGAGTAGTTTCATTTTTTTTCTCTTTTCCTTTTTTCTAAAATTTTTTATGGTTTTTTATTTTTTTATTTTTGAGAGACAGAGAGAGACAGTGTGAGCAGGGGAGGGTCAGAGAGAGAGAGAGAGAGATAGACGCAGAATCCAAAGCAGGCTTCAGGCTCTTTGCTAGGTGTCTCTGCTAGCACAGAGCCGAACATGGCGCTCGAACCCACGAACCATGAGATCATGACCTCAGCCGAAGCTGAAAGCTGGACCCTTAACCGACTGAGCCACCCAGGCACCCCTCTTTTCCTTTTTTCTTATTTATTTATTTTTATTTTGTTATTTATTTTGAGAGAGAGAGCAACCAGGGGAGGGGTATAGAGGGAGGAAAACAGAAACCCAAGCAGGCTCCATCCACTCTGTCAGTGCAGAGTCCAAAATGGGGCTTGAACTCAAGAACCCCAAGATCATGACCTGAACTGAAATCAAGAGTTGGACTCTTAAATGACTAACCCACCCGAGCACCCCTCTTTTTTTAATTTAAATTCAAGTTAGTTAACATACGGTGCAGTCTTGGCTTTATGAGTAGAACCCAGTGGTCCTCGCAACAAGTGCCCTCCATAATGCCCTCACCCGTGTAACCCGTCCAGACTGTCGCTCTAGCACAACACACAAGCAGTTCAGTCACACTCTTCAAGCCTACTCCAGCAGAGGTTGGAAGGTCATGAGGAGATCCTTGGATATGAACTAGTCTAGCTGCAATCAGGACCCCGTGTACCAACTAAGATGCCTATTCCTCCCTGCAGGTGACCCCTACATCCAAGTCCTTCATCTGTGCTACGATGTCACCCTTGCTAGATATGGACTTCACTCAGACCCCTCAGCAAAGTTTGTAGGATTTCTGATGGCTCCAAATCTGACAATTGTGGGTTATAATTGTACAAATAATGTAAGATAAGTAGGGCAGTGTTTGTTATTCTTCCCATTTTACTCCTGAGGAAACACAAGCCAAGAGAAGCAATAATCTAACCCAGGCTCACACGGGATGTTAGTAGTGGAGCTAGGACTCAGAGCCTGCTTTTCAGCCATGGCCCTCCCACGCCTTGAATATAACCCTGGACTTCCATGTTCTCACCTGAAATGAGGGTCATGGCCTCAATCAACTTGTCCCAGCTAACATTTGTGATGGTGTTCCATGGGCTTTATAGACTTGAAGATGGTGAAACTCTTAGTTCAGTTTCACTTAAAAGTCACTTCATTAAAAACTATGTAAACATTTTCCTCTTTAAAGCCCGAGTAGTTTGAAAGTAGCTCTGAGTATTAAGTGAACATGTGTGGGGTTTAGTGTAGATAAAATTAATATCAGTTTATAATTCAGCTAAATACTGCTGTCCCCTGTGACCATTTTGACTCATTATACAGTTGTAAATTGATTTTATTCTTATGTAAATAAAACACTGTTTATTTTCTATTTATAAAGGGCTATTGCTTAAAGGCATAAGAATAAGGAATACCTGATATTCAAATACAAGCTGGTGAGGAGGATAAAAATGATAACTTTGCAAATTTACCTCAGGATGGTTTTCACCAGATATGTAAATTTCATTCATCTCACGAAAACTCCTATAAAACACAACAAGAAGTTTCTATTACCTCAAAAACCAACGTGGGGCGCCTGGGTGGCTCAGTCAGTTAAGGGTCCGGCTTCGGCTCAGGTCATGATCCCACGGTTCGTGGGTTCGAGCCCAGTGTCAGACTCTGTGCTGACAGCTAGTGCAGAGCCTGGAGCCTGCTTCAGATCCTGTATCTCCCTCTCTCTCTGACCCTCCCTTGCTCGCGCTGTCTCTCTCTGTCTCTCAAAAATAAATTTAAAAAAAATTTAAAAAAAAACGTTAAGAAGAGATAATATAGTGGCATTTATAGTCAAGTTGGTTTTTCATTTATTTGGAATAAAGACTAGCAAATTACTTTTTTTGTTTACTGTTTGTTTATTTTAGACAGAGAGAGAGACAGTGAGGGCATGCACATGTGGGCGTAAGTGGAGGAGGGGCAGAGGGTGGGGCAGAGGATCTGAAGAAGGGTTCTGTTCTGATAACAGAGAGCCCCATGTGGGGCTCAAACTCTCAAACCATGAGATCATGACCTGAGCCCATGTTGGGTGCTCAACCAAATGAGTCACTCAGGTGCCCTGCAAATTATATTTGGAATAAAGTCCTTACAACCAGTAGTCTTAAATATCATTTCTTAACTAATCAGAGACACAAGATCTGTAAATTAAATATAATAATTACATGACTTTTGACAAATCAAAAGATTATAGATGCTGGCGAGGGTGTGGAGAGATGGGCACCCTCTTACACTGTTGGTGGGAGTGTAAACTGGTGCAGCTGCTCTGGAAAACAGTGTGGAGGCTCCTCAAAAAATGATCGATAGAACTCCCCTATGATCCAGCAATAGCATTGCTAGGGATTTACCCAAGTGAGACAGAAATGCCGATGCATCAGAGCACATGTACCCCAATGTTCATAGCAGCAATGTCAACAATAGCCAAAACATGGAAAGAGCCTAAATGTCCATCACCTGACGAGTGGATCAAGAAGATGTGGTTTATATATACAATGGAGTATTACAGGGCAATGAGGAAGAATGAAATCTGGCCATTTGTAGGAAAGTGGATGGACCTTGAGGGTGTCATGCTAAGCAAAATAAGTCAGGCAGAGAAGGACAGATACCGTATGTTTGCATTCATAGGTTTAACAGGAGAGACCTGGCAGGGGACCATGGGGAGAGGAAGGGGGAAAGAGAGCAGGGGAGGGTGAGGGACACAGATCAAGGGAGACTACTGAATACTGAAAACGAACCATGGACTGAAGGGGGAGGGGGCGGGAGGGAGGAGGTGATGGTCATGGTGGGGGGCACTTGTGGGGAGAAGCTCTGGGTGTTATATGGAAACCAATTTGACAATAAACTATTAAAAAAATAATTACATGACTTTTAAAGTTCAACCAGAGTGGCACTTGGGTGGCTCATTTGGGTAAGTGTCCATCTTTGGCTCAGGACATGATCTCATGGTTCATGAGTTTGAGCCTCACATTGAGCTCTGTGCTGGCAGCTCAGAGCCTGGAGCTGCTTCTGGTTCTGTGTCTCCCTCTCTCTCTGCCCCTTCCCCACTCATGCTCTGTCTCTCCCTGCCTCAAAAATAAATAAAACATTTTAAATAATTTTAGAAAAAGATTAAATTAGAATAATCCCAACATTAGGTCATAAATATAGTTTTTGCATGTCTCTGATCCTATAACGTGTGATTGAATGTAACCCACATCTTAATATACATTGGATCTTCAAGCCAATCATGCTCAATGCCATTTAGAAGGTATCTGTTGACAAACTACTCTGCATTTCATAAGTCATAGAAATTAAAATGAAGAGTATATGTCACTTTTGAAGATGGGAAAAGTCTAAATTCGTCTATTGGTTATGAATGGTATTATATTATTTGTATTATTATGAAAGGAGATTATAAGCCAGAAAAAAATCAAGACATGCCGGCCTGGCGTCTCTCCAAGTCTTTCCCCCTCTCCCCTCCCATTCTCAGTTTCCTATTCCACAGAACAGTGCAGACGCAGCAGCGTTGCCAATGGTGACACGTGTGTTGGGAGCGTACATGCATCAGTGCCAGTGTATGAACAGGAACATGTCAGTGCATCCGTGGGCATGCATGTGAATATACGTGGCTGTGAGTGGTTTCCTATATGTTTGCGTGAGTGTGTGAGTATGTCTATGAATGCATGAGTGGAGGAAAATATCCTTGTCAGTGACCATTTGTGAGCAGAGGTATTAATGAGAATATGCTAAGACACACAAGCCTGGTAAACTAAATGAAATAGATTCCCGGTCTCTGCCGTGGAGCAGAGAAGAGCAATGTTATCTCTCTCCCTGCTCGTTTGGTGGGTAGTGTGTGACAGAAGGAGGCTGTGTGACTTCGCTAGTGGCAGGTGCTCCGTGGCTGCTGAAGGTGAGGAGCCCTCCATGAAGCGGACCAACCCTTCAGGCCAGGTTCTGCCAACTGGGCGCCCTGGAGGAAGAGGACACTGGGGATGGCAGCAGCGGGAATCCTGCCACCGGGACAGAGTGGCAATCTCCCAAGCTCCTTGGCTGGCCCTGCCTTCCTCTCTCCTTCCCCCCTTCCTCCACCCCCATTCCCCCAGGACACACGCACCAAAGTGGCCTCAAGCCTTCATCTTTAATAAGCTCAGAAGACAGTAAATCATGGTAATGAGAAGAACCACGAGCACATCTGTTCCCGATGAAGCATTGCACCCGGGCTGATCAATCGGTCTACAAAGTGTCCTCTGGACATTACTCGGGATGAAGGTGTTCTGCCAGAACGCAGCTCCCCGTACATAATTGGCTGATGTGTCAGATTGGTCGCAAGTCCCTCTAGTGGGGTCATCATCATGTTTTCAGTTCACGCCAGCCTGACTAAGGAATTTGGGGCTGTGTTTCAAAAATGCTTTTCTTGCTTTTTTTTTTTTTTAAACTTCAGAGCCCGTTTTCACAGAAAAACAATTTGAGCAAGGGTGGTGAATTTCCAGGAGCATCTGACGGAAAGACCTGCTTTTGATCCCTGAATTGTGTTTGGAGTGTCCTGTCAACAGAAATCCCCCCACCCTTTGAATTATCCCCCCACGTTTGTGTGTGACGAGGATGAAAGGTAGCCTCTGATTAAGAGCATTTGCAGGCCTGGCTGTGAGCCCCGTGGGTACAGGCTTCTTTCTTCCAGCTCTGGTGTCCTCAGGCCACACTCAGAGCCACGAGGTAAGGGCGCTAGAGTTATATAACGCCTTAGGGCTTCCAAGGACTGCTCACATCCCTGCATGGCCATTCATTCGTTTATTCAACACTGGTTTAGACACTTGGGACACATGAGTGAAGCAAACAGACAAAGACCCCTGGCCTGCGGGTTTACAGGATAGCAGCAGAGACAGATATACAGTAGGCATCATAAAAAGGAAGCAGTATAGCAGGTTAGTAGGTATCAGGGAAAACAGAAGATGGGGAGGGGGTCACAAGTATTAAGTAGGGTGATCAGGGCAGGCCTTGACAAGAAAGTGACACTTGACCAGACTTGAAAGATGAAGATGAGTTCAGGGAAAGAGCATTCCAGCAGAGGCGATAAAGAGAGCAAAGCCCACCAGGTGGGAGAGTGCCTGCAGAACAGCAAAACCGCTAGTGTGGCTGATTCAGGGAGCGCGCTGGGGCGGGGGTGGGGGGAGGGAGTAGTAAGAGGTGAGGAGGGGACAGCGGTGGTCAGCGCCAGGAGACAGACGTGGCCTTGCAGGCTATGATGACTTGGGCTCTTTGTGCCAGATGGGAGCTGCTGTGGGGCCTTCAGCAGGGCAGGGATGGGACCTGGCTTGTGTTTTAATAGGGTTGCTCTGGGGACTGTGCTGGAAATAGACTGTAAGGCAGCAGAAGTGGAGACAGGCTAAAGTAATCATCCAGGTGAGGCATGTTGGTGGTTTATCCCCTCCGCTGGGTTCAAGTGCTGAATTGGGAAACCTGCCTGTAGGATCATGGAGGGAATTGGGCAGAGTAGCTTTTAAAAGGTGGGAGTGGACAATGTTTTGACTAGTTGTGCTTCAATTTGGCTTCAAACTCCCTTGGAACTGGCCATGTATGTTCCATTCTAGCACACACACACACACACACACACACACACACACACACACACACACACATTTAGTCCCTCAGGTTTTTCTCAGAAGAGCAGAACCCCAGCGGGGATGCTGTTGCTTCAGGACTGAGAGCATGAATTTAAGAATCCCTTTAGGGGTCCGAGGGAATCTGGATCCAAGGGCCTTGGTACTTGGTGGGAGGATCGGACTCCAGGCCTGGCGGGCAAGTAGGAAAGAAGGCTGCCTGCTCTTTAACTGATTAGCTGCTTCAGTTTCCCCTTCAGCAGGTGCTTGCACCTGGTGGCAGGTTCTGGAAGATTTCAGGACACAGAGGGAGTGTGAAGTCCCTTCCATCTGCCGTATCCAATGACCCCATCGGTACTTCCTGGTGTGCCCTGAGCAAAAATCTGGAAAGACCTTGCCCCTCCCCTCCTATGCTCCGGGTCTGTTGGCTGTGCCATGAAGGTGTTTAAGGTAGGGTTCTGTGGGTGCAACTGGACAGGAGCCTTTTTGGAGAAGGGAAGCAACCGTGTACTTTGGGAGCTTGGGATGGGAGTGACAGCAAGACACCAGGGATAGGGCTAGAGGGGGACTTTTGCAATGGAGACCTTCAGTCCACTCTAGAGTCCCAGGGACATTCAGAAGGGTTCAAAAGGTCCCAGACGGGCCGGTTCAGCAGGCCAGGATTCTGTTCCTGTGTGTCCCACTGCGGAGCTTGAGCAAGGCCCTGTCCCCTCTGGATGGCATCTTTGAAGTAGAAGGGGGGCCCAACTGACCTCCAAGGTCTTCTAGCGTGAACCTGAGGGACTGCGGCTTAGCCAGAGCCTGCCTCTGCCCCCACCCTGAGCCAGCTCCGCAGAGGGCGACGAACGCTGATGCAGGAGAGCGCGCTCTGAGTCACCGCTTTAATAAGTCACTCGCGTCTCCAGGGAATACAAAAGCTGCTGCCCGGCTGGCAGGGCTGGAGCGTGGGGCCCGCTGACACCCTGGACGCGCGCGCCACCCTGCGGTCGGTCGGAGCACTGCAGGCTGCTCTTCGGCTGAACGGGTTCTTTTGGGGGGTGTGGGGCGGCGGTGAACAGGCAGCCGCTCAAGGAGCTGCGCGTCTCTCCCGGTCCCAATTCTTGCTTGTCCCCGCAGTCCCTTCCTGAGCAGCTCTTGTTGGAATAAAACAACTGTTGTCTGACTGCTACGGCTGGCTAGGACTTCCATTCCTATGTTGAATAAAAGTGCTAAGAGTGATCATCCTTGTCTAGTTCCTGACCTTAGGAGAAAAACTCTGTTTTCCACCATTGAGTATGATGTTAAGCTGTGGGTTTTTCACATACGGCTTTTATTATGTTGAGGTGTGTTCCCTCTCAACCTTTTTCGTTGAGGGTTTCTATTATGAATGGATGTTGTAATTTGTCAGATGCTTTTCTATTCATCTATTGAAACGATCATATGGGTTTTATTTTTTCTCTTGTTGATATGATGTATCACACTGATTGGTTTGTGAATAATAAACCACCCTTGTATTCCGGTAATAAATCCCACTTTGTCATGGTAAATAGTTTTTAACGTATTGTTGGATTCAGTTTGCTAATATTTTGTTAAGGATTTTTGCATCTTCATCAGAGATATTGGTCTGCAGTTCTTTTTTTATGGTGTCTTTATCTGGCTTTGGTATCACGGTAACGCTGGCCTCACAGCTTTTGACACACCCCATAGATTTTGTACTGTTGTGTTTTCATTTTTGTCTCCATGTATTTTTAAATCTCCTCTTTGATTTCTTGGTTGACATTTAACCTCCATGGATTTATGCTCTTTCCAGATTTTTTCTTGTGGTTGACCTCTAATTTCATAACATTGTGGTCAGGAAAGATGCATGGTATGACTTTGATTTTTTTAAATTTATTGAGACTTCTTTTATGGCCTAATATGTGATCTATTCTGGAGAATGTTCCATGTGAACTTGAAAAGAATGTGTGTTCTGATGTTTTAGGATGGAATGTTCTGTTAGATCTATCTGGTCCAGTGTGTAATTCAAAGCCAAAGTTTGTTTATTTTCTGTTTGGGTGATCTATCTATTGATGTAAGTGGGGTGTTAAAGTCTCCCTATTGTATATTACTATCAATTACTTCCTTTATGTATGTAAGTACTGTTTCATGTATTTGGGTGCTTCCATATTGAGTGCATAAATATTTACAATTGATATATCTTTTTGCCGGATTGTTCCCTTTATGATTATATAGTGTCCTTCTTTGTCTCTTGTTAAGGTTTTATTTTAAAGCCTGTTTTGCCTCTCCCCCAATTGCATTCTCTCTCTTGCTCTTTCTCTAAAAAAAAGGGGAGGCACCTTGTGGCTCAGTTGGTTGAGCGTCTGAGTCTTGATTTTGACTCAGGTCATGATCTCACAGTTGTGGATTCAGCCCCGCGTTGGGCTCCTCCCAATAAGCCTCCATTCAAGGCAATTATTGATAAATATGTACTTATTGCCATTTTGTTATTTGTTTTATGGTCATTTTTGTAGTTATCTGTTCCTTTCTACTTGCTCTCTTCTTTCATGGTTAGTTGGCTTTCTTTAATGATGTACTTGGATTCCTTTCTCTTTATTTTTTGCATATCTATTACTGGTTTCTGATTTGTAGTTATCCTTTGGTTTGATAAATTTTGTTGAATGAATAAATTACAAGAAGATGGTTGGTGTCCTCAATGAGAAGAACATAAAGGGTCAGGTAGTCTAATTAAAGGGCTGTAGTGAGGTCATGTGATGACTACGACATGAGGAATTTTGGAAAATAGGTACATTTGGGTTTGCACTATGGAAGGGGTAGCTGAAGAGGGCTGGAGGGGAGGGTCACTGGTGATGAGAAGACTGATGTATGAAGAGCCTATTATCCCTTCCAAGCCTTTGTGATCATATCTGGTGATCATATATGCATGCAGATGTCTAGTTTGTCCTCACTTTTGTCTGCTTCACACCCAGCTTTTCCTCCTAGCGGTGGCCTGGGCCTTCAGATCCACTGCCGGACACTTGGGTGTGGACCTACCAGAGGTACTAGCCACACAGAGGCGGCAGCTTTCCATAGACTCTGTTATAAACTCTTCCTCTTTGCAGACTTAAGGAGCTAAACGTACATATAGCTTCTTGGATTTTCCTTTAAGCTCTGACTTGTCCGTCACACCAGTGCTTCACGGGAACCCATCAGTAACCCTTACTCTAATCTCCCTTCTGGACCTTCACTTCCCCACTATTCCCATCGTTTTGTGAGGCTTAATTTCCCATAATGCCCAGAATGAGCCTGTTGCCCTGTTGACTGGCGCAGTTGTGGCTGACTTGTCCTCTCGGGCATGACGGCCACCAGAGAAGATGGTGTGGCTTTGGGGAGGAAGAAGACTATGATCCTTTAGGCTAAGTCTCCAGTGACCGAGGCACCATGAATAAAAGGTCATTATATGACAGCAACTGAGAGGGAAGAAGGGTGGTAGAGTCAGTGGGGAGAAAGTAAGGAACGTGCAGGAGATTTCTCCTGCAGATGGCAGAGCAAGGACCTGAGAAGAGCACTTCGGAACGGGAAGAATGCTCACCCGTGTCTGCCCCTTACGTGAGAACCGAGCCTCAGGATAAGGACGTTGGGAGAACCTCCAGGTGAGAGAGCCAGGCTGAAGAGCAATTTTATACACCAGGAGTGGCCGAATAATTCAATGCTGAATGCTGAGCATCTAGCAAGTTGTGTGACTAGGGAACCTTTTTACCCTCTCTGCCTTAGGTTCTCTATCTGCTCAATGAAATTATGATACTACCACCTCATTGAGCTGTTGAATAAATTAAACGAACTAATATAGTTAATACTGTGAAGAACAGTTCTCTTTTAGAGTACTGCTTGAAAAATAATACATGCTCACTAAAGGGTTTTTAAAAAAACATTTCATCTGGGATTTCTCAAGACTCTGAATGGTCAGTAGGGTTGGAATTATTACCCCCAGTTAAAGAATGTGATAACCTGAGAGATTCAGGAGGTTACCACGACGCGCCGTTAGGATGGGAGCTCTGACAATTCCCCAGCTTCCTGATGCTCTGGTCAACGCATTTTCTACCACTTCGCAGAAGCCCTGAGAGAACAGACCAGATGATAAGCAGTGTTTCCTTGGCCAGGAAATTCTCTTTTTCATCAAATCACACCTTGGCAGAGCCCTCAGTTTCGGCAACCCTGCCTAACAGTCACCCAGTCTGTTCGCCACCAGCCCCTTTTCACTGTGGCTGATTCCGGGTCCGTCCCCTGCTTGATCCTGGAAGCTAGCTGGTGAAGATTTAATCTGCCCTCAGTCTGACCCAGTACATTCCACTGAGTTCCTGCTGAGCATAATGTTCAGACAAACTATTGATCTGATTAGCGGAGGCGCCTCCTGCTCTGGTAGGCCCCCTGCGGCGCTAATAGAATAGGAGGGAGATTAAATTAGCAATGATGCTGAGATGGGGGAGCTGCTGAAATGCATTTACAAATGGATTTTTAATATAAAAAATAAGGGCAATTGACACTGGCAATTAGGATGTAATGAAGGCCCTTGTAGCTAGAGCTGCTGATAAGAGGGTAATAAATTGAAGACTGAGAAACTCCCAAACCAGCAGACTCTGAGAGCAAATATCTAAAGATATTCCTATAACCAGTAACCGTGGGCTTTTCTTTGCCATTGGTTGCAGTCACCAAAGTGGGGAGCGGACAAGCAAAAGCAGAACCTTCTGGGAATATCATGAGGGGGGGCAGAGCAGAATGAGACCCTTTTAGCAAGTCAGAGCAGGGTTGTGGGCACTTAGCAAACAATGATGGCGAAGTGCCTGACTCACAAGCCTGGTTAGTGAAAGCTAGGGGAAAGAGCGCGCTCAATGAGGTTGATGATAATATGGTGATAGTATTCCATGGAAAACAATCTGAAACTAATCTTCAAAAGTAATTACAGCTGGGTTCAGGAATCTGAACCATCACCTGGCTGCAAAGCTCTGGCTGCATTGCTTTCAACAACAGCACTATTGAGATAGAAGTCACATACCATAAAATTCATTTTACAGTGTACCACGCAGTGTCTTTTTAAAACATATTCACAGTGTTGCAACAATCACCACAGTCAATTTAAGAACGTTTCATCACCCCCAGAATAAACTCTGTGCTCTTTAGCGGTCATCCCCCATTCTCCCCTCCCCTGAGCCATGAGCAACCACTAATCTGCATTCTGTCTCTGTGGATTTGCTTGTTCTGAACAATATGTGGCTTTGTGAGTCTGGTTTATTTCACTTAGTATAATTTTTTCAAGGTTTATCCATGTATGAGTAATTCATTCTTTTTTTTGGCTGAATAATATTCCATTGTATTCCATTGGTATATCCATTCACACATTGATGGACATTTGGATTGTTTCCACTTGGGTGATATTATGATAATTACCCTATAGATATTTATGTACATGTTTTGTGTGAACATATGTAATTTCTTGTGGATATATATCTTAGAATTGAATTGATAGATCATATGATAACACTGTGTTTAACTTTTAAAAGAACTTCCAAATTCTTTCCCACTGTGGCTGCATCACTTTCTATTCCTACCAGTAATGTACAAGAGTTCCAATTTTTCACATCCTTAACACTACTTGTTATTTTCCATTTTTAAAAAATTATAGCCATCTTAGTGCGTAGGTAGTGGGATCCCATTACGGTTCTGATTGGCATTTCCCCAATGACTAAAGATGGCGAAGCATGTTTTCATGGGCTTATTGGACATCTGTAGAGCTTCTTTGGAGAAATGGTCTCTGTAGATACTTCGCTGTATTTTTAATTAGGTTATTTGTTTTTTAAAAATTTTTTAATGTTTTATTTATTTTTGATACAGAGAGAGACAGAGCATGAGAGGGGGAGGGGCAGAGAGAGAAGGAGACACAGAACCGGAAGCAGGCTCCAGGCTCTGAGCTAGCTGTCAGCACAGAGCCTGACGCGGGGCTTGAACCCACGAATGTGAGATCTGACCTGAGCCGAAGTCGGAGGCTTAACCGACTGAGCCACCCAGGCACCCCAGGTTATTTGTTTTTTTATGGTTGACTTGTAAGAATTATTTATGTATTCTGGATAGTAGACCCGTATCAGATATATTATTTGCAAATATTTTCTCCCATTCCGTTTCTTGATAGTATCCTTTGATGCACAAAATCTTTAATTTTGATGAAGTCCAACTTACTTCTTTTATATCTTGGATTTTTGGTGTCATCTGATTGCTTTTCAAGGCAGTAGTTCTAATATTTTCTATCCTATGACCACGTCAGCTCTATCCCCAATCATTGTATTGAAGGTCGTTGGTCTGAAACAAAGAAATTAAAAACTTATTTTTTTCCTGAGAACACATTGATATGCTTACAGATATTATGTTGTGATATTGCTAATTTATGGGAAGTTATGAGCCTAGACCCAATTACAATGGATGGAGGGAGGCTGTAGCAAATTGTATTTCCATAGCTTTGCAACACAAATACACTCAAATATTCCCATTAGTAACTGCAGTATTCCCATTATTAATTGAAGGTTGTAATAATACCATAGAAGAAATGTGACCTTCACAGTGGTTGAATGATACAAAGACAGGATCTTTTCAAATGACTCTAGTATTGATGTCAATAAATGTGATTGCTCTGATGAAAGCACTAACAGCAAAAATAATATTGGTAATAATAATAACTGATATGAACCCTCTGGTTCCCACCAAGGCCAGTCTTAGATTAAGAACATATATTCTATTTCCCTCTATGTTTCTGCTCCATATCTTTGAGACTGTCCTACTTGACTTTTCCCCCTTGCTTTTTAAATTAGTTATTATTTAAATTACAGTTAGTTAACACAGGGGTTTCAGGTGTACAATCTGATGATTCAACACTTCCATACAACCCCCAGTGCTCATCACAACAAATACCGTCCTTAATTCTGATCATCTATTTCACCCATCTCTCCATCTCCCTTCTGGCAACCATTAGACCATTCTCTCTAGTCAAAAGTCTGTTTCTTGGTCTGCTCTCTCTCTTTCCACTCCCCCTATGTTCATTTGCTTTGTTTCTTAAGTTCCACATATAAGTGACTTTTAAAGCCCAACTTACCTCTTCCATGAAGCTTTCCCTCCTTTCTCCCATCCTTAACCTTCAGATGTAGGCTGAGGTGAGGGGCTGTAGTCAACTGCAGATGGCACAGTGACTTGGAGGAGCACAGGGCTTAGGATGAGGCGGTAGAGATGGAGAGAGGCTCCGGATTGGAGAGCCGGGTTGAATGTATACCCTTATGGGCTACATATGCATATACCTACATATGTATATATTGAGAGAGTGAAGCAAGCAAGAGTACAAGTGGCAGGGAGGGAAAGAGGTAGAGGGAGAGAGAGAGAGAGAGAGAGAGAGAGAGAGAGAGAGAGAGAGAATCCTAAATAGTCTCTATGCTCAGCACAGAGCCCACAAGATTGTGACCTGAACTGAAATCAAGAGTCGGATGCTTATCCAACTGAGCTACCCAGGTTCCTCTCAGCTGAAGACTTTAATTCTGTAGACAAGGAGTGGTCAAAAATTGCAGTGGGAAAATGCTTAGCCAACAATATGCTGTCTAACCTTGGGAGAATGTTTACTTTCTCTGTGCCTCAGTTTCCTTATCTGTTCAATGAGATTATGGTAATACCTACCTCATAGGGCTCTTAAGGAAATTGAATGACTTAGTACATGTGAAGGACTAAGAGCACTAGTGCCTTAGAGCTTGACAAGTAATACACACTCTCTAAAGGTTTTATGTATTTAAATATAGATTTCGTTTGCTTAAAATCTCTGGCTCCTGATATGAGACGCCCAGGGTTTCGTCTCACGAGGACTTCTCATCAATGCTAACAACCGCATAGAGCAGACTGGAATCTGTTCAGTTGCAGGGCCTCCCGGACTAATGCAGTGTTTTTGGTAACACTTGGACTGAAAATACGGAGCAGACATTTAAAAAATTTAAGTGTACTGACAAACTATTAGAATTAATGAGCAAACCCTTCATATATATTAGCAACAAACACATAGACAAAAATTTAATTATGTCATTTACAATAGCAACAACAAAAATCAATTACACAGGATTAGTATAACAAAAGATGTGTAAGATCTCTAAACTGAATACTACAGAACATTGCTGATAAATTACAGAAGATCTAGAGAAATGGAGATATATATCATGTTCATGGATTGGAAAGATCAATATTATTAAGATGTTAATTCTCCCCAAATTGATCTACAGACCCAATGTGATTCCAATAAAAAAAAATGACAGGAGGATATATGTGTGTGTGTGTGTGTGTGTGTGTGTGTGTGTGTGTGTGTGAATTGACAATTTGATTGTGAAATTCATATGGAAATGGGAAGGACCAAGAATAGCTGAGATAATTCCGAAGAAGAACAAAGCCAACGGCACTTATTACACTGTATCTCAAGATTTGTAAAGCCACAGTAATTCTGTCAGTGTATTATTGTCACAAGGATAGGCAAAGCAACTGAGCAATGGAACAGAATAGAGTCTAGAAACTGAGCCAACTTATGTCAATTGATTAATGTCAAAGACCGTACTGCAGTTCAGTGGAGAAAGGATAGCCTTTTTGGGAAATGGCGCTAGCCATCTGGATATCTGCATGGGGGAAACTTTGTTTGGACCCCACCTGACACTATCTGCAAAAATTGACTCCAGATGTATTAATATTCAAATGTGAAAGGTAAACCCAATACATCTGACAGGAAATAAAAGGACATCTTCATGACTTTGGATCTGTCCAACGGAAGGCTCGGTTCCTTCCATGCATTCATTCATTTAATTCTCAATAGCCCATATATCTGCTCCATTTTATAGTTAAGGAAGAACCACAAAACCGAATGAGCTTCAGTTCCGGAAGGCCTTCGAAAAACTAGAACTCATGTTGGACTATTAAAATGCATTAAGCCACTGAAATATCAAGGTTTATTTGTTATGGTAACTAATATACATTACTATAGACTAAGTGTTTCATATGTTGAAACCTAACCCCCAAGGTGATGGTATTAGGAGGTGAGGCCTTTAGAAGGTGATTAGGCCTTAACGGTGGAGCCTCCATGAATGGGATTCGTGACCTTATAAAAGAGGCCCCAGAGAGCTCTCTTATCCCTTCCTCCATGTGAGGACACAGCAGAAAGACAGCTGTCTGAAGATCAGGAAGCAGGCTCTTGCCAGACACCAAATCTAATGCCATCCTGATCTTAGAATTTTCAGCTTCCAGAACTGTGAGAAATACATTTCTGCTATTTATAAGCCACCCAGTCTATGGTATTCTGTTCTAGTGACCCAATCAAACAAAATTATACACTAGTGAAAACAGTCCCTTCAGTTTGTTCCGGGAGTGGGCTGGAGGGTGGAGCTGCCAGGGCAGCTGGAGCGCGGCAGTGACCGGCTGCACCCATGCTTGGAGGTGGAGATCAGAGAACGCTGGCGGCTGCTCCCGAGACCCTCGGCGCCGCACGTCCCTGATGCCCACACATGCATGCTCCGCTTTGGTTTCAGGTGTGAGGAGGATCCTCGGGGTCTTCCTTGGGGAGGCTACCATAGCCTTTCCAAGTATCAGTTGGCCACTAGAGAAGGGGTATTCACGCTTTCACAGAAGCCTTGATTCGTATAGAGCACTATGTTATGGGTGAAGGAGGCAATGACCCATTTCAGACCAATTTGGGTGATGAGATAGATGGGAAGGCCAGTTGTGTCACCCAGGAGATATGGTGCTAGAGGTGGTGGTGGTGGCTGTGTTCTGAGAGTCCACTGTGTGAACAAGTGTGTGTATGTGTGTGTGCAAGGACCCTGTGAAATAGGTACTGTTATCACCCCTGTTTTATCGAAGAGGAAACTGAAATGCAGGGACGAACATTTTGCTCAGCATCACACAGCTAATCAGGGCTGGATACATGGTACATCTATTGACTGGGTGGTTTGATACAAACTATTTTCTGTAAGGTGTAGACCCCTACTTATGGAAGGACTAGATATGTAACCCAGGTCTATCTGATTTACTGTCTTTGACCTGGCCAGGGACTAAGGGGTAACACATGCTAGACACCTGTATGTGAATGTGAGGGCCTGTGAAGAGGACTTTTGAGAATGGGGCTATGATTTGAGGGTTGGGATTGTTAGGTTGAGTGGGAGTCTTCCCCTGGAGAAAGAGTACTTTTCCGCTGGAAAGAAGGATGGTAGGTATAACATATAGAGGTCCAGGGCCCAGGATAGAGTATGTAATTATGGCAAGGGTATCTGCCCATCCAATATGGTGCTGTGACCTTGGGAAAGGGGGTGTGTCTGTCATGATGTCAATGTATTGTTCTGGGTAATGTGCGGTTGGGACTAGGTAGTGAAGTCCTTGGGGTTTCTCAGTTCTACCTTTGGAATGAATTCTGTTATCTCTATTGGTGGCATCCTGGGGACACTGGGATCAGCGAAGGACAGTGTTGGACCAGATGTCGAGGCCCTAGAGGTCCCCAGGGCTATTTTTTGAGAATCAAATGGCCCTGGGTGGCCTGCTATGGTGGAGACAATATTGAGTACTCTTTTTCGTAGCCAGGCCTTACAATTGACTCTTTTGTGTGCCATCCCTTACACTTTGCCCCTTTATGGACTGCCCCAGAGTGCTTGGCATCTTGGCCAGGCATGGTGTTCATCCTGCTGCATTGTCTCAGACATCTACCATATTGGTTGAGTGGCCTCAGTGTTCTGAGACGATTCAATTCATGGGCTGTGGAGGCTACTGCTGTCCCTTGAAATGATGACTTGGGTAATTGTCCGGCAACGTGGAATAAGCTGAGCATTGGGGTTTGTCTCACTGCTGCTGCCTCAGCCTCTGGAGAAGAGCAGGGCCTTTCTCTCCTGGTGCCAGGCAGGGTCAACAGCCTCAATGAGGCCCAGTTTCCATGAGAAGGCAGCTCAGGGACATAGCCTCCAGGGTGGCTCTGAAGAGCTGCTTTCCATGACCTAATGGGGAGTTGGGTCAAGGTGGAGAGCGACATTGCTTAGCTCATGGCACACAGTCCAATGGAAGGGTGCCGAAGCAGAAAGTCCCCTTCAACCTCTGGAGGTGATGTGCTTTGGGGCTGCTTGGGGTGGAAAAGGGGAATTGCAGTGGCAACTTTGCCTGCTCCCAGCCCCCAGGCCAAGGGCCATAGTCCCGGAGGAGGAGCCCTGGTAACACCTCCCAGCCTCCTCTCAGCCAAGCCTTTCCTCTTCCAACTTCACTAATCTTCAGTTCACTCCTGCTGGCCTTTATTCTGCCAACACCCTAACCTCTCTCCCATTTGTGACCTGCTGTCAGGCTGTTTGCTTCAGGGCTGACCTAGAATCCTGCCTGCATAGGAGGGGTCCTTATGGACAGGTCAAGCTCCAAGGACGTCACTGCCAGGCCTCCGTACCCAGCCTGTGCTTCATTCACTCCCCTGGCTCTAGGAGGTGATGAGGCACAACAGTCCTGGAGACCGCCTCAGCTCCGGTCAGAGACAGAAGCCTCCGACTGCTTTCTCCTTATACTCTATTGGTGCGGTGGTGCCACCTGGTGGTCAGAGTGCCACATATTTCCGTAGAGGGGAGTCCAGCGCTCCAGAGAGCTGTGCCCAGCTGGGCTTGAGGGTGCATGCTTCCCTCAGGTGCTGTCCCCTTCTCCACTTCCGCGGCAATAGGCAAACTGCATGTCCAGACATCTGCGGGCAGTCAGCTCCAGGTGGGTTGCCTTCTGAGCCCAGCTCTAGCTCGTTGGAGGATTCGGACCTGGTTTCTTCCACAGCCAGGCTGCTCCTCCATTCTGAAAGCGGAACGTGTAGCGGTCCTGCCCTTTAAGATGAATCTAAGAAGGCCAACCCTTGACATGTAGGATGCAGGATGAAGGAGTCATTATGCCGCAGAAATTCTGCATCTCGCCTATGGGCTCACACAGAGTTATTTCCTGTGGGTAGAGCAATAAAGTACCAAAGACCAGGTGGCTTCAAACAACAGAAATGTATTGTTTCTCAGTTCTGGAGGCCAGAAGTCTGAAATCAAGGTATTGGCATAATTGGTCCCCTCTGGGAACGGAAGAACAATCTGTTCCCCACCTCCCTCCTAGTTGCTGGTGTTTGGCTGACAAGCATCGGCATTCCAGGATTTATAGATGAATCACTCCAAGCTCCACCTCCATCTTCCCATGGTCTTCTCCTCTCCTTTTGTTTTATGAAGACACTTGCAATTGAATGTAAGGCTCACCTGAAGCCAGGATATTCTCACCTTGAGACCCTTAACCTACTGACATCTATAAATATCCTTTTTCCAAATAAGGTCATGTTCACAGGCTCCTGGTCGACATATCTTTTGGGAGCCGCCATTCACTACAGTGCCAGGCTCATGCTAGGAAGGCCTGGGAGCACACATCTACACACTGAACGCCTCTAGCCCTTTAGGACCCATAGAAAATCAGTGTACAGACAGGAGCATCTAGTAACTCTGGACACATGCACAAAGCAGCTGTCTGGCTGCTGTCAATAACAGAGGGACCGGGAAAATTGATGCCAGAAGAGTGGATGTGTCACCAGGCTAGGCTTACACTGCCGCAGTGCCAGTCATTCCCTGTGGCACCACCCAGTTCACAGGGTCCTGACTCTGCCACTGGAACTCACCTTGTCCATTGGTGCTGGTGAGGCAGGAGTGTATGTGTGCCCGTCATTACCCAGAGCAAGTTACTCAACTGACTTGTGCCTCATCTATAAAATGGAGACGTCTATTCGTGCCTGCTATTACTATCTCAGCAGAACTATTCGGGGTATAATCTGGGGCTCAGGGAAGGTACCTTAGAAGGCTCCAAATTCCAGACCCAGATGTCATCTGAACCAACAAAATTCAAGTTGACCTAAGGAGACATTGAAGACAAGTACTGTGTTAGGCAGAGTAATGTCTCCGTGAGATCGTCATACTATTTCCAAACCATGTGAGGACAGTAGCTTCCATGGCAAAAGGGACTTTGCAGCTGGGATTATGTGAAGGATATTGAGCTGGGGAGATTGCTCTGGATTACGTAGGTGAGCTCTAGATGTAATCATGGGGGTCCTTATAGGAGAGAGACAGTAAGGTCAGAGTCAGAGAGAGACAAGAGTGAGATCAGCGGACGTGACGATGACGCAGCACCAGCTTCGGATATGCCTTGAGTCAAGGCACGTGGGTAGCTTCGCAGGCTGGAAAAGAGAAGGAAACAAAATCTCCCCAACAGGAAATGTAGCCCTGCTGCATTCTACCCAGTTGGAACTTCTGACCTCGAGAACTCATGTATTCGAGTCTAAGTCACTGATTTATGGTAATTTGTTAGAAGACTAATACACGTTGCTATTGTTGTGGGTACCAGGCTCCCACAGAAGCATGCCTTCATGCTCATTTCTCAATGAAAGCCCCTGACTCAGATACGTCCCGCAGTCCTTCGGCCTATGTTGCAGAGAAACATGCCACTTGCACACCAGAGGCATTTGTAGTCGCAGAGGTAGAAAGATGGCCATGACACGATGACCTGTTAGATGCAGTATCACACAACTGCCTGGTGTGCAGGGCCTGTGGACCACTGAGCACATGCGCTCCTTCTCAGAGTCCTAGACTCCAGGGACTTGCAACCCGAGCATTCTCCCACACCAGCCACAGCCCGTTTTCACATTCTCCGGAAGGAAGCCACGTACATGAAAGGCATAAATGAACAATGTTGACTTACCAAATATTTCACAGGGGAGATGGAAGAGGACTTCATGTCACACGTCCTAGAGCACTCCATCAAAGAGGGAGGGAGGGGGTGATGGTCATGGTGGGGGGCACTTGTGGGGAGAAGCACTGGGTGTTATATGGAAACCAATCTGACAACAAACTGACTTTGGCTCAGGTCATGATCTTACGGTTAGTGAGTGTGAGTCCCACTTTAGGGTCTCTTCTGTCAATGCAAAGCCTACTTTGGATCCTCTGTCCCTCTCTCGGTGCCACTCCCCCACTCATGCTTGCTCTCTCTCTCTCTCTCTCTCTCTCTCTCAAAATAAATAAAACCATTAAAAAATTCAATATCTAATGGACAGTTTATATCAGTCATATATGACCCTCAAGGGGTCATAAAGTCCTTCACCATTGGATCAGGGGTCAGTGCTTTTTATGAAAAAACCTGTGGAACTCTCCTAGGACAGGACTCCTGGGGATACACCCTGAATGTAGACATCCATGCAGAGCCTCCTGACTCCCACTGACCCTGAACAATTTTGGAAAAGCTCTACAGGCTGGCAGTCTTTATGAAACAGAATGGCTCGGTGGAGGGGGGGGCACTGTCATTTCTGAAAGGACAGCAAGTAGAAGGCAGTCTTCTGTATGCATCCCAGCCAGTTAGAAAATAGTGATAATCATGATACTGACAGCTGCCTTGCATTGAGCACTTACTACATGCCGGCCACCCTGCACAAAGATGAACACAGATCGACAGATTTATATACACTGTCTCATTTAATGTTCACAACTACCCTGTGAGGTCGATCCTGTGATTCTCCCTGCTTGACAGACTGAAGGAGCTGACACACAGAGAGGCTGAATCACACAATAAGTGGCAGAATTGGAATTTCAGCTTCACATTCGTCTGCCTCCTTAGCTACGCCAGCCTCCGAGATCCCAAGCCGACCTCCTTGGCCTGTCTGGGACCCTGGGTGTGGTGTACGTGCTTCTTCCTGCTGACGGGGCACTGGGCTGGGGTCCAGGACACCCAGGAGCACTCACTGCCCCTCTCCTTATCCCCGCGGTACTGCCCACCCTCACCTACTCTCTAGGCACATTCAGTGGGAATTGAAATGGGCAGTTTCCTGGCAAGTTCTGAAGATGCCCTAGCTGGCTTTCTAGCAAATTCAACACCTTCTCCTGGGCAGCTTTCCAGAGAATTTATTGAAAATCTGGGGGATGGTTTGCTTTCCAGCATCAGCCTGCTGGCAGTCCAGTGGGAGGCTTCCAGCGCAATGCCCTTCTCCACCGTGCAGGGGGCTGTACTCACACCCTCTGCAATGAGATCTGACTTCAGTCCTTGGGGAAGTCCCTGCCCTCTTCCCTGTTCCTTCCTTGGGTACTCTCACTTAGCCCTAGTATACTCTATAAAGCCCGCTTTTATCCCCTTTTAGTAGCTAATTCTCTATAAATAGTCAATAATCTTTTAATAGTAAATCTTCCTTATTTAACTTATTGTGTATTTTCTGTCTCTTCCTGGCTGAGCCCATGATTGGACATACTTATTAACTGTATTTGTCTGTATGGTGAAATAAATGCTATTATGCAATAACTCTTTTTTTCCCCTCATGTTCGTTTTTTTATATAGTTTATTTTCAAATTGGTTTCCATACAACACCCAGTGCTCTTCCCCACAAGTGCCCTCCTCCATCACCACCACCTCTTCTCCCCCCTCCCCCTTCCCCTTCAACCCTCAGTTCGTTTTCAGTATTCAATAGTCTCTCA
>NC_043717.1:107922043-107925729 GCF_006229205.1 Suricata suricatta
CCTCCCCCTGGTCCTCCATTAGGTTTCTCCTGTTCTCCTGTTAGACCTATGAGTGCAAACATATGGTATCTGTCCTTCTCTGCCTGACTTATTTCGCTTAGCATGACACCCTCGAGGTCCATCCACGTTGCTACAAATGGCCAGATTTCATTCTTTCTCATTGCCATGTAGTCCTCCATTGTGTATATATACCACATCTTCTTGATCCACTCATCAGGTGATGGACATTTAGGCTCTTTCCATGATTTGACTATTGTAGAAAGTGCCGCTATGAACATTGGGGTACATGTGCCCCTATGCCTCAGCACTTCTGTATCCCTGGGGTAGATCCCTAGCAGGGCTATTGCTGGGTCATAGGGGAGTTCTACGGATAGTTTTTGAGGAACCTCCACACTGTTTTCCAGAGCGGCTGCACCAGTTTACATTCCCACCAACAGTGTAGGAGGGTGCCCATTTCTCCACATCCTCTATCCATATATAGTCTCTTGATTTGTTCATTTTAGTCACTTTGACCAGCGTGAGGTGGCATCTCAGTGTGGTTCTGAGTTGTATTTCCCTGATGATGAATGATGCTAAGCATCGTTTCATGTGTCCAGATGGCCAACAGACATATGAAATAAGGCTTTTATTTTATTTTTTATTTAAATTCGAGTTAGTTAACATACAGTGTAGTCTTGGCTTCAGGAGTAGAACTCAGGGATTCATCTCTTACATATGACACCGAACAAGTGCTCATCCCAACAAGTGCCTCCCTTAATGCCCATCATGCATTTCGCCCACTCCCACCCCCTTTCCAGCAACCCTCAGTTTGTTGCCTGTATTTAAGAGTCTCTTATGGTTTGCCTCCATCTATGTTTTTATCTTGTTTTTCCTTCCCTTCTCCTATGTTCATCTGTTGTGTTTCTCAAATTCCACATATGAGTGAAGTCATATGATATTTGTCTTTCTCTGACTGCTTTTTAATTTATTTTTGATACAGAGAGAGATAGAGCATGAGAGGGGGAGGGGCAGAGAGAGAAGGAGACACAGAACCGGAAGCAGGCTCCAGGCTCTGAGCTAGCTGTCAGCACAGAGCCTGACGCGGGGCTCGAACCCACGAACGTGAGATCTGACCTGAGCCGAAGTCGGAGGCTTAACCGACTGAGCCACTCAGGCGCCCCTGTAATTTACTCTTTAACCTGACTTTGGGATCTGTTGTTTTCAGACTTCTGAACGGCCAGCAGCAGGCAGAAAAACAAAAAATTAACATTTGAAAGTCTGGAGGTGAAATGCCGGGTTATCTTTCTGTTCAGCCAAGTCATCCTCAGAGGATAGTTTTCCCAGAGCTGGGAGGTCCTGGGTTAATCACCAATGCTCAATTTTTGTGAGCCTTAGCCCTCATTTTCATGGTCTGTTCTCATAACTAAACTTCTAGAGGAGTTGGCATCACTACTCCCTGACCAGGAAAAGAAGCTAGTACAGAGCTAATGTCCTCAAACTGCCCAGCTACCCATCACTGGAGTTCTTGAAAGATCCTTAGATGTAGCCACAGGGCCCCAAGGGCTTGCGAGCTGGTCCCACACGACATGACACCCTAAATCCTACATACCACTTACTAATTCTGACTTTGTTTCAAAAGTGCGAAGGTCAAAAACCAGCCTGTGTGACTTGGGGCAACATGAATTTCAAACTCTTACACACCCTTCCCTGTCTCCACACTATGTTGCACAGAAATGGTCCAATTTCTTCCTACACTGATACTCTAGATCGTCTAGCCACAGTTGCCTTGTCCAACACTGAGTTCTCTTCCTCCACACACAGCCATACTCAGATCTCTGACATGACTCCCGTTTCATATCCTGTCCTGGAGAGGATAATTTTCAAATTCCTTTTCATTCACCTGATCATCTTTTGTAGACTAATGTTAGTTACTTTGGTCTTTGATGCTTTTCAACCACTCCACCAACAAATATTTATTAGCTGTCTTTTATGTTCCAGATGGTGGCTGAAGTTATAGTTGTGAAGTGTATAGTTTTCATTTTGGAGTATAACCCAGAATCTGAACCTCTGCCCATGTTTAGGGGATTCCTTGCTTCTTGACTCTTGGTTAAGGAGGCAGAGCTCATCTCCTACTATACAAGATGAAAATGCCACATGTCCCAGTATTATTTGCAGCTATGATGTGGCACATGACCTAGGCTCAGCCAACCAAAGCTCCCCTTTTAGGTGTTTGAACCTGGCATTAGTAACGTAAAGAATTGGGGCAGCAGAGAAATCTCACTCTGATGATGGTGGTTGCAGCAAGACCAAGCTTCTAGGCACAGCAATAGCAAGAATGTCAGTGGCAGTGTCCAGTATCCACTGCAAACCATTTGGGACCCTAGCACTTAGTGGTGGCAACAGTAGAGTCATCAGCATCAGCTCTGTGCTATGATCTGATTCATTGTTTCTGGTCTCAGAGCTTGAGTCCAGTTCTCCAACGCCTCCAGTGACTTACTGATTTACCAAATATCCTTTTGTTAAATTAATTTTGTGCTTTATTAAGCAATAGCCAGTTTCCATTGCTTTCATATAAGAATCCTGATGAATGCAGAATGTAGTATCAAAAGTGCGGTACTCAGAGCAATAAAGCTAAAATGTAGAGCTGGCTCAGTGGAGGCAGTGGAGGAAGTAAGATAGAGAGCACTGAGGACCACATGATTGCAGGCAAGGGAGATGGTGACCGTTGTTATACTGTTCTATCTTTGAACACACACCACCTGCACGCAAGGCTGCATAATTACAGGAAGTGGCAAGGAAACTTCTTTAAGAACTTAAGAAAATGTCTTTCCTCCAGGAATATGTCGGATCTATTACAAGGTGTGATCTTTCTGGGGTGTACACCAAATGCTCTAGGTGATCATTGAGCATTCCCCCCTCTTCTTGGCCAGAACATGAACATCTCTCAATCCTGTGTGAGCTCTGAAAATAGTTGTGCTTAAAACTTCCCAGCTCTTCTTTGCTTAGTGCAGCACTCTGGTACAGACTGCAGGAAAGCCCTGCTCCGATTTCTGGGGCTCTTTCTCCATCAGTTCCCTCTCACTGGTACTCTGTCCCACACGTTCCAGCTGAAGAACTTAAAGCGAGCGGGAAGCAGACAACCTCAGGAGCCCCATGAGATTCTGCTTGCTACTCTTCCTTGATGCTGGCCAAATTGTCCCTCCAAAGCATGCATCCCTGTAAGTAAGGAAATACAGATAATCAGGAGGCGAATTTGTGGATTTCTAGGAGTTCTGAGCAGAGGTCTGAGTCTGAATCTTGAAGAAGTGGGACCAACAGCACAGACATCGCCCATCAGTCAATTATGGAGGAAGGATCCAAGCACACAGCAAAGGAGATTCCAGCTTTGGAGGGACAATTTGGCCAGCATCAAGGAAGAGTAGCAAGCAGAATCTCATGGGGTTCCTGAGGTTGTCTGCTTCCCACTGGCTTTAAATTCTTCAGTGTGTCTTGGGTTTTTCCCTTATCATTTTCGTTACTTTTTTTTCCCTCTTCGTTTTTTGGTGGTGGGGGTGGTTATGTTTAAATGAAGTTGCTTTTACAACACCAAAGACTTAATCATCCATTTCCTATATAAAAGGTAGCTACTTTTTTGCATGGACCTCAACTATATTGTACTATAGAGGTGGAATTTAAGGAAAGGTATTAAGCAGGCTGTGTTGTAGCCT
>NC_043717.1:107925829-107946127 GCF_006229205.1 Suricata suricatta
GAAATTAGGTGATTAACTAGTTGTTACTTAACCTTCTAATTTCTGTATAAGTCTAATTACATGAAATAGAAGTTGGGGTTTTGATTTTTTACTTTGCTTTTCTGTTTGGAGTGTCATTGTAACTACTGTATTGTAAATGATGGAAAATAATTGCATATGTTAAAAAAATAAATTGTATTATATTCAAAAAAAAAGAAAAAAAAAGAAACTTCTAAAAAAAAGTATCCATCAATTATACATAAATTATAGTATTTTCATTAAATGAGATACTATGCAGTATCAAAGTAAATGATTTAACATGAACTAGATGAAGCCCTAGTGTTAGCAAAAAATAAAGCAAATAGCAGTTTGATTTCAAAAAATAAAAAATAAAATAAATTCTTCAGTGTTGCCAAAGTCTCTTCTGGCCACTAGAGGACGTTCCTGCACCAAGAATGACCTGCTCATCCCCACCTGTAGCGTTTTCACCAGTTGCGTTTTCACCAGTTCTCGGTCCATCAGGCATTGCTGGATCCCAGTTCCTCGGGAGTACTCAGGGCTTGTGTGGCCACTGTGCCCCAGGTGGCCGGTTCCCCATCTACATAGCACCAGACATATTACTTTCAAAGGCTCCCTTTTCTCTCAGAATGACCGCCTGGCCTCCCAGCAGGCCTCCTAGCACCGGAGTAACCCAATTTTTTTTTTTTTTTTTTTTTTTTTTTTTTTTTTTTTTTTTTTTTTTTTTTTTTTTTTTTTTTTTTTACCTTTTAGATAGAGGCCAGTGGGATAGGATTTCGGGGTTGCTGGGTATTTCACTTCATGCTGAGACTTTCTTGAAGGCCTATTATACAGATTTAAAAACAGAGAAATGGATTCTCCAATAATGCCATAGGCTACAAAGTTTCTTTGGGTGGCACTCCTGAACTCTGACAAGGTTTTATATGTAAGAGGTTAGCCCTAAATTGGACCTCTCCTGCCTCGAAAGATGTCTGGAAGAGGGTAGCAAAAAATGGGATTTATAAATTCTGCACAAGCATGACGACAGTAAACAGGGTTTGGGGCACCTAATTCTTGGAATTCTTGGAATTAATATCATGGAATTAATAAATACTTATTAGATAAGTGAAAAAAATGAGAGAGTGAGTGGATGTCAGAATAAGAAAACTAAAGGACATCCATTACACCTTAAAAAAAACTCCTCTCCTTAAAAAATAGCTTTATTGAAGTATAATTGATATACGAAGAACTACTCATATTTAATGTACACAATTTGATGACTTTGGACATATGCATTCAACCCTGATTCCATAACCACAAAGTAATAGACAAATCCATCAATCACCTCCCAAAGCATCCTGGTACCCTTTGTTTTTGTTTTTCTTTTTGCCTTTTGTAGTAAGAACACCTAACATGAGATCTATCTGCTTAACAAATTTTGAAGTTACACGATACTGTGTTGTTAACTCTAGGCATGTGTTGTACAGCAGATTCCTGGAACTCATCCCTGAAACATTTTTTATCAGAATAAACAAAGTCCCTAGAGGGTAAAGTTCAGAGTCACAGAGCTAGTAAGTAGCAGAGTCAGGACTTGAACCCAGAGTTCTGATTGCTGATCTGTAGTTCTCCCAACTCCAAAATGCAGCACAAAACCCTTGGACATTCATGTCCTTGGGAAGTTGGTAGCAGACAGGTATAATAGGTTTTCTCGTGATGAACCACTGCTAGTGCTGGCTGGGAACCAGTACTTTTACTTGGTGCCAGCATCTCTGGCCATCCATCCTGATTGCTTGCTCAAGAATTGTTCTTTGCAACACATGCTGCACACTGGGGGTGCTGTTGCTTAATCAGTTGCCTTGTTTAGTTATTTTTCCACTTGTGTCTTCGGGGTGTCCAGATGTAGATCGGGGGCTGTTCAAATGTTTTCAGGTATGTCTAAGCTTGACCTCTAAACTTCTGGCCTCTGGTGCCCATCCCCTCCCCTCAACCTTGGCTTCTGCCCATAGTAATAGGCCACCAGTCTCTTGGGGACCTTCTCAGATCACTTAAAGCATTGACTCTTAAGCATTTGGTAGTGAGGGACTCTTGAGAAGCAGACATCTTTTCTCTAAGGATATGTGAACATATAAACCATGTTAGGAACCCTTGACACACCTGAGTTACTGAATTTGGGGGGCAACAAAATTGTCCCCCAAGGAGTGGGATAGGATTGGCGATGGGAGGTGAGGAATTTAAATGCCCCAAAGAAAGTCTTTTCCCAGAGGTCTCCTCTGTCCTTTGGGGAGAGTGCTGCTGGCACACAGCTCAGACAGTCGTGATTGTGTCATTATATTCTTGGCAGCACAGATGAGTCAGTTAACGTAGAAGTAACTACATCACATGTGATATGACTTTCACATTTGGTCATTCCCTAGTTAGAAAGATTTTTAACAAAGTCTCCTCCCCACCCTCCCATGCAGCGGTCAGTTCCGGGGGCTTCACCTGTTAAGATGATTTGGCTTGTTTGCAAGCCTCTTTCAGAGACCTCTAGGGACAATCTATCACCCACTGTTTCACAATTAAAGCAGGCACAGAATTCTCCTTATTCAGCAAGCACCTGTAATTCCAACAGCCTGGGGGAATGCCTCAGATGTAATAATGTCTCTGCAAATGGAAGTTTCCCTAAGAACCTCTCATCCCTGCAACTTTGCTGTTTTTCAGGTTCCATCTGATAAGTGTATAGACAAACAAAGCTCACCTGTTTTTTTTTTTTTTACTTTTTTATTTATTCTTGAGAGACCGAGAGAGAGAGAGAGAGAGAGAGAGAGAGAGAGAGAGAGAGAGAGAGAGCATGAATGGGGGAGGAGCAGGGAGACACAGAATCTGAAGCAGGCTTCAGGCTCAGAGCTGGCAGCACAGAGCCTGATGTGGGGCTCGAACCCACTGACTGTGAGATCATGACCTGAGCTGAAGTCAGACACTTAACCTACTGAACCACCCAGGTGCCCTACCTGTTTTTTTTTTTTAACTCCCCCACTTTTTTGTTCATGTAATTGAGTAAACCCTGCTTGGTGCATGCGTGCATGTGTGCGTGCGTGCGTGCGTGTGTGTGTGTGTGTGATATGTCTGTGCCCTTAGCCCAACTCCAGGGAATCTCCTTAATCCTTAGACTCCTGAGCCCTTTGCTGGCTGGTAGTGTTGATAAATGCATATCCTTATCACTTTTTTTTTAAAAGCTGTACTGTTCTTTGATATTGAGCTTTTAGAAAGTGATAATTTCATTCTGCAAAATTTGCGGGAACATTCCAGCTTCCAGAGGGTTCCCGCTTCTCCTGGCCCGTTAAGCGGGGCCGGCCCACCAGCATATCTCTCCATAGGGAGCCCCGGACTGTGCAGTAATACACAACCCGAGTCCCCATGGTGCTTCCGGCTAGAAACCCAGGCGGGAGTGAAGCAAGGCCCCCGCCCAGACCAGCTCCACTTTAGATCGGGCATAAGGAGGCCTGGACAGAACAGTGAGACACGGCTGGGAGAAGAGCAGGAACAGAACACTAATCTTGAAGTCTTCTTTTTAGAAGAGGGGTTACTAATTCTATGAATATTGTATATTTTTATATATTTGTTTCTTATTCATTATTTTCTTCTTTCTAGTACAGAAGAAGGGGAACGACAACACATAACCCCGAACAAACAAACCCAACGAACAAACAAACCCAACAACGACTCCTCGTGCCCCTCCGTACCTCCATTTTACAAAGGTTGCTTTCCTGTCTTCACACGGGTCATCCGTTCAGGAGTTTGAAAGATGACAAATGGCTAATTTGGTTGTTCATCTTCTATGCTGCTGGAACGGAGTCCCTGAGTGATAATAGTACACGGAGGCAGGAAGCTACTGTACAACATGAAACTTGTTCTTGTCCTGATTCCTGGCAAGCTGCCCTATGTGCATATGACCCACACTGCAAATTCAACAAGGGTTCGGGCAGTCTAGTGCATTTGAAAATAGAATGGGCTCCATTAGCTTAATACCAAGCATGACAGGTTGCAAATCACTACTCGTTATCTGGTGGGAGTGCAGGTAATTTTCACTCCAACATACATGGAACCCGGACAGACTGCTAGCCGAGTCCTCTGGGTTCACGCATCCCTGGTTCCTGCTGTGGATGTTCTCACATTGGCCTTTGAACCACCGTTACATGGCTTGTGAAAGCCAGTCATGAAAGAGGGAACTCTAGGACAGCTGTCACCATGCCATTGTAAACAACCATGGAATACATTTATGAACCAATTATGACAGGTATTTAGCAAAAGAAGGGAAGAACACTGCCTATTAGACAACACTATACGCAACAGTATTTAGTTCTCTCCGTAAAGGGGGCTTCTCTCCAAATGCAATCAGCATATGACCTTCAACATATGAATTTGGGACGGTGGGAACACAATTCAATCTATAACACTATTCAACCCAATAGTAGCTGTGTGGTCTTCATAAATTACTCAGCCTACCTACCTAGCTGAGGCTCAAGCATAGAGTCTTCAATGAGCACAAGGAGGCCATTTGCAAGGCCCTGGCTCCTGCCCTTTCCATGTTCTTGTTTTTCTAATACGTGGTTCTGGGAAACCCCCCTCTGTGCTGCCTTCTACCCTGTTCCTGGCAGCTTCCTCCTGTCCCTCTTTTACCTGGAACTTCCCAGACTGCACCCATGATCAATTCACTTGGCAGAGCCTAGGCTGGCTCCTCACAGCTTTTCAATAATCCTTGTCTTCATTACCTGCATTCTGGTTCTGGAACAATCTGGCCCACAACTGTTTTTCTACATCCTCTCCCGCCTTGGGCTACTGCCGTCTTTCTTCTTTATTCCACTGCATATCTTTTCAACAGAGTGTTTTTCACATTCTCTTTCCACTTCTTCACTGATCCCGTATTCATAAAGCCTGGAAATCTATCTTCTGGCTTTCTCTCTTTGAATTGTTTTCAGTGACTCCCTAATTGTCAGATCCAGTGGCAAATCCTCAGTTCCCATTTCCCTCAGTATCTCAGATTTATCTGAGTCCACTGATTGCCTCTTCTTCCTGGACATTCTGTGCCCACCATTCCCAAATGTACTGTAATATATAGTTCTGCTCTGATCTGTCTGAGTGTACGTTTCGGTTTATGTAAGAGCTCCTTCCACTGCTCCTCTCCGTCGTAACTCTAACAGGACTCCAGAAGGTGACCCAGATAAACAGAGGAGAATGAGGGGAATTGCCCACCTCTTGTCCAGAAGACCTAGTAGCATCCAGACCCCATAGGTAAGGTGACATTGTGCAATGCATGTCTTAATTGGAGATCTACGAGCACCCAATGGTGGTTCTTCATCCTTTCTCAAGTCTGGACTTCTCAGTCCTCATTCATTAGAAAAGTATTGACTGGGCTCTGAAGTGTAAGACTCTAAGGAGTTATGACAAGCCTCACCGTAAGTCAGCGCAAACTGTTTCCTGCTCTGTGAAAGACCCTGTAACAAGGCAGCAATGCCTATCTGAATGTGGTCCTTGTCACCATACTGGGCCAGCCAGTATGCTAAGACTGGTGAGGGACATGACAGTGGACAAGACACATATGATCTCTGCCTTTTAGAGCTTATATTCCATTGGAATAAAATGACCTTTATTAACCCCTTTTCCAACCTGGCCCCAATCTACTTCCCTGACTTCAGTTTGTGGACTTCCCTCTACTCTTGGCTTCACCCTCTGCCCATATATCAGTCTGGGGCAGTGACAAGACACTATCTGCCTGGATTAACTTTCTTTCTTTCCCCTTTTCCTACTGGGCAAGCTCCTTAATCTCTTCCTTTCCCCTTTAAGGCCAGGGCTTTCTCTGAGTACCTCAGTTACTCCACCTTGAATGTGTCTCAGGTGTACTTTCCACCAGACTACCTCTTCCATAGTACCATGTAGGGGCAAATCTCTGATTTGATGTGATGTTTGTCATAATTCTTCAGTCTTAGACTCAAATAGAATTGCTTTAACACAAGCAGAGGTGGCCCTTGACCTGGCGCCTGTTCTTTAAGGAGTGGAATGGCTGGAGGACGGCCAGAAAAATATCCACTAAACTGAATGGACCATGGCAAAGTTAAGGAACCCAAAAGATCAAGGGGTTATGCTAGAACAGAGCTGATATTTCCTCTTTTAGACCATGCTCAAGTTACCTAGGACCACAGAATTCCTTGCCTGAACTTCCCCTCGCTTTCTTCCGAGTATACACCTTCCTTAGGGTGGACTGAACCAGTGATAATGTGCAATATTAGCCCCAAAAGGAAGCCAAGATGCGGAATGTGAACAAAGTGCAGACATGCATGCTAAGGCATCCACAAGAACATAAATGAAGGTCCTTACCCTTCTGGATGCATTGGGAGTATGAAGAGAAGAAAAACCTCAAGCCAGGGGCTTGGGGACTGACTTTCCAGGCACCAAGTTCAAACATAGCATTTTGAAGTATCTAAAAAGTTTCTATCTGAACCTAACCTTCCAGTCATTAGGAAGATCTAATTGTCAAGCCAGAAAGGGGGACAGAGTATTTAAAATCAAGAGGGCACTTGGAGATCATCTGATTCACTCTCACATGCACCCTGACCCCAAGATTGTACAGACAGAAAAGCTAAAGTCTATTCTCTAGAACTGTGCAATCTACTACTGTAGTCAGCAGCCACCGTGGTGATTTAAATATAAATATTAATTATATTTATATATAGCTAAGAATTAAGTACAATCAAATATTATTTCCTCAGTTGTTACAGTCACATTTCAAGTTTAGTACTCATATGTAGCTGGTGGCTACCATATCACAGATGGACAATATTTCCATCATCGCAGTAGATTCTATTGCATGGTGCTGACTTTAAACTATCTGATGGTGTTACAGATACGTCATCTCTCAGTTCTGAACAAGGATTACCAGAGATGAGTAAGATGTCCTCTTCCCCCATTTGATCATAAAATTAATATTGACTTTTCTCAAGTAATCTCACCATAAATAAAAATTCAGCTAGTGGAAAATGCCAACATATTTGGGAACTTCAAGACACTACCAGAGAAATAATAAAATTGGAAGAAAAACCTACCTTCACCATTGAAGTTTCATGGTGATTTCATTTGGGATTGCACGTAAGACACCAAACTATAAAAGGAAAAATCCCATAATTCCTACAGAGAACTGAAGATTTACCATTCACCTGCTAGAGATTGATTTTTCAAGATAGTCTTCTAAATATATCTCTGTGTCAAAAAGGGTATCCCACTGTGATTCAAGAAGGGAATGGTGCTGTGATTATTTTGGTAATCTTCTTTTTTGACGTAGCCCCAGGTAAGGGTACTAACTACCTCTGTCGAAACACATGTTCCTGCACAGGATAGGGTTCCAGGAAAAAAACATTTGGTCACACATCATAGACAGCTAAACGAAAGCTACTGAGCATTAAAGGGCATTTGTTCCTCTAAGTAAGTTTCCTTCCCTGGAATGTAGCAGTAAATATTGTTAGCTGGAACTGGTGTGGTCCTACTAAGCTTTCATAAAAATTATTTATTATCATTTCCATTACTGAAAAGATCTTCAAAAATATGGAATTATAAAAACTTAGAACTGTAAGTGCTTTTAGAAATCATAAATAAGAAAAAAACCCCAGAAAGTAGAAGTCATTTGTTCAAACTGAATAGAGTCAGAAGTAGAAATCAGGTCCTTCGAGCCTAGGTTTAGTGTTGAAAAGGTTTAGGTTAAGAGGAAATAAAACAGCAAAAAAATGTCCAGAGAGATAAGTGGAGAGTCAAGGGAGTATTCTATCATATAAAGAAAGAGAAGAGAATATTTCAAGAAGGATGGAGTGGCCAGCTGTAACAAATACACTAGACGTGTCAATAAACATGACAGATGAAAAATATTCATTGAATTGAGCAGCATGAATGTCATTGTTGGGTGCCCTTGCTAAAAAGAAGAACTCTCTTCACAGAAAATGAGAACTTCCAATTCCAGGTATGTGCCAGTCTAGGTTAGTTATACCAACTTACCTTCTGAAAAAAAACAGAAGTTAAATACAACATATATTTTTTAAAATATTAAAACATAAAAGATATGAAAACAGAGAAAGGAATTACCAGTATAACATCTAAAGAAGCATGATACCTCATAAAGATTAATGGAAAAAATCCTTTGCTCTGAGGTTATCTTCAGATCCTGGCAAGCTTGAACTTAGGGTTTGACAGCCTCAAAGGGCGAGGAGGACAGGAGTCAAAGACCAGGACTTGACCATTTTGAGAAGTCTAAGAGGAGATGTTCCTCACAATAAACTAAGGACCCAAAGGACTATAACTTCAAGGTAAGGATAAAATGGAAGTAAATTGGCCCCTCTCTTAGGTGACTACAAAGAAGGAAAACATCAGACACCTGATACACTGGAATGTCCAAAACAATATACCAGTTAACACCATTGATGTAAGTAAACTAAACATTTTCCTTAAAAGACCATGAATATATGTCTGGACAAAAACAATTCAAATAAATGTTATAAGAGAAAGTTACAGAAAGGCTGACATTTTAAAAGAATAGTAAAAAAAATAGCATGAAATTACTAACTAAAGAAAAGCTGGTGTGGCTACATTAATATCAGACAAAGCAGATATAAAGGCAAAAGGCATTATTAGGTATAGTGTGTTATTTCATATAATAGAAACTTCAATTGACTAAAACGTTATAGCAGTTATAAACATATATGGGCTTAATAACACAGGGTCAAAATATATAAAGCAATAATTTATAGAAGTACAACTAGAAATAGATAAGTTCACATTGATGGTGAAAGATTTTTAATATGCTCCCCGAAGCTGATGAAGAAAAGACAAAAAGATTAAATTAAGATTATTAAAAAATTAAGATTACAGAAGATTAAAATAAAATGGTTTAGCAGCTTGATGTAATAGGCATATATGTAGAACAATGCATTCAGAAGCTGCAGAATACAAACTTATTTAATTTTAAAGCTACAAACATTCGCCATATTTAGGTCTCAACAAATTAAAAAATATTTAACATATACAATATGCTCTTTGATCACAATGGAATTAAAATAGAAATTAGCAACAAAAGGATTTCTAGTATGTCTCTATGTGTTTGGAAATTAAGAACTATAATTTTTAAATAACCCATGAGTCACAAAAGATATTTTAAGAAAAAAGATATTGAGATTTTAATAATGAAAACGCTGCACATTAAAATTATGAAATGCAAAGAAAGAAATGCTTAGAGTGAAGTTTATATTAAATGGACATATTAAAAAAAGGGAAAGAAAAAAGGACTAAAATGAACTTTCTATGCATCCATCTAAACAGTTAGTAAAAGGACAGTAAATTAATCCCAAAGAAATTAAAAGGGAGGAAATAATAAAGATATGAATAGAAGTTAGTAAATTAGAAATCAAGCATACAATGGAGAGGTCAACTAAGCCAAAACTGGATTCTTTCTTTATTTTTGTATTTTTTAATGTTTGTTTATTTTTTAGAGAGACAGAGAGAGTGTATAAGTGGGGGAAGGTAGAGAGAAAGGGAGACACAGAATCCAAAGCAGGCTCTGGTTCTGAGCTGTCTGCACAGAGCCAGAAGCAGGGTTCAAACCGAGCTGAAGTCACACACTTAACTGACTGAGCCACCCAGGCTCCCCCAAAAGTGGATTCTTTAAAAGGAACCAAAAAAATCAAACTTTTGTGGGTTTGATGAAGAATAAAAAGTAAGAATGCATTGAAAACTAATATTAAGAATGAATAAGGTTCTATTGCTACAGTTGTGCAGAAATTAAAAAGATAGTAAGAGGATATTATAAACAACTTTATGTCATTTCATATGTTATTTCAATATGTTTGAAAATATAGATAAAATGGATAAATTCCTAGAAAATAGTAACTATCAAACTTAAATCTAGAAAGTTCTAGTTCTCATACCCCTAGACTGCCAAAAATTTTTTTATAGGAGGTCTGGAAATCATTTAAAGGTCTATAGCAACCAATCAAATGCCAACCGAAGAAAAAGCCACATTTAAAACAGAGAAGGGGTGGCTCAGTTGGTTAAGCATCTGGCTCTTGATTTTGGTTCAGGTCATGATCTCACAGCGTTTGTGAGTTTGAGCCCTGTATCAGGCTCTGCACTGACACTGGGGAGCCCACTTAGGATTCTCTCTCTCTCTCTCTCTCTCTCTCTCTCTCTCTCTCTCTCTCTCTTTGCTCCTCCTCTGCTCATGTGCACTCTCTCTCTACCAAAATAAATAAATAAACTTAAAAAATAAAACATAGAGAGAAGCAAACCATAAGAGACTCTTAAATACAGAGAACAAAGAGGGTTACTGGAGGGGAGGGGTGGATGGATGGGCTAAGTGGGTGATGGGCATTTAAGGAGGCACTTGTTGGGATGAGCACTGGATGTCATGTGTAAGTGATGAATCACTGGGTTCTACTCCTGAAACCAATGCTACACTGTATGTTAACTACCTTGAATTTAAATAAATAAATAAATTAAAAAAATGTTAACATTAAAATAGCAGTAACCAAATAAAACAAAATGGTGGGAAGGTTCATGGCACTTGTACTCACCCTTTCTCTGCAGATTAGGGGAGCTACAGCTCAGTCCCAGTGCCCTTCCATGTAATGGAGAGAAGACTTCTAAAGAAGAATGAACACCAATACTCCTCAAACTCTTACCAAAGTTGAAGAGGATAGAACACTTAGAAACTCATTTTGTGAGGCCAGCACTAATCTGATCCCACACCAAAGACAATATTAAAAAAACCCTACAAACCAATATCCCTTATGAATATTGATATGATAATGCTGAACAAAAATACTAGCAAACCAAATTCCACAGCACTTTACAAATTTTTTTACGCTATGACCAACAGGGTCTTATTCTGGGGATGCAAGGATGGTTCAACACGTGCAAATCAATCAATGTAATACACCACTGTAACAGGATGAAGGGAAAAACCACATGGTCCTCTCAAATGATGCAGAAAAAAAACATTTGACAAAAACCCTGAGAAAATGTCTATGGTTTTGTTCCAAATGGGAGCTCAGTGGGGCCAAGTATTGCTGGGGCTTCATTCTAATTCGCTGAGGTATTAAGTCCAAGAAACAAATACCCCTGGCCTTGGCAAAGAAAAGCCAAAAGAGAAGCACCTTTGTTTATTTATTTATTTATTTATTTATTTATTTATTTATTTATTTTTAATAGTTTATTGTCAAATTGGTTTCCATATAACACCCAGTGCTTCTCCCCACAAGTGCCCCCCACCATGTCCATCACCCCCTCCCTCCCCTTCCCCCTTCAGTCCATGGTTCCTCTTCAGTATTCAGTAGTCTCCCGTGATCTGTGTCCCTCACTCTCCCCCGCTCTCTTTCCCCCTTCCTCTCCCCATGGTCCCCTGCCAGGTCTCTCCTGCTAGACCTATGAGTGCAAACATATGGTATCTGTCCTTCTCTGCCCGACTTATTTCACTTAGCATGACACCCTCGAGGTCCATCCACTTTGCGACAAATGGCCATATGTCATTCTTTCTCATTGCCATGTAGTACTCCATTGTGTATATATACCACATCTTCTCGATCCATTCATCAGGTGATGGACATTGCAGCCGCTCTGGAAAACAGTGTGGAGGCTCCTCAAAAAACTATCGATAGAACTCCCCTATGACCCAGCAATACCACTTCTAGGGATTTACCCAAGGGATACAGGAGTGCTGATGCATAGAAGAAGCACCTTTGAAGTCCTGCACTCTTTCTGACTTAGGCAAGTGTGAGGTTGTTTCCTCATTTTCCCCTTTCTACAGAAAGTTCCAATGATTTTTTTTAGTGGCTCTTTAGGCAAATGAATGGTCCTGTAGGATGTTTCATTGAAGTTCATCCTTTTGCTTCCTTAAAATTCCAGATAGCCACATCTCTTCCTTTGGTTCCCCAAACAGTCTTTTTCTCTTAGCTTGAGGAGGTCATACCTGCACATAACCTTGCCTTTCACTCATGGACCTCCCTCTGCCTGGGATGGATATAGAAGTAACATTAGACAGTACTGACCTGAACAGCTGGTTAAGATGACAAAACAATATAAATAAGTGTAACATCCTTTTTGACTTCTTGCTGATTATATCATCATGTAAATAGAGCTAGATGCAGGTAGCTTTGAGATGATCTGACTTGGAATCTAGGTTACATAGGATATACAAAATGCCTTTGGGGGACTCCTGGGAAGGACTCCCAAAAGTTGTCTTGCCAGGCAGCTGAAACTGAGTATGAGTTTTCAGAGAGACTTGTCATAAGCTTTAAGATGCCATTGATAGAAAACACAAATGCTGATTAGAAGCAGCACATGACCCCAATGTTTATAGCAATGCCATCAACAATAGCCAAATTATGGAAAGAGTCCAAATGTCCATCGACCGATGAATGGATAAAGAAGATGTGGTGTATGGTATGTGGTAATGGAGTATTACTCAGCCATCAGAAAGAATGAAATCTTGGATTTGCAACAATGTGGATGGAACTAGAGTGTATTATGCTAAGCAAAAGAAGTCAGTCCGAGAAAGATAAATATCATATGACTTTACTCATATGTAGAATTTAAGAAACAAAACAGATGAACATAGAAGGGAATTAAAAGTAAGATAAAAACAGAGAAGGAGACAAAGCATAAGAGACTCTTAAATACAGAGACCAAACTGAGGGTGGCTGGTGTGGAGATGGGTTTGGGGATGGGCTAAATGGGGGGTGGGCATTAAGGAGGGCACCTGTGATGAACACAGGTCCAGAGTGGACCAAACCCCTTGTTGGGGAAGACACGCCCTTTACCAAGCAAAGCCCATCCTTATATTTGACTAATTTAGAATCAGCCAGAGGCTGTAGCTCAGTCATAGGGTTGCCAGGTAAAACACAAAGGAACCAGTTAGATTTAAATTTCTAATAAATAATGGATAGTTTGTAGTATAAATAAGTCCAAATATTGCATGGAACATGCTTAGATTCTACTCATATTTATTTGAAATTCAATTTTAAACTGGGAACCGCATATTTTCATTTGCTAAAGCAGGCCACCCTCGTCAGGTAGGCCATAGGGATGAATCTAGCAGTAGGAAGAGAATATGGTCAGGCCTCCAGCCCCTGGGAGAACAAAGCAGCCCCATTTTCAGGGAGGTAGGTAGGTTATTGTCAGGTATTGGGCCAGGAACCCCATCACTACAACTGAAGTAGAGGATGGGATTGAGACTGAGGGCCAAAGCAAGTTATTTATTTATTGGTGGTAACTTTATTTTTTTTATTTTTTTTTAGAATATAACACTATTTTTTTAAACATATATAATTATTTTCCATCATTTACAATACAGTAGTTACAATGACACTCCAAATGGATAAGCAAAGTAAAAAATCAGAACCCCAACTTCTTTTTCATGTAATTAGACTTATACAGAAATTAGAAGGTTAAGTAACAACTAGTTAATCACCTAATTCTCGCCCCGGAAACGCAAGTTTTACAAACTAGAGCAAGTGTATAAAGTCCCAGTAGGACCACACCTTCAGGAACGCACTAAGCACTGAGTCACTGACTTCCACATCTAGAATTCCTTAAATTGTCAGTGGCTAGTTGTAGGATTGGGTTAAGAATATGGTTTCTCTAAGAGGGGTCCCTGGGGCACTTTCTTCAGAATCACCTGGGAATTTGAAAAACATGCAGATTTCAGGGTCTCACCCCAGATCTACCAAATTGGAACCTTTAGGGAGAAGCCTAGAAAGATGTGTTTTTTTCTAAGCACTCCTGATGGCTCTGACATTCACTAAAATTGCTAACCAGTGCCTTAGCAATAATCAGGCATAATGGTTAATGCACAGACTCTGGAGGCAGACCACCCAAGCTAGACTTTTGGCTTTACCTCATTATCTGTGCAACCTGGCACAAGTGATATAGCTTCTCTCGGCCTCAGCGTCTTCATTGGTGAAAAAAGGATAATAATTGTGCCTATAATATAGGGCTATTGTTAGTATAGAATGAGAATATGTGGATAAAGCCCTGAGAGCAGTGTCTGACATCTAGGAAGACACATACATGTTAGTCATTACTAGGGGTTGAAAGGACTCGTTTGGACACTCATATCCTATGTCTTGTGATAGAGTAGGCAGAAGCAGAGCTCCCGGGGCCAGGGATTTGTTGCACCAGAAGTCATGAGGATGATTAATAAGAGGGACAGTTTGAAAATGCACAGGTGATCACGCTTGGCTGGAATGAGAAGTTAGGAAAATAGATATTGTTCATTAAGCTCTAATTAGCAGGTAAATTGTACAAGAGAAAGGGAGTCCAAGTGTTACTACAAGTAATTAATGTGCTGCTTCTCTCTCTGATAACCGTTTAATTTGAACTGTCTAACCTGTAGTCTTTCTCAGGCATTAAGATCCTGGGAATACTGGCTGCTAATTATTTTTGTAAGCCTCTGATTGCACTAAAGGAAATGGATGTGTCTTACTCTTCCTAATGACTCAAGCACCAGGAGAAGATAAAGTGGTTCTAGCTATGATGAATTATGCCCAAGAGATTTGGAGACGGCAATCATTCTCTTTGTTCATTTAACAAATGTGAACAGTGTCTTCGCATTGGTAAAGTAAATGTGACCAGACATAGTCTGTTCAGGAAAACAACCCAATTGGTTAATGCTCACTCTACCAGTGACTTTATTGCTGCCTCAACCCCTGCTCGGTTCTTTTGAGGCTACAGCCTTACCTCAGGAGTCCTGGCCCCCCACCCTCGATCTGGGACTAGACCTCCCTCAGCCTGGGCTGGTACTATGCTCTGCTGAGAAAGCCAGCTTCTGCTGCCTGAGCTAACCCAGCTGCCTGTGGACTTTAAGTGTGAGCCATGTGTAGACCAACTATTCCGCATGCTTCCATTCTGATTCATGTAAAAAAAAATCTGTTTGTTCTTTCTTGTGGAAACGATACAGACTGTGTCAGCGAAGCATGTGGGGTGCTAGTGAAAAGACACTACGTTCCTCTCCCCCTGACACACTGTTACATGTCATGGAGGCCTGGGATATTGATGAGCACCCATTGTGTGGCAGCTGGGGGGCAGAGTCTCTGTTGTCTCAGAGAGCCTCTGTCCTCAATAAAGCTTAGACAGAGTATTAGACACTTTCAGAATAAGAATATTAATAGTAGGGTAACCTGGGTGGCTCAGTCAGTTGGGTGTCCGACTCTTGATTTATACTCAGGTTATGATCTTCTGGTGTGTGAGACTGAGCCCTGTGATGGGCTCTGCGCTGACATGCGGAGCGCACTTGGGATTCTCTCTCTTCCTCTCTCTCTCTCTGCCTTTCCTCCATTCATGCAAACCAATATGTGCGCTCTCTCTCTCTCTCTCTCTCTCTCTCTCTCTCTCTCTCTCTCAAAATAAATAAATAAAAATAAGCATTAAAAAAGAACAGTAATAACAGCTAGTGGTTGTTAAGTGTTTACTGTTCTAAGTGTTTGCATATATTATCTCATTCAAGTCTCCCATCAACCCTCTGATGAGTCATTATGATTATCTGGGCTCAAGCTCGTTTTTATTTTTAAGAACGGAGCCAAAAACAATCTCCATCCAGAAGAGCATTGTCCAAAGAAGTCTGGAGTGCTTGGGGACATCCTTGGCTGTCCAGCCCTTGTTGGGATTGGAGGCACTAAGAGGCCCTCTGCTTGGCTGTCTTGGGCCAGGGGTCGCTTGTGGCTAAAAAAGAACCCAAACTGTTCCCAGTAGTATTACTCATAATCACCCCAAAGTGGAAATAACCCAAAGGTCCACTGATTGGTGAGTAGATACGCAAAATATGGGTTATCCATACAATGGAATACTATATGACTATAAAAGGGAATTGGGGTACTAATGCATGCTACAACATGGCTAAACCTTGAAGAGATGCTAAGGGAAAGAAACCAGACACAGAAGACCACATATTGTATGATTCCATTAATACAAAATATTCATAATGGAAATCCATAGAGACACAAATCAGATTAGTGGTTTCTAGAAGCTGGGGGCTTGGCGGGAATGGGGAGTGACTGCTAAGGGGTACAGAGTTTCTTTTTGGGTTGATGGGAATGCTCTGAAATTACATAGTGGTGATAGTTGCAGAACTTAGTGAATATACAGAAAACCACTGAACTGTGCACTTTAAAAAGGTGACTACTGTATGTGAATATATGTCAATAAAAACAACCTAATGAAAAAAACCAAACAATAACAACAGAAAAGAGAACACAGAATCGACCCTATCAAGTGCCTGAGCAAAACACTAGTGTTGGCATCACCTTGGGCAAGTCCTGTTACCTCTCAGAGCCTGTTTCCCCATCTATTAAGTGGCATTGTTGGAGAAAATATACCCCTGATGGGGTTTTGAAACCTATAAAATGCTTATTTAAAATGACAATGCATTAATTACAGGCAACTATTGTCCGCATCTGCACCGAAAATTTGCCCATTTGCCAGCAGAAACTGCTTGCTCTCAACTTTGAAAAGAGAGCCAAGTTGCTGGCTTCAACTCTGCCTGCCAGTGCCTCCTCCCCCCCCAATCTTTCAGAACATGAGAAATGTGGAGGCTGATATTGAAGAAAGTTTTCTGTATCAACAAGAAGAGTGAAGAATCTTTTAATATCTACCTTTTACATAGAATGCTCCTTGGCATCACTTCTGCCTGAGATGTGGTGAGTTTTCAGTGCTGGGCATCCTCTGGGAGACCAGGTAGTCTTCCTTATTTTCATAATAAGTGATCTAGGGGAAGAGATCAAGCTAGGACCTCGCTGGGCTCCAGGATTGAAAGGTCTTTACACAATTCCCTGTCCACTATTCATTATTTTATTCTCCTTCCCAATCTCTGTATGGGTTTCCAAGGTTTTCCTAGAAACCCTCACCCCCACCCCAGAAACTGTCCTAGGTGTCCTCTGTTTGGATTCGAATCCCAAATCAATTGTTTCTCAACCCCCAGTTATTAGGGCTTCCTAACAGGTCTTTTAGAAAGATACTTTAAAATCCTTTGGAAGCTTAAATAAACAGTGTACACGGGATTCTACCCAATAGAGAGCTCTGCCCTTAACTGTACCAAAGCAGTTGAAGTTACTGCACAGGAGTCTTGTCTTATCCTTGCAAATTGTGACTGGTTTTCCTCCTCATATGGATCCACACAGCAGATTCAAGATTCCTCTGTTTTCCTTAGGACGGGGATATGTTCAGATTCCTTAAGGTAGTTCATAAAAATAACAAATTTAATTTAACCAGGCGCAGACCCACCCCCCATTATGAAAAGACTTGCTTCTGCCACTTGTCCGGTACTGAAAAAGCCAAGTCCCTGGAGGTCGTGGTCAAGCAGGGTCCAAACAGGGGCAAGGGCCAGGGGCCAGGGGTCAGCCAAACCTCTCTCGAGCTCACTCCTCAGTCCCAGGCATCCAGGCCTGCCCCGGACACAGTCCCCGAGACTTCCCAGTGCGCCAGGGTTTCCACCAGCTCTGCAGCCACCGCATCGCGGAAGTACGGAATATAACAATGCCCGAAAGAACAGTTTGCCACCTCTCTTTACAGGATTGTTGCCGGGGGAGGCGGTGCAGGGGAGACTCCAGTATCTTCAGTCGCTAGAATGCGCGGTTCCCTTTTCCTTCAAAATTTTTGTTTATTGGAATTTACAACGGCTTCATGCCACGGCGTGGACGGGCTTTTGGCCGCTAGCCTCCCTTACAGGGCGCGAGCCAGTTCTCTAGCTGCGTTTATGGGTAAATCTGGCTAAGTCCAGCCAGGAGAGTAAGCCTTCCAGGTTCCAGCCGGCCAGCCCTCGGCAGTGAGATAGTGAATGTGAAAAGGCTCAAAGCCGGACATTGTCATTCGTGCGGATTCCCTTCTCAGTAGCAAACTCAGGGGGTGGGTTGGGGGGATTCATCTTCAGACATTCCCACTCTGGGCTTTTCAGCGAGAGAAAGTGCGTGCAATCCTGTTTTCAGCCCGGTCTGGGTTTCCGTTAAAGGTCCCTGAACGTCGTGGTCCACTGCGGAACCCTCCCCCATCCCCCGCCCACAGCCCTGTGTCGGACCCCCTTCCCAGGTAGGAGGGGGCTGCGGCGTCCGGACGGCGGTGCTCGGGTACAGTGCAACCCGCCCCCTCGCCCCAACTGCAGCAAGAACGCTGGCCTGGGACAAGTTTCACGGACATTTACTGCGCAGCTGCTCCGCGGGAGCCGCAACTTTGAGCAGGGGCAGAAATCCATTCCCGCGACCAAGGTGGTGGAGGGCGCGAGTACAGAATCGCGCCCGGGCAGTTTGCGCCCCAGCCGTCCCGATTTTCAGGGCCCGCGCACTTCGCGAGCCCGGGCGCACGCCGGGGACCGTGCTGTCCCCGGAGGGAGATTTACAGGGACGGGGACGGGCCGAACGAATGGGGTGGAAACCCCTGGCAGGGGAGCCCTGGCAGGGGGTGGCAAGAGAGAAGGACCGGCGTGAGTTACGGGCCTGGGCGGAGGTGCTGGTCTGCCGCTGTCTTCTGGGCTGCAGTGCCCGACACCTCGGCTACCGTCCCCCCCGCCGTCACGGCTCCCCGCGCCTGCCCGAGAGCCCTGCGCTACCGGGTCGAGCGTGGGGAGCACCTCTAGAGAGGACAAGAGCCGAACCTGTCGCCTGCGTTACTTTTTCTCAAAGGAGCCTCTGAGCTCCCGCAGTCACAGCGCCCAGCAGCGGGAAAGGGGATCAGCCCCTGCTCTCGCTTACCCCAAAGTTGGGGATGAATAGCCACCAGCTACCTCCCATAGCACCCGAGCGCAGACTCACTCCCTGCTCCCAGACCCCAGCGCAGGGGACACCTCCTTAGGGAAAGTAGAAGCCCTTGATTGATTGAACTATTGCTCGCAGCCGTTAAGGGAGCCAACCAGCCACTAGCAGAGATAAGTTCGTTAGAGACTGGGCACCCAGACTGAGTGGAGGCTCTGGGCAGCTGTGCCCTGCTTCCCAGGAAGTGCAAAAGGCTCTGAACGGGCAAAAGCACCTGGAGTGGGATGAACCTTTCAACGAGACTGTAGCAGCACATATCTAGGGTTCAAAGGCCGCTGGCATTCTCTGACACTCTGCTAGGGGCTACCGACTGGCTTGAGTTGGAAATAGACCTCGAGAGAGACCCCATGCCCGTGTTCTGCATTTTACATTCCTTGGCTAAGTGTTTGCGTTGTAAAGGAAAGGAGAAGAACTTGCTAGAAACGGAACTGCAGTGGCTAGGGCGGGGAGGTGGAATCTGAGCTTGTCACGAAGCAAGGTACCTAAGGGATGGCGGGGGCGGCTCGAGGGGAAGCACAAACAAGGCAGTCGGAAGCAAGATGACACCTCTTTGTGGATTTGTCCAACAAGAGTTGGAAACCAAAGCGGGGGTGTTTGGGGAGCTCTGATTGGTCGGGGGGAGGGATTTGGGGTGGGGCTAGCCACCTCTTGAGGCTTTAAAAGCTCATCGGAGAGGGGCGGGTTGCTGTCATTCGGGCTCTGCTCCTCGGAGAGGACGCAGCGTTCTCCAGAAGCTCCTGGTGACAGAGCCGGTGTTCGCTCTCCGGACTGGCTGGGAGAGCCTACGGGTCTCCGGCAGCAACATGGGGCGTACCCTAGCGGTTCCCACCCCATATGGCTGCATTGGCTGCAAGCTGCCACAGCCAGACTACCCTCCAGCTTTAATCATCTCTATGTTCTGCGCAATGGTTATCACCATGGTCGTAAACCTGATCGGCAACTCCATGGTCATCTTAGCTGTGACAAAGAACAAGAAGCTTCGAAATTCTGGTAAGCCACCCTTCCTTCTTCCTACCCAACGTGCAGCCACTTGCAAACCCTAGGTCATTAGTTTGGGCGCCTGAAATAGGGAACGCTCAGACAGTACCCTCACATTGAATGTCCCTACTCTCAAATTCCCTGAGAAACTGGGCGATGATGTTCTGCCGGGCCCCCATAAATTTAGAGCTTCTCAAAGCTGTGGGAACTCGGGGGGAAATAAGCTTTTGCGTCCAACTGCAAAGCCGGGGTCCCTCGGTGCGCGGCAGATCGCTCAGCCCTGCCCCGTCCGAGTCGTGATGCAGAGGGACCCGGCACCCGAGCGGAGAGTTCGGCCACCGCCTGCGGACAGCACGCCGAGCCAGAGCCCACCGAGGTGGTGGCGCGAAGACCACGCGGGCCGAATTGCTGCGGAGGGAGCCGCCACGTTGCGACCCGCTCCGGGAAAAGTTAAGTTCGTGGCGGCCGCGGCGACTGTGGCGGCGCTTACAGGCGCGCAGCGCAGCGGCGGCGCCCCGAGCCGGCCGAGCCCCGGCTG
>NC_043717.1:107946227-107962225 GCF_006229205.1 Suricata suricatta
AGCCTCTTTGGCCGGGAGGGCGGGAGAAGGCGGAGGAGGGGAGGGGAGGGGAGGGGCAAAAGGGTCCGGACGCCCAGGGCTGGTCCCGGGAGGGAGGGGGCGGTGCCCGGGGGGGGGTCTCTGCGGCGGGTGGGGATCTCCGCCGGCGGGGGCCTGGGGACTGAGGGGGAGAGGGGGGCGGTGTGAGTATCTTCAGTCACTAGAATGCGCGGTTCCCTTTTCCTTCAAAATGTTTGTTTATTGGAATTTAAAACGGCTTCATGCCACACGTAAAAAGATCCAAACCCTCGGGTACCCACAGGACCCGGCGGGCGCGGCGCGGGGGAGAGGAAGCAGTCCGCCTTTGGAGGATTACTTTGAGGGGATGAGGAATCACAAGTCCCACACAAGTTTCAAAATGCACTCTCGGGCACACAGTCATTAAAAGTTTCTTTTACACTCTGGTGAGTGTGTCTGATTTCACTTTGGTCCCCTGGAGACGTGGGGCTGCACGCTTGGGCCTCACCTTCACTCCAGTAGTGCGGTCGCAAAGAATGAGAGAGCCCCCAGGGGCCACCTGCGAAGCCCATTTTCTTTTCTTACTTTTCTTCTTCTGCCCTTTTCTTTTTTCCTTCTATAATTCAAATAAAGATTTTAACGGTTGTTGTGGTTTTGTTTTTTTTAAGGATTTTCCCTCTGTTTTTTCCACTTTTCTTTTCCCAATTCATTTCTTTGAGGGAAAACCCTAGAAAGAACCTCTGGGTAGAAAGTGCTGAGGCCGGCGTTCAGCGCTGGTAGCAGGGCAGAAGGAACTGTTCCTTTGCCCTTTTAAAAAGTGCTCATTTTCTCCTAGTCCAAGATAAAGTGCAATATTTTGCCAAATCAATGCTAATTAGCAATGAGGTGTTTAAAAAGAAAAAAAGAGGTCTCTGAGCCGGCATTTGGCCTTTTCCTCCTCGTTATTTATTTATTGACCTTTGGTCAAGTTTTACAAAAACGTTCCTACCGCTGCGCAACAAAACAGGAGTGGGAGCCAACTCCCCCTCTTCACTATCCTGTTGAGCAGCAGGCTCTAGTGAAGTTCAGGGTAGCGGTGGGGAAACTCTTTAACAAGGCGTTCAACAAGCGGTTCGTGGCTCTACGCTGGACCCGAAGGAAGCAGGCACTTCTGCCAATCCTTGCGGGAATTTTCCTGATTGTTTTTCTCCCTACTCACTGCTTTCCGTCTCAGACTAAATTTACAGGGTCCCCCTCGCTCCCCTCAGTTTTCAGTGTTAGGCTGCCTTGGAAATGGTAAGTACTTACTGGGCTTGGTAGTAGATTATTGTTTGATCTCATTTTCTCAAGAAGAGAACTGCCTTTAATGCCCTTTCTCTGTTCTCTTAGAAACGTTTGTGTTTTAAAGGCAACGCTAGGCTCGAAAAAGCAGAGGGCTCATTCATTTTTTTTTTTTTTTGGCGGGTGGTAGGGGTGGTCTTGAGGCTTTCTGACACTCCTCCAATCTCTTCCCTCCCCACCCCCCCACATCTCCAACCTACTTCCCACCTACAGCTTCTTCCAGCTGGCCCCTATGCCCCTCTCTCTTCTCTCTCTAGCCTCATTTAGGAAAAAGTTTGCATTTTGTTTTTGTCTAAAACGGTGGCAGCATGTCTGTGTGTAAGAAGGGTTCCACAAAGGGCTTCTGTGCTTCTTGCTTTCTTTAAGAACATAAGTTCATCCCCGCCCCCCCAAAGCAGACCTAGTTTTGTTTGAAAGGAAAAAGGTGCTCAAATGACAGGTTTCTCAAACCTGGTTGCACATCAGAATAATCTGGGGCATGCTTGCAAATAAAAACAAAAACACAAGAGTATTTCTTTAAAAGAGTTCTAGAATTCTAAATTTTCACCACTTTAGCTGGCTTTTTCCTCTGCCTTAAATTGATACATTCCCATACTTAACCATTTATTCCTTTCTCTGTTTTTCCCCCTCTTCCGGCCCGATATGTCTTCCAGGTAACACCTTTGTTGTCAGCCTCTCTGTGGCTGACATGCTGGTGGCCGTCTACCCCTACCCCCTGATGCTGCACGCCATGTCCGTTGGGGGCTGGGATCTGAGCCGGATCCAGTGTCAGATGGTTGGATTTATCACAGGGCTGAGTGTGGTTGGTTCTATCTTCAACATCATGGCAATCGCCATCAATCGTTACTGCTACATCTGCCACAGCCTCCAGTACGAGCGGATCTTCAGCGCGCGCAACACCTGCATTTACCTGGTCGTCACCTGGCTCATGGCCGTCCTGGCGGTCCTGCCCAACATGTACATTGGCACCATCGAGTATGATCCTCGCACCTACACCTGCATCTTCAACTATCTCAACAACCCTGTCTTTGCTGTGACCATCATCTGCATCCACTTCGTTCTCCCCCTGCTCGTAGTGGGTTTCTGCTATGTGAGGATCTGGACCAAAGTGCTGGCAGTCCGTGACCCTGCTGGGCAGAATCCTGAGAACCAGCTTGCTGAGGTTCGCAATTTTCTAACCATGTTTGTGATCTTCCTCCTTTTTGCAGTGTGCTGGTGCCCTATCAACGTGCTCACTGTCTTGGTGGCTGTCAGACCAAAGGAGATGGCAGGCAAGATCCCCAACTGGCTTTATCTGGCAGCCTACTTCATAGCCTACTTCAATAGCTGCCTCAATGCTGTGATCTACGGGCTCCTCAATGAGAATTTCCGAAGAGAATACTGGACCATCTTCCATGCTATGCGGCACCCTATCCTGTTCTTCTCTGGCGTCATCAGTGATATTCGTGAGACTCGGGAGGCCCGGGCCCGGGCCCGTGCCCGTGCGCGTGCCCGTGTGCATGCCCGTGACCAAGCTCGTGGACAAGTCCATGAACAAGATCATGCCCGTGCGTGTCCTGCTGTGGAGGAAATACCAATGAATGCTCGGAACGTTTCACTACCTGGCGATGCTGCAGCTGGCCAACCCGAGCGTGCCTGTGACCATCCCAAGCCAGCCTCTGGTCACTCCAGGTCTGCCTCTGCCTACCGCAAATCTGCCTCTGGGCACCATAAGTCTGTCTTTAGCCACTGCAAGCCTGCTTCTGGCCACTCCAAGTGTGCGTCTGGCCACCCCAAGTCTGCCACTGTGTATCCTAAACCTGCCTCTGTCCACTTCAAGGCTGACTCTGTCCATTTCAAACCTGCCTCTGTCCATTTCAAGGCTGACTCTGTCCATTTCAAACCTGCCTCTGTCCATTTCAAGGCTGACTCTGTCCATTTCAAACCTGCCTCCAGTCACCCTAAGCCTGTCACTGGCCACCACATTCCTGCTGGCAGCCACTCCAAGGCTGCCTTCAGCCCTGCCACCAACTACCTTAAAGCCACGACTTGCTACATCAAGCCTGCTACCACCCACCCTGAGCCCACTGTTGCTGATAATCCCGAGCCTGCTGCCACCAGCCACCCCGAGCCAGCAATTGCTGGCCACACTGAGCCTGCCTCTGCCAGCCACCCTGAGCTCACTGCATCCGGTCACCCTGAGACCACTTCTACCGGCCACTTTGAGTATGACGTCACTGACCTCTCTGGGCCTGTCTGCAGCCCGGCCTTTGGGTCCCCTGAGTCTGCTGCCAGCCCACTGGAGCTTGCCGCTGCCTCCCAGCTTCCTGACCCCACCGTGATCCCCACGACCACCAATGATTACCATAAGATTGTGATTATTGATGTGGAAGCTGATTCTGCTGAAATGGCTCTGTGAATAATGCTCTTAGGGATGGCCAGGAAGTGGTCCACTTTCAAGTTTGTCTTGAATATGTAATTCAAAATGAGATAACTTACTGCACCTACACATAGACACACACAGACATGGTTTAAGCAACATCCACCTTGTAGGCATACTCCTTCTTTACCTAACATACTTTGAAGAAGTATGTGTGTTTGTGTGCGTGCATGTGTGCACTTGCTATTTTAGAGACAAAATTTCCCCCAAGTTTGACATCTGTTCTTCTGAGCCTCCCTTTCACCCTATAGTTGACCTTAAGCCAACAGTGATCCTTAAAGTTTTAGAGTTGATTTTTTCTCACTCCTGTATGCCCTTTTCTCCCCTCTCCTCATTTCCTTCACTCAGTTCCTGCTTTCTTCTCTCATCCCCCTCACCAGGGGTGGGCGAGGAGTGCTTCTGTAAGTAAATGTGACTGCAAAGCTTTATGTTTTTAAGTATGTACCGCTATATTGTACTTTTAATGGCAGTCAGAAAGGCAGTTTCAGTAAAGTGCAAGTACTTGAAACAGTTTCTTTTCTGAATGTCAGCAACAAGATATGACCCATATATGAAGAACACAATTTGATAAGCTCTTAATAAAATAAATTTTTATGCCTCTGAGTTCAAATAGCAAAAGGAAAGATATGGCCAAACTGAATTATTTCTATTTTATGAAAATTCAGACATTGGTGCTGATTTTTATAGTCACCTTGTTTGCAGTCACTTAACCTTTTTAAACAATTGTCACAATTTTCTTTCATTTAGTTCCAGAGAAACAAATCTATTCATAAACGAGTTTTTTTCTCCTGAAATCCAAATTTATGGTTGTTAGGACCAATTACAGGCGTGTATTTAATATCGTAATTCACAGCTACTCTTTACCTCAGAGAGTTTTTTTAGACTGCCAGATATGTTTGCATAACCAGTTTTTACATTTTTCTCTTTCATCCCGAAGGGAACTCAAGGTAATCGCTAGTCTCCAGAGCACTTTTGTCTCCTGCCTTGTGCTTCAGCCTCCCAGATGGGGAGGGAGGCTGGAGGAAAAGATGCCTCACCAGCCAATCCCACTGCCTTTGGGTGAGGTTCTGTGGTCTACAACATTAAGTTGTACATGTCTTGTATCAGCACACCTGACAGCCCAGGGAATGACTTTTCTCGAGAATTCAAGAAAAAGTTGTTTAATAAAAATTTCAACTGTTGATTCAGAGGGACACAGAAAGCAAAGATTACTGTATAAAAGCTTGTAAGGTTAAGAGGAAACGTATTATACTGCCTTAATTTGATTCCGTATTTGTGGTAGCAAATAAATAAAAGTGTTTTTTGTGGCTTTGGTGTGTGATTTATTGGTAAATTCACTTATTCCTCCCAAATTTCTTGTGAGGAGGGTTAGGAGGTGGGTGCAAAAGCATTGACCATGGCGAATCAGAAGACTTGCTATAGAACACTCAGCTTCTTGACTCCCCAGTTTCTTGACTCAGCAAACAGTGGCAAGGTTAGAGTGGGGTGGGGTAGAGAAGGGCTCCCTGGGTTTGACGTGTGGTGATGATGGATGACCTGACCTGCTTACTGTTAGACTTCTGGACTTTGCCTGCCGTGGCTTCTGAAAACAGACCCCATGGATGCTCCACAGATTACCCCTATGGAAGGCATGAAGTGAGACCCCAGTAATGTTACAACCGCAGAGGCTGGTGGGAAGAAGTAACAGAGCTCATGAGCCAGTCAGGGGAGGCACAGAAGTGGAAGGCAGGAAGACAGGTGTTTTACTTTCTAGCTGGAAGATAGGTGGCCAGATCCCGGCCACTGGGCAAGGCTCCGTGACCTCAGGAACACAATCTCAAAAGAATCTCTAATGACAAAGAAATGTCCCAAATAAAGGGTTCTGTAAAGATAAAAATGGATTCAAAATGATATGCAGTAGGATGTAGATTTTGTTAAGAAACTATGTACACTTAACCATGCACATACACATAGACACAGATATATACACATGTAGTTGTTCTATCCATGTTCAGCCAGACTGTGAGTATAAACTGAAGTGATCCTAACTTTTCATGCCCAACTGACAGTGGTTTGAGCCTTCCCGAATGCCTGCTGGACTTTAGGCTGACTCCCTGTGCAAAATTTTTGTCAAATATTCCAGAACACACAAAGAGGATATTTCCTCGTGTGCTCACAAACTGGTCTACAGCCAGCACCCCTGCCGTATTTTCCATATCTCCCTCTCTGCCACCACCCCAGGAGCTTTGCTTTGGGTGAGATTACAAGTGTTCAGATCAAGGTGCTGTGTGCCAATGCTCTGAACTACTATTTTCCTGGGACTCAAGGAGTACAGGCTTCTGAGGGAAGATGGGAGGGGAGAGAAAACATGTCCATACTTTTTACAACTTTGTTCTACACACGCATAACCAAGAGACATTTCTCTCAGCCCCTCCTTCCCTTGTACTGCCCCTCTCCACTCTCCAAAGCCAAGAAGCCACATAAACACATCTCTGATTTATCACACCCACATCTGTGGTCAGGTTTAAGATGCTTTGTAGCTCTCTCCGGGACAATGCTGGGTTTCTAGTTTTATACCAGTGAGCACAGAAGGGCCAGTTCTGCTGACTTTCTCAGAGAGAACCTGTTTCCAGGTGAGCATAAGTCTCCATAGTTAAGGGGTTTAAAAAAAGTGCAAGCAACTTTTAAATGACAGTTTCCCCAGCTTCTACTCTTTCTTTTTCCTTTTTAAATGGAAATATACTGTATATGCTGTAACATGACAGCTTAACAAAGTTTTATGTGCCTACAAGTGACAGCTTGGCAAATTTTTATGTCTGCATACATCCATGTAACTACCACTCTGAGCAAGGTGTAGATATTCTTTCAGAAAGCTCCCTTTGCCTTCTTCTAGTCAAAACTTCATCCCAAAGCAACCACTGTCCTGACCTCTATTTCCATGCATTAATTTTGTCTGATCTAGAATTTCATATAAACAGAAGTATATAGTATGTCTTCTATTGTATCCAATTCCTCTTTTTTCAAATTGTGATAAAATATACATAACATATTTGGCATTAAGTACATTCACAGCATTGTGCGACCATCACCACTACTCATTTCCTGAATCTTTTCACCCCAGACAAATTCTGTAGTCATTAAATAATAACTGTCCATTCACTTCTCCCCCAGTAGGCTGTATTCTACTATCTCTATGAATTTGCCTTTTCTAAGAACCTCATATAAGTGAAATCACACAATATTTGTCCTTTTCTGACTGACTTCTTTCACTGAGTATAATGTCTTCAAGATTCATTCATGCTGCAGCAGGTGTCAGTACTTCATTTTTTTATGGCTGAATATTATTCTGTTGTATAGATAAATCACATCTTGTTCATCCATTTATCCATCAGTGGACTGTTTCCATTTTTTGGCTGTTGTGAATAGTGCTGCTGTGAACATTGATTTCCAAGTATTTGATTTACTGCTTTCAATTCTTTGGGATGTGCATCTAGGAATAGAAATGAAAATCATATATTAATCTGGCTTCTTTTGCTTACTATTATGTCTTTGAGGTTCATTCATGTTTTGTGTATATCAGTTTTCTTCATTTTAATGTAGTACTCTACAGGATGAATACATCACAATTTATTTATTGATTCTGTTGATGGACTTTTGGGTTGTTTCCATTTGGGGCTACTATGAAAAATCCTTCTATCAACATTTTTGTATGTCCCAACTTTATTTTATATTGAGATATAATTTTACATACAGTGAAGTGCACAAATCTTCAGTGTAGAACTATGTGAAACTTTATGTATGTTTACACCTGTGTAGGCACTACAGAAATCAAGATATAAAACATTTCCAGCACTTAGAAGGTGGTAGATTAATTTCCTGGATCTTTAACTTCATTTAAATGGAAGCATATAGAATGTACTCTTTCTGTTTTGTGTTGTTTGTTTCTTTTTAAGTAGACTCCACGCCCAATGTGGGCCTTGAACTTACAACTGTGAGATCAAGAGTCACACGCTCTGCTGACTGAGTCAACCAGGTGCTCCTAGAATGTACTCTTCGTAGCTGTATTCTTCTGCTTACATATTGTCTGTGACATTGTGCATTCCTTTGGGTAGAGGTAGTATGTTCTTTTTTATTGCTGTGTGTAATTCCATTGTATTAAAGATAACAATTTTTTTATTCATTCTACTATAGATGAACATTTGAGCTATTTAATTTTTTATTTGGGGCTGTTATGAAGAAAGTTGTTATGAGCATTCTTGTACATGCCTCTTGGTACACATATGGATTCATTGCTCTTGGAATATACCTAGGATTGGAATTGCTGAGTCACGAGTATATGTGTATTTAGTTTTACTAGGCACTGCCAAATATTTTTCCAAACTGGTTGACCTAGAGCGCCTAGGAGGCTCAGTTGGTTAAGCCCAAGTGGTTGACCTAATTTATATTGGCACCGGTACTGTGTATGCTTGAGGTGCTCTGCATTCTTACCAATATTCAGTAATTTCAGTCCTTTAATTTTAGCTATCCAGGTCTAGTGCTATGTCATTGTATTTTCAATTTACATTTCTTTAACAATTAATGATGTTGACCATCTTTTATATGATCATTGACCATTTGGATATCTTCTTTAGTGAATGGTCTGAACAAATACTTTGTTTAAAATTTGAGGCTTCTGTCCTCTTATTGACAGTAGAAGTCCTTTATATATTCTGGATACATATACATATATATATGTGTAGGTAGTCTGGATATATATACATATTTCATGAATATCTTCTCTCAGTCTGTGGTTTGCTTTTTCCATCTCTCTTAATTGTATTTTTTGAGGGCAAAAGTCCTTAATATTATGAAGTCCAATTGAATCAGTTTTTTCTTTTATGACAGTGCTTTGTGTTTAAGACATTTCTGGTTAATATAATGAATATTCTCCCAGCTTTTTCTTTTAGAAACATTATTGTTTTGCCTTTAACATTTAAGTCTATGCTTCATCTTGAGTTAATATTTTGTTTGGTGTGAGGGGGTCAAGGTTCATTTTTTTTAATATAGTCATGGTTCATATTTCTATTTTATCACCATTTTGTGAAAAGACCAACCTTTTTCCAATGAATTGCAATGGACACTTCATTATCAATTAGTTAATCATATAAGAATAAAAATTATCTATCTGTGATCTATATATCTATCTCTTTCTAGACTGTCTAGTCTGTTTCATTAGTCTATTTGTCAAGCATTGCAACAATGCCACACCATGGTTTTTAAATTTTAAATAAACTATAGGTTATATACAATAATATGCACATATATTAATATTAAGTGGATAGTTAAATGGTTTTCACTCATATGCACATTTTTATATCACTGTATTCCAGATGTATATATAGAACACTTCTATTATCGCAAAGGGCTCTTTCATGCCTTAAACTCAATCCACACCTCCTCCAAAGTTAACCACTAGTCTAACCTCTATTATCGCAAAGACTATTATTATTATTATTATTATTATTGTGAAAGACTCTCTTCAAGGCCTCTAGAGTCTATGGGAATTATCCAGATAAACAAGGGAGAATCCCCCTCCTAATCTAAAGGCCTGAAATGGACAATATGGTCTTTTGTTGAAGCCACCACTTACTCAAGGCACTCTAATTCTCTTATCTCTAATATTCATAAAAATGTGGCAAAGTTCAACTGATAGAATGGGAAAAGATATTTGCAAATGAGAAACTGGATAAAAGGTTAGTATTTAAAATCTATGAAGAACTTATCAAACTTCACACCCAAAAAAACAAATAATCCAGTGAAGAAATGGGCAGAAGGCATGAACAGACACTGTTCTAAAGAAGATATCACGGTGGCTAAGAGACACTTAAAAAGATGCTCAATATCACTCATCATCAGGGAAATACAAATCAAAACCACCATGAGATACCACTTCACACCTATCAGAATGGCTAAAATTAACAACTTAGGAAACAACAGATGTTGGCAAGGATGTAGATAACGCGAAAACCTTTTGTACTGTTAGCGGGAATGCAAACTGGTACAGCTACTCTGGAAAACAGTATGGAGATTCCTCAAAAAGTTAAAAATAGAACTACTCTACAACCCAGCAATTGCACCAGTAGGTATTTATTTTAAGGATATACAAATGATGATTCTAAGGGGAACATGTACCCCAATGTTTACAGCAGGGTTATCAACAATAGCTAAATTATGGAAAGAGCCCAAATGCCCATTGACTGACAAATGGATAAAGATGTGGTATGTATATACAGTGGAATACAACTCGGTGATAAAAAAAAATGAAATCCTGCCATTTGCAACTACATGGATGGAACTAGAGTGTATTATGCTAAGTGAAATAAATCAGAGAAAGACAAATATATGATTTCACTCATATGTGAAATTTAAGAAACACCACAGATGAACATAGGGGAAGGTAAAGAAAAATAAGATAAAAACAGTGGGAGGCAAGTCATAAGAGACTCTTAAATACAGAGAGCAAACTGAAAGTTGCTGGAGGGGAGGTGGTGGGGGGAGATGGGCTAAATGGGTGATAGGTATTAAAGAGGGCACTTGTTGGGATTAGCACTGGGTATTATATATAGGTGATGAATCACTGGGTTCTACTCCTGAAACCAATACTACAGTGTATATTAACTTGAATTTAAATAGATAAACTTTTTAAAAAGTAAGAGAAAGAGAAAAATGGTTAATTATAGTAGTGTGGTAGAAGTGACTTACATTGGCTGGAGAGTGCCAATTGTTACATTCTTAGGAATTCTGTAAATTACTTGTTAAATAACAACCATTAGTAAAAGTTAAAGTATGTAATAATAAAGGAGAAATAGAAGGAAACTTCCTCATCCTAAAAAGGGCATCTGTGAAAATTCTACAACTAACATCATACTTAATGATGAAAGACACTTTTTCCTATGTTCAGTGATTCACATTGGTGCATTGAAATTGGCCATGATAAAAATATGTATGCCAGAGAAATCAGCAAATGCTAAAAAATCTGGGCTTAGTGTAACGTATTCTTGATAGTGAAACTAGTAATAATACAGATTTAAAATCATAGAAAAATGCTCCCAGGTTAATATTGTTACTCTTATTTTTGAGGAGACGAGATTGAGGCTGAGAAAGGTTTGTCTGGAGTGAGAAAGCTGGAATGTTGAACAATTTGAACTCATATCTGCTTAGAAAATGACAAATACCAAATTTGAATAATACTTCTTAGTGAATTTTGTTAGGATTAATGAAACCAGGTTAGCCTAAGATAACAATAGGTAATTATTTCATAATTTATATATGCCAAGCATGACACTCAACAATGTACATGGATCATATTTAATCCTGAGATGGAATGTAAATGTTTGGATTCTCTGTTGCACACCCAAAAGTAATATAGCATTGTGTCAACCATACTCAAAACAAAACTAAATGTTTGCATTCTCTATACTCTCTCTGACACTATCATCTACCTCACTGTCTATATTGAATCCTAGGTTTCATTCTAGACTCCCAGGTCACCCACATCCATTTGGTTGATAAATTCAATATACTCTGTCCTTCAATAGCAATTTAATTCATATTTTGTTCTCAATCTTTAGTTCGAACCAACATCACCTCTTATATGGATTACTTTAAAGTATTAAGAGCTTTTGTACCCATCTCTCTACTTTACTTTTCTTTTTTTTTCTTGAGTGAGACAGAGAAAGAGAGAGAGAGAGAGGAAAGAGAGGGAGAAGAAAGAATCTTAAGCAGACTCCATGCTTAGCACACAGCCTGACTGGAGGCTTAATCTCAAGATCATGACCTGAGTTGACATGGAGTCAGAAGCTTAACCGATTGAGCCACCAATGCTCTCCATTTCCTAACTTTCTAATCCACTCTTTGTAAATTGCAGATCCAAATACATTGGTACTCCAGTTCTCCTCCTAACCTTAGCTTGACAGTACCCTTCCTTGACCCACTCTGTACATCAGATATATCCAACTGCCTGACCCTGGTCTTGTCTCTATGTCCCTCAATTTCTAAGAGTTCTTCATTTTTTGGTTTATGACCTTTGCCTGTAGTATACATTGTATGTATCTTCTACCCATTTGACAATTGTGTTTTGACTGTTCATTGTGCATTTGCCATGCAAACTTTTTAAGGGTTAATCAAGTTTTTAAGATTTCTTTTATTGCCCATGGATTTTGAGTGTAGAAAGCTTTTCTTGAACCAAGGTTAAAGAGGAATTCCCTTATGTTTTCCTCTGGTACTTGCATGGTTTCATTCTTTACATTTAGCCTTCTAATCCATTTGGAGTCTATATATTTTGTCTATGCTGTGAGATATGGATGTAATTTTATCTTTTTCCCTGTGAAGTCATTTGGGTCTGTACTTTATTGTGGAGTAGCCCCTTGTATAGAAATTGGTCCATTTAAGCTTTTTAACTCTAATGTCAATTTTGGTAATTTGAATTTCCTTAGGAAAGTATCCCTTTCCTCTAGGTTTTCAAATTTGTTTGCAAAGAGACCTCATATGAATTTCAAAATTTCATTTGTTTCAAAGGATATTTTCCCCTTGTCAGTTCTTATTTTGTATAAGAAATATACATTTTTTAATTTTCTCCATTTTATTTCTTGTTAAAGTTAGCTAGTACTTTGTCTATATTGTTAATCTTTACAAAATTATATTTTTATTTCTTGAGCTACTGGTTTTTCTCTTCATTAATTTCTGCTTTACCTTTATTAATGCCTCATTTTTTGGTTTACTTTATATTCTTTTTCTAGTTTTATGTGCTTGGGATTTAATCCATTCTTTTGGGTTTCAGTTTTCTGGGTAAAAGTATAAAATGCAAAAACAATTTCTCCTGATCACTTCTTTAAATGCATCCTATAGATTCTGATAAGTAGTACTTTTATTGTCATTATTTTTTAATTCTGTAATTTCAGCTTGTAATTCCCATTTCATGCAGATGTTTAATAGGAGATTCCTAAATTTTGAGGAGGAAGGGGCTTTCTGTGTTTTTGGTTGGTACATTATAGTTGTGATTATATGTTAATCAGAGCATGTTGTTTGTGATATTATCAATGTTTGTCCATGTGCCATGGATACTTGGGAAGAATGTATGTATTCCCTATTATCATGGTGTAGACCTCAACATATATTCAAAATGTCTATCCCATTGATTACTGTTTCCTAATCAATATATACATTCTATCTCCATACTTTTGCCCTTTTGATTTATATTGTACTAAAAATGGCGTGTTAAAGCATTTTATTAGTAGTGAGTATCTACGTATGTCTCCTTGAATCCTCTTCAGTTTTTGTTTCAAAAAGGAGGCAGTCACTGTGTTCTTTGGTATATAAATATTAGTGTTATCTGTTTATTGTTGACTGTAACTTTGGCACTAAACTTGTCCTTTACTGCCATGTTTAATACTTTTTGATTTGAATTCTGCTTTGTTTGATACCAGAATGACTACACTTTCTCTCTTTTGGTTTCTCTTTGCCTGATGAAATTTTGTTTATTCCTTGATTTTTAGTCTTTCTGAATCACTTTGTTGTAGGTGTGTATTTTATATACAGTGTATGTTTGTCGTTTAATCAGCTTTCTTGACTATAATGTATGTAACAAAATTTGCCTATTTTAAGTGTACGAATCCACCATTTTTAGTAAATCTATAGAATTTTGCAAACATCAACCACAATCCAATTTCAAAGCATTTCTATCACCCTAGAAAGATGACTCATGGAGATTGTTGTTATTCTCCATTTCTTTCCCCAGGTCAAGGAAAGCATGGATCTATTTTCCATCTCAAAACATTTACCTTTTTAATGGAAATTTCATATAACTGAAATTGTACAATATGTGTTTCTTTCTGATCTGGTTTCTTTCACACAGCACACAGTTTCTGAGGATTATCCATTTAGCTTTATTCCTTTTACTATTGAGTAATCTTCAATTATATGTCTAGACCAAATTTTGCTTATTCATTCATCAGTTGATGGACATTTGGATTGTTTCTACCTTTGCACTGTCAGCCCAGGACTCAACACAGGGCTTGAACTCACAAACTGTGAGGTCACGATCTGAGCCAAGAATCAAAAGTTGGATGCTCAATCGACTGGGCCACCCATGTGCCCCCATTTTGAGTTAATTTTTATGTATGGTGTGAGGTAAGAGTCTGATTTCATACAATTGTCTCAGCACCATTTGTTGAAAAGATTTTTACTCTATTGAATCACCTTCATAACTTTATCAAAAATCATCATAAGGGTTTATTTATAGGCCCTATCTGTTCCTTTGATCTATACCTTTATTATTATGCTAGTGCCACATTGCCTTGAATACTGAATAACAAAGCTTCTTTTCCTACTTTATATTATTGGAACAAATCCTACTTGACAGTAGTGTGTTATCCTTTTTAAATGGGACTTTTAAAACAACTATTTCATGAATAATACTAGTCTATAATTTTGTTTTTTTGTAATGCTCTTTTCACATTTTGGTATCAGTAATAAGTTTGCATGGTTTATCTTTTTCCATCCTTTTATTTTTAATATATTATATCATTATATTTGAAGTGAGTTTCTTTTAGTGTGCAGATAATTAGGTAGTATTTTTTCATCCATTCTGACAACCTTGGTCTTTTAATTGATGTGTTTAGATCTTTCACATTCAATGCAATTAGTGATAGAATTGGATTTTTAAAAATAGTTTATTGTCAAATTGGTTTCCATACAACACCCAGTGCTCTTCCCCATAAGTGCCCTCCTCCATCACCACCACCTCTTTTCCCCCCTCCCCATTCCCCTTCAACCCTCAGTTCGTTTTCAGTATTCAATAGTCTCTCAAGTGTTGTGTCTCTCTCTCTCGCCAACTCTCTTTCCCTCTTCCCCTCCCCCTGGTCCTCCATTAGGTTTCTCCTGTTAGACCTATGAGTGCAAACATATGGTATCTGTCCTTCTCCGCCTGACCTTTTTCGCTTAGCATGACACCATCAAGGTCCATCCGCTTTCCTACAAATGGCCAGATTTCATTCTTTCTCATTGCCATGTAGTACTCCATTGTGTATATATACCACATTTTCTTGATCCACTCATCAGGTGATGGACATTAAGGCTTTTTCCATGTTTTGGCTATTGTTGACATTGCTGTTATGAACATTGGAGTGTATGTGCTCCTATACATCAGAATTTCTGTATCTCTTGGGCAAATCCCTAGCAGGGCTATTGCTGGGTCATAAGGGAGTTCTATGGATAGTTTTTTTGAGGAACCTCCACACTGTTTTCCAGAGCGGCTGTACCAGTTTACATTCCTACCAACAGTGCAGGAGGGTGCCCTTCTCTACACACCCTTGCCAGCATCTATAGTCTCTTGATTTGTTCATTGTAGCTACTCTGACTGGCGTGAGGTGGTATCTCAGTGTGGTTTTGATTTGTGTTTCCCTGATGATGAGTGATGTTGAGCATCGTTTCATGTGCCTGGAGGCCATCTGGATGTCCTCTTTGGAGAAGTGTCTGTTCATGTCTTCTGCCCATTTCTTCACTGGGCTATTTGTTTTGTGGGTGTGAAGTTTGGTGAGCTCCTTGTAGATTTTAGATATTAGCCCTTTATCTGGTATGTCATTTGCCACTATCTTTTCCCATTCTGTGGGTTGCCTATTAGTTTTCTTGATTGTTTCCTTTGCAGTGCAGAAGCTTTTTATCTTGATGAAGTCCCAAGAGTTCAGTTTTGCTTTCATTTCCCTTGCCTTTAGGGATGTGTCAAGTAGGAAATTGCTGCGGTGGAGATCTAGGAGGTTTTTTCCTACTTTCTCTTGGAGGGTTTTGATGATTTCCTGTCTCACATTCAGGTCCTTCAGCAATTTTGAGTTTATTTTTGTGTATGGTGTAAGAAAGTGATCAATGAATTCAGTAAAGTTGCAGGGTACAAAATCAATGTACAGAAATCAGTTGCATTCCTATACACCAAAAATGAAGCAGCTGAAAGAGAAATCAAGAAACTGATCCCATTCACGATTGCACGAAAAACCATCAAATACCTAGGAGTAAACCTAACCAAGGATGTAAAAGACCTATATGATGAAATTTATAGAAAACTCATGAAAGAGATTGAAGACACGAAGAAATGGAAAAACATTCCCTGTTCATGGATCGGAAGAATAAACATTGTGAAAATGTCATTATTACCCAAAGCAATCTACACATTCAATGCAATCCTCATCAAAATCGTACCAACATTCTTCTCAAAACTAGAACAAACTATCCTCAAATTCGTATGGAACCACAA